>NC_139217.1:435005165-435426576 GCF_055691185.1 Crinia signifera | reverse complement strand
TGGACCCAGACAGATCCTGACTTCTACATGTCATGTAGGATACTGCTATGGGAATCAGCAGGTTTAAATTACTTGTTTGACAAGCTTTATGGTTATTCTGGGGGGACCCCTAAAAGGTCTTATTCAGTGCCATTATTAGCTGCTGATGAGGAGGGAGAGTACACAGACATACCCTGGGTTCAGGGTGATGTTTCTGAAGAGTCCTCACCCTCTGGGGTGGAGGATTTGATTACTGCTGTAAACAGGCATTGAATTTGTCTGTGAAGAAAAAACTCCTGCTAAGGTTGTTTTTAAGAGACAGCGTGAGGGAAATGATATCTCTCTGCAGACAAGGGTTTACAAGATTTATTGGAAAACCCCTGACAAAAGGCTTGGATGCCTAATAGATGGTTAAGCCTGTATCCTATGCCTGAGGATCATGCAGACCTCTGGAAAATGTTCCAGTGGTAGAGGCTTCTGTGGTATACTGGTCAAAGCCACTGTGCTACCAGTGCAAGCCTTCAAGCAAGCAAGTTCTCTGATTGGCTTCAGTCTGGGTCCCTAAGGCCAAGATTGGTGGGTCAGTGACCCGTGCTCTAGTTGACATACTGTTTTTGTGTGTTGTTACTAGGCAGAGAAGTCTAATGCTGCTGCAGAAATGTGATTCAGGCTGAGCAGGAAGCTCTCAAAATGGCTGCCAGAGTTTCCTCAGTGTCTGTGTTGTTACTAGGCAGAGAAGTCTAATGCTGCTGCAGAAATGTGATTCAGGCTGAGCAGGAAGCTCTCAAAATGGCTGCCAGAGTTTCCTCAGGGTCTGGAGTGCCAGGAGACTGCTTGGCTTATAGCTTGGAAGGCAGATAACAAGTCTAAAAAGGCTTAGAGGCATTAGCTTTTAAAGGAAAGCTGTTATTGGTTTACGACTGAAAGAGATCAATAAGCAGGCCACAGGTGGAAAAGCACTTTCCTGCCTACCCCTGCAGCCAAGCAGACATCAAGGTTTTCTGTTTTCAGGCCATCCTTTAGGCCCTCCCCTAGAGGAGGTGCGTTCTTTTGAGAACAGTCTTTTAAGGGATAGTCTCAATCCTCCAGGGGCAAGGCCCCATAGTCAAAAATTGGGTTCTTTTTATAAGAAACCAAAGGAGAGGAAAAATCCTCCGCATTCTGCCAAGGGTTTTGCCCGGCGGGTGTTTAAGGAGGGGGGACGTCTGTCACTGTTCAAAGACGCAGGGGCACTGTTAGACCGGAACGCTTGGGTTAGAAATACAACCCAGGGTTAAAAGATTCCCTTCAAAGTTCTTCCACCGAGAAGGTTCATTCCTACACCACTACCAAAGGAGGCTCGACTCCGTACAGCTCTCTTGGGAGCGGCTCATTCTCTTTTAGAGAAGGGTGTGGTAGTCCCGGTCCCCAGAGCGGAGGGAAAAAAGGCTTTTATTTCACTCTGTTTTTGGTGCCCAAACCAGACGGGTCTTTCAGATGATCCTAAACTTAAAGGCATTAATAGCCATTTGTGGGTAGACCATTTCAAAATAGAGTCTCTACGGTCTGTGCTGCTAAGCCGGGACCAGGGAGAATTTTTAGCGTCCATGAAGGTCCAGGACGCATACTTGCAGGTTCCTATGCACTCGGAACATCAGGGTGTGCAATAGGAGACCTTCTCCAGTAATAACAGGCGTTGCCCTTCGGTCTGGCCACAGCGTCAAGGGTATTCACCAAATAATGTCAGAAATGGCGGATGTGCTCCGACTTAGGGAAATCATGGTTATTCCATTTTTGGACGACCTGCGGTTTAAAGCGGAGTCAGCAGACGAGTGAAGAGTCACTTGGCAGAAACCATCAGGTTTTGCAGATTCACGGCTGGCTTTTAAATTTACAAAAAGCTCAATCGGTGCCGCCACAGAGACTCCAATTCTTGGGGATTGGTCTGGATACCCAGTTGCATTGGGTGTTTCTACCAGAGGCATAGGCCAGGGATCTGGCTGCCTTGGTACAGGAGATCCTAGGGTCTCAGAGCACAGCAGTATGGAGGTGCCTCAAACTGCTGGGGAAGATGATGGCGTCTTTCGAGACGTTACTGTTCGCCAGGTTCCACTCTAGAGTGTCCCAGTGGACAGGGAACACTCAGACCATGAGGTCAGAACAAATGGTGTTGTTTTCAGAAACTCGATCCTTCCTAAAATGGTGGATGGAGGTGGATTCCCTTCGGGGGAGTCGGTCCCTGCAGTCCTGGAGCTAGTTGGCAGTCAAAACTACCGACGCCAGTCTCAGAGGATGAGGGGCAGTAGTCATGGACCTGCGTCTGCAGGGCTTGTGCACTTTAGAGCAGAAAGACTGATACTTTACAGTCTGCCTTACTGATCAACATCCTGGAACTGAGGGCTGTGTGGAAGAAGTTTTTCTCTGGCGGGAGAAAAGATTACAAGAGCTCCCTTTTAGGCATTCAGACCGACAACGTCACAGCTGTGGCATATCTGAATCACCAGGGAGGCACACACAGCAATCTGGCCATGTGGGAGGTGTCCCGAATCTTCTTGTGGGCGGAACAGAATGTTCTAGCATTATCAGCAATCTTCATACCAGGAGTGGAGAATATAGAGGCCGACTTCCTGAGCAGGGAGAAACTGATGGAAGGAAAATGGAGGCTGAATCCACAAGTATTCCACTAGATTACAATAAGGGGGAAACCCCGGATAGGGACCTGAAGGCATACAGGTTCATCCATCAGGTACCCAGGTTGTATGACAGGATGTGGGATCCACTGGCAGAAGCAGTGGATGCCATGACTATCCCCTGGGAGGGGAATCTTCTTTATGATTTTCCGCCAGTTCCAATGCTGGCAAGAGAGTTGAAAACAATACAGGCCCAGACAATTCCAGTAATTTTAGTGGCCCCAGATTGGCCAGGGAGATCCTGGTACTCGAGGCTTCAGAGATTCTCTGTGGACTCGTGGCGTCTACCTCTGAGGTCAGACCTTCTAAAACAAGGACCGTTCAACCAGCTGGATTCAGCTCGATTAATTTTGACGGTCTGACTGTTGAAAACGCCATTTTGAGGTATATAGGATTCTCAGAGGCGGTGGTTAACACAATGAGGAAAGCCAGAAAGTCAGTGTCTTCTGTAAATTATTTTGGGGCCTGGAAGACCTATATTTGGTGGTGTGTAAGACAGAGGTCACGCACATCGAGATTTAAAATGGCTAAATTGTTGGAGTTTTTTACAGGAGGGCCTTTTCCTCTGGGTTAGGCCTTCAGTCACTCAGAGTACATATCTCGACCGTGTCAATTTTTCTTTCCAAAGAAGGATTGCGTTAGAACCAGAAGTACAGACCTTCCTGCAGGGGGTTTATCTATTGAAACCTCCCTACAACCAACCAAAAGCACCAAGGGAATTATCTCTGGCTCTGGAGTACTTTAAAGAGGCGCCTTTTGAGCCGTTAAGGTCGGTTGACCTTAGTTTCCTTTCAGGGAAGCTGGTATTTTTGTTGGCGGTGGCGTCAGAGAAAAAAAAAAAAAAAAAAATATCGGAGTTGATTGCTTTGTTCTACAAGTATTCCTCCCTTATATGTCATGATGATAGGGCTGCCTTTCGGACAGTACCCCTAGATTGTTACCAAAAGTAGTCTCTGCTTTTCTTCTAAATCAGGAGATTGTTCTGCCTGTGTTTCAACCCCCAGAGGGTTGTTAGGAAAAGGGACAAATTGAGGAATTTGGATGTTGTGCGCGTCTTGCGCGTTTATGTGGACAGAGTTAAGAGTGTCAGAAAGACTGATACTTTACTGGTTTTGTATGACATACACAAACTTAGTTGGCCGGCTTCTAAGCAGACCATTGCTAGGTGGTTGCGCTCTGTTATTGCGTTTGCATATACTAAAGTTGGTAGGCCTGTACCGGCCAGGATTAATGCGCATACCACCAGGTCGGTTGCCACCTCTTGGGCGGTTCGACATGGGGCAACAGCTGAGCAGGTTTGCAGCGCTGCCACTTGGTCATCTGTTCATAATTTTGCCAAATTCTATAGGTTCCATGAGTTCGCGTCGGTGGACGCATCATTCGGGCGAGCAGTGATGAATACTGCAGACCTGAGCGTACCCACCCAAAAGGACCGGCTCTGGAACGTCCCAATGTGAAGCTGTGTCACCAGGACCATTGAAAGAGAAAAAGGGATTTTTGTAAGAACTTACCGTTCGAATCCCTTTCTCTGATATGGTCCTGGTGACACAGCGATCCCTCCCTTACGCTCAGTAAGTATGCCAGTGTTCATGATGTTTCATGTTATAATTGGTTGAAAAGTTAAATTTAAAATTGTGCATATAAATATGTGCAGTTGTTTGTACTGAGTTAATGTATTCCAGTGGCTTTGAAAGATTGAACTGAGGAGTCTGGGATGCAGTAGGGAGGAGCCTACCCTCCAAAAGCTTTAGGATAGGTGCCTGGCTCCTGCGGACCCTCCTACATCCCAATGTGAAGCTGTGTCACCAGGACCATATCAGAGAAAGGGATTCGAACGGTAAGTTCTTACAAAAATCCCTTTATTTTTTTTTTTTTTTTACGCATGAGTAAAATTACAATTTTGAAGATAAGTATAGTTGGGCCTCAGTCAGACTTAATTGCAGGGCAAATTTCTTCTCAAAATGGGGAAAACCATGTGCACTGCAGGTGGGGCAGATGTAAGGTGTGCAGAGAGAGTTAGAGTCCTGCGTCTGAAATCGGCCCATTGTTTTATCTTTATATGTATGTGTGAAATAGAACGATAATCTATTTGAAAACATCACCAATTCTATATTTAGGCTTTGAGTGTGCTCTGCAGTCATTCTAAATATGTTTACACAACAACTGGGGGCCGCTGTATTCATATAATACATTTTGTGTGGGTAAAATATCTACTGACTTTACAGTACATCAATAGTTTGCATTTGCATACACACGGTACAATTTGATTTTGACTATTTAGTCAATTGAATCGGGCCATAGTTTGCTCTCATTCCCCTTTAGGGACATAGTTATATATCCGCAGAAGCTGAGTATTTGGGGCCGAATGATTGTGGATTGCAGATACTCTGACCATTATTCAGTCCACTCTATATATGAGTGACTGGCAAATAACAAACCATTGCACCATTTCCACCATGTTCTAGGACGTCCGGTCAGACATCGGCAAATGCACACTCCTCTAGAAGCCACGCTGTGTTCCAGATCATCTTACGGAAAAAAGGAAAAATGCACGGTAAATTCTCTCTCATTGATTTGGCGGGAAACGAGAGAGGAGCGGACACTTCCAGTGCAGACAGACAGACGCGGCTTGAAGGGCTGAGATAAATAAAAGTTTACTAGCTCTTAAGGTGAGTGGGTTTTATATATAATTTTTTTTTAACCATTGTATGAAGTTAACTTGTTGGATGCTTTGGTACGGTGATATACTAGTGTTCCTGCTAGGGTGCTGCGCCCTGCCTGATTTTTAAAGGGCAAAATGCGCCCTGCCCCTCTAGCAGCACCCCCCTAAAAGAGCCTGCCTCCGACCCCGCCGGTGTGACCGGGGGAAGCCCAGCGCCGCCATAGATGGCGATGCCCGGCTGTGCAGAGCCTTTGGAGGGGCCGGGCCCGCCCTTTTGCGACGTTGGTGGACTGGGACTGGCCACAAAAGCGATGTCTGCTGGCCCGGTCCGCCCCCTTTACGTTGACCCTCCCCCCCCCCCCCCCCGTGTAGCGGTGCCCTACCCGCCCCCGGTCCTAGAAGGAACACTATATACATTATTTTTCAGTGTTCTCCACTCACCACCATACTCCTTTTCCTTAGCTTTGAGTGTGGTATAAGTGAACCAATGAAATACAGTATATCTAGCTCTTCCCATTTACTGCTAAATATAATAAAGTAAAAAGAATACAAATAATCTTCAATTGTTATTTGCAAGCAATAATTTGTAATTGAAGTGTTAACATTTTCAGTGGCGATTTTTGCTTTCAGGAGTGCATTCGTGCGCTAGGGAGAAATAAGCCACACACCCCATTTAGGGCGAGTAAGCTGACACAAGTTCTGCGGGACTCCTTTATTGGTGAAAACTCTCGTACCTGCATGGTAAGCGGCTTCACATGTACTTGTTGTACACAGATTTGCTTCTAAATTCATAGGAGTCCTGTTTCTACCAATACAGAGATGCTTCTCCTTGTGTAACATATAGGAAATCTAATTCATCCAATTTCTTTCTGTACATTTTTCCGGTATGATCAGGCAAATGTAAACCTGTTATTGTACATATCTTTTTGAGCAGGGGTTTTCAATGTACAACCCTTCACCTACTGTGGTACAAAACATCCCAGCATTCCCTGCCATAGTTTTCTATCAGAGCATGCTAAAGCCATGGCAGGGCATGCTGGGATGTATAGTTTCACAGCAGCTGTTGAATACCCTGTTCTGGGGTTTCAGTTCAATAGAGGAAAATCACAACTGGTTAAACATTTATGCCTAGTGATACAGTATTTACATAGTGAAGAAATTATGCATAAGGGGGGGGGGGGGGGGGGGGAACAAATAAGACAAATTATTTAGTTGTCATATCCAAAGAGCTGTTATTTCTAATTGATAAATTAACAAGTTTAGTTTTAGATAATGTTTTCATGATTAAGCCTACAATGAGAGATATTGAATATAACCTTGCTTTCTCCAAGTGGGGGACACTGGAACCACGGGGTATAGAGGAGCTGATTGCAGCACTGCCGCCTGTCTGACTTCCTTCCCGTCCATGTTCCCCTATCTGGACAGAGCCAAGTGCAGTGTATGCAGATTAGCTATATGAGCTAACAGGACTCTACAGGAGGGGAGCAAGTCACTGCTGTCATGTGTTGATACATTGAGACCTGAGCTGCTGATAACATCATGGCAGACAGTAGTTCATCATGTTGTTTGTGGCCTGTTATTACTCTTCTCCCTCCCCAAAAGTGTGTATGTATGTCTGTGCCACAAGAGGAATAACTCTGTCCATGTTTATCTACAGATTGCTACCATCTCTCCCGGAATGGCATCTTGTGAAAATACTTTAAACACTTTAAGATACGCAAACAGGTAATACTGAGAGTACTGGGCGCTATGTCATTTCTCACCAGCGCAGAGCCTGGTTTCAAACTCCCCTGTGTTTTATGGTGCAGTAGGATCTGTAAAACTATTTACAGTTTCCTGTGCATTTTATACATTTTGATTAATACATTGCTATTAATATTAGAATGATTCCTAATTAACGTGTTTTCCAAACATACACTATGATTAAACTTATTTTGTCCAATCCATAATACCCTTATGTCCTTAAATCCTCCTGAACATCTTCATGAGATATGCTCCTCTATTGCGCTTCGCTCAGGACCCAACTGCTGACAATGGCATGATGTCAGCAGTTGGGTAATGATAGGGGGCGAGAATGTACTAATCCTTGAAAAGTGATAAACAACCAACCAATCAGCCCCCAACTGTCATTTTTGCACACCATCTGCGGCATGGCAGTTAGCAGCTGATCGGATGGTTGTGTAACAGTGCCCATACACGGTACAATTATTGTATACTATTCTGACTCGATAGCATCACATCTCATAGGTAATGCAATGTAATGAGATGAGATCCATTACAAAAAGTAGGTGCAGCACACACTTTTTGAGATGTGTGATGGGAGCGCGCATCTCATCGCACCCAGCAATTGTACCGTGTATGGACACCTTAACACTGCATTTTATCACTTTTTTCTAGCTTTAGTACATCTGGCCCAGGGTGCAGACAGAAGGAGAAACCTAGAACTGGCTATAGTTTGATAAATGGTGCGTCAGCCGAACACATGAGAGTTAGGAGCCGATTGGGTGGAGCACCACTTATTAAAAGCAACAAGTTTTAAATAGAAAAAAATGTAATAATAAAAAAAAATACAAACAAATTGAAAAAAACCAAAAACATGGAATATTGCAGGACTTACAGTGAGTGTCATAAATGAGAGTTTAAGAGCGGCCTTCGTGTGTCTCCTGCAGGAGTCAGGGTTCAATATTCCTACTGCCTGAGGATGCAAATTAGCTTTGTATTCCTAACCTTTTTTACATGGCAAACTAAAACCCATTACCGGATACTGTGATTGCCTTATGTGAGCCTGACACAGCTGACAGAAAGTTGCCATAAGAAATCTGTAGACACACATGGAAATGGTGGTTGTTTTCAATTACCTGTCAAATGAAAGGACCGTCGCTGTTGAAAGCTAGAACGTATCTAATTGGCGGAGTGAGCCAGACGTGAGCTGCCTGCACTGCTTTGTTACAGTAGCCTGACTCCTGCTCGCACCTCCATAGCCTGCAGCAATTAAATCAATGTCTATCTTACATCACAGGGATCGTGACATTTTGTGCATATTAAAAATAGTTCTCTTTTTTAGGGATACGGTCATTGGGTCACCAGCAACTTATTAGACAGTCATTAGGTCGACATGCAGGAAGGTCGACATGCAGGAAGGTCGACAGGGTCATTAGGTCGACATGGGTTAGGTCGACTTTTCACTGTTTTTTGAGCCGACAGGCGGTATTTCATGCCCTACCATCCACTAGGGCGACTTGGGAGAATAAAATAGTGTGCCGAGCGTAGCAAGGCGAGGGGCTGCGGTGCACTTTAACCTATGTCCGTGTCGACATTTGGGTAAAAAAACAGTAAAAAAAAAAACCTTTGACTGTCGACCTAACCCACGTCGACCTAGACTGATGTCAACCTTCCTACATGTCGACTTAATGACTGTCTAACAACTTGCTGGTGACCAACTGATCCACACCCCTTTTTTATGCATTTGGCTGTGTGACCAAATCACGAAGTATTACGTAGGGCTTGATCACGCCTGTGTATATAGTGGTGGTTTAACAGTTGTGGGTTCCATATACTCCCCACCAGATTTACTGTGGGACATACATGCTGAGGCTGTATTGCTCATTGAGATTTTGGGTGACCAATTGAAAACTGTTCACCATTTTTGTTGCAGGACAATGGCAAATTCAGAATATATAGATTTTGTTTTTAACGTCACACTGCCATATTTGTTTGTAAAGAATGTAAATGCAGAATGTCAGCTAGTTTTGAAAGGCACCAGGAGGTATGGGAGCTAGTACTTCTTTACCGAGCGCCCAGAGAGCTCATAGATACATGGAGACGGAAAAGACGGCATTATTTAGGGTCTAAATTGAAGCCTGCACAACTCTCATTACAGCTGTAAAATGTAGGGTGTCCTACTACAAACCGTATAGATTGTGTTATTTCAAAGTCTATACTAGGCACATTCACAAATTCCATTTATAAAGCTTAAGAACCCTGATCGAAGCACAGCTATTTCTCAGACCTTGGACACAGAACTTTCTGTATGCTGGGCAGCAGGAACCATGCAATAATATAACTGCAGCTGATGAGAGCACACGTTAGGGATTGGCAACCCGGACACACTGCATTGGGTGTCTTTTAGCCCTCCAAAGAGCTGTACATTTAGCCTTGATACTGCTAAGAAGTTAGAACAATGCTTTTAATGCCAGAAAGACCCTTCCTGCAGTAACAATGCGGCAGGCCGGTTTGATAACTGTTACATGCTACTCCAAACAATCTTGGCTAAAAAGGAGGAAGGAGCAGGACTGTCTGACCCATTACTAGCTTTTGGTGGCCATATACTTGTGTGATTTGAATGCGACATCGCAATACGAATGCATCTTATGGTGCCCAAGTGCTTTTTTTCCAGCACCCAATGTATCATGCAACATCAGGTGCTGAAAAAAGGGCAGTTGGCAGTGGAGCAGGCGGCAAAATTTGAGAAAAAAAGTCAAAACACTGACCGGCCATCTGATTGGCTGAGAGAGCTCTCAGCCATTTAGAAGCCGCACATTCAGGCAGCCGCTGAGAGCTTTCTTGTATCCAATCAGAAGGCCACCCAGTCTTTTGAAATGTTTTTTTTTTTTTTTTATTCTCTTAACTACCACCGCGTGCCAGCTCTCCAGAAGCCCGCTCCATTACACCGCCACCAGCCCTCCACATGTTTTTAACCACATGCAATCGCCCATGCAATTCGATAAATGTTATGTGCAGCACATAATATCTATCAACGCAACATTTGACCGCATCACATCGGGTGACACATTTGATGTGCATACAGTCATGCAATTTATTACACCGATGCGGTTGAAATCAAATGATTGTAGGCAATATCGCCCTAGTGTATGGGCACCATTAGACCCAGTTAGCTAATGTAATTATATACAATGTTGAATCCCTTAAATGGTAAGAAGACCACAGGAAACCAGATCTTTATAGAAGTGCTAGTGAAATATAGTCATTAATATTTTAAGGGACACCGCAGGAAGCCTTTATCTGTTTGCATATAGTCCTGTCTCCTGATGAAACGGTCTTTATTTACCATGTACTTGTACTATATTGCCTTGTACTGTAATTTGTTATTTAATGTAATTTTTGCTCATTTATGTATTGTTAGGCCCTGCAGAACTCTTGTGATGCCATATAAATAAATAATATATAGGTGTATATGATGTTATGCTTGTATAGTAATATGTTAATTTGTATCTTAATGATTATACCCATTCACACTTCTGATAGCCCTCCCCTACCCCAATTAGTATTCATCTGTGTATGTGCAATACAGGGAATATTATATGTACAATCCAGTACACTAAGCCAATCTGTGTCTATTCTACGTGACCTGAAGCCAGACAGGAACTCTGGAATAAACGTCTGCTGCCGTCAGGCAGATTGTATAGATCTTAGAAGATTGCTTATCTGCTAATAATTTAAACGGAACTAAAAATAACTTTTTGTATATGTCACCATTCTCTGCTCACTGTTGCTTTGCCACATCCCTTATGTCATTATATCTGGTGTGATTGTGGTATCTATCTACCTGTCCAAGGGTGTGCAACACTAAAATGTATTCTGTCCTTATCGTACCTTCCTTCATCTTTCTGCTGTGTCTCGGGGATCCAGAGTAAAGGAATTTGGGATTAGTCCATCGGATATTCCCTTCTCTCAGGGTAGCGGAAGTCGCTCTGACCTCTCTCCTTCCTATGAGTATGATGATGACTTCTCTCCTACACTCACCAGGTCTAACCGGCACTTCTTTCTGTACACCTGTGTTTTGTGGCCTCGTTTTTCTTCATTTCCACATGGTTTTGCATGGTTATATAGATTTTTTTTTTTATTATTATTCTTATTTGATAGCATGAATTTGCTTTAAAATGTATTTTTATTAAATGTATTTGTCAGCTTTCAGAGATTTCCTTGTTTCTCTTGGCGCGGTGACTTTGGGATTTCTGCACTCACGCAGTCTCTGGAATGATAGCAGTAGGTAGAGTTTAGGGTGATCTATAATATTGTGAGAGTAAGCTGCGGGATTGGCACAATAGCTTCTCTTTAAGTATGAGTAATGTCATCGACTGTAGCATTCCCTGTTTGTTCTTACTTGGGTGAACGCCGAAGTGTGACCTTTGTGGTCTCTCTACCCACTTCCAGTTACTGCAACATGAATATTATTTGTTCGGTTGTTCTGGTGCAGCGCCCTGTGATCCCAAATAATTTGTCTAAGCTCCATCCAAATGCAGAATTGAGGGGAACATCTAATGTTAATGAATAAAAAGGAGATTTACTTGGCGAGCCGATCATTTAAAAAAAACATAACTCAATCTAAAACCGTTGGGAAACGTGCAGCCCTCATGCTTTCCTGCTGGGAGCTACAGATTGGCCAAGGCTGTATAATGTAAGGGTGTTAAGGTGACATGTACTTATACGATTTAGGCCCTTTTCACCCGATTCTGACTGATCGAGCCGATACATTGGTTGAGAAGTGCACACATAGTATGTGCCTTACTTCCAATGTGCATGGGATCGGATCTGGAAATCGTAAGTGCTGCACATAAGATTTATCAGATCCAGCACTTGCCGGGGGTTGCATGCAATACATCGTCTGCCAAAGGACCACATATGATGCATCGTATGCGGTCCTGCCGCTGGGGAGCCCGGCTGGCAGTTGCCGAGGTATCCAATGCAAGGCTGCATGCAATATCTTGGATAAGTGTATGGTTGAATATATAGCTGTTCTCTATATGATTGGTATATGAGCAGTTTATTTTATATGGTCCTGGGATATATGGCCTGTTTGTTGCCTTTATAGCAATTTAATTCTATGTGATGATCCAATTTTTCTCTGGTTTACCCCAAGGAGATCTTTACAGCTGACATTATACATTTACATTGTTTTAGTGACGTATTTTGTTTGTTACATTTTGCATAAGAATAGGTCTGATGGTTACATGTAACTGTTCCCTTCTTTCAGAGTGAAAGAACTGACTGTAGATCCCAGTGCTGCTGGAGACCTCCGCCCAATGTTACATCATGCGCCTAATCAGCTCGATGACTTGGAGTCGCTGTGGGGAGTGGGCAGCTCTCCTCAGAGAGATGACCTCAAACTGTTATGTGAACAAAATGTGGGTGGAGTCCTATATTACACTGCTTGTTTTGTTAGTACTGTGCAGACGTCTTCATGTTCTGGCACGGCTTTTTCATAGTAAAAAACATATTTATTGTGCATGTAACTTGTGCAATGAACAGATCTAATATAACTAGAATATTTTGTATTATGAAGACAAAACACAGATAAGGGGGTCTTCAATGCGGGATTCCAACTGTCGGGCCTTTTTTGGCCAGCTCGCCTGCAACAGACGGAATTCAGTGTTCTACCTGTCGAGTGGCGAAAAGTGGACGTGTCGGCGAAACCAGCCTTTGGATTGTAGAGATGTGGCCTTGAATTCGACAATACACAGCCGTTTCCGACCAAACAGATCCGACTTGTTTTAAAGTCCGATCTGTTTTGTTTAACTCCGCCTTCAATGCTGTCGGAAACGGCAGGCGGTGACCACTATTTCCCCTGTTTGAAATAGTGTCCGACATTGTAAACCGCCCTAAGTGTAAATGTACAATGCAGCGTGTTTTGAATTTAACATGATTGCATGTTTAACCCCCAACATTTAAAGCAGCAGAGTACAAATTGTCTCTAAATTTACCCCATGGTCTGTAGAGCAGCTGATGCTACAGATGTCCGCAGTGGTCTTTTCAAGCACAAGGCTAGAACTGTTCATTAACAGCAGGGCTGGGCAATAAGCGGCCCTCCAGCTGTTGATGAACTACACATTCCAGCATGCTTTGCGTCAGTATTGCTATTTGGCCATGTTGAGACTGATGCAAGGCATGCTGGGATGCGTAGTTCAGCAACAGCTGGAGGGCTGCTTATTACCCAGCCCTGATTTAAAGGAGCCAGAAATATCTGCACAATTACCTGTTAATATGTGACCTTTCCATGTATTATGGAGCAGCTCATATTTACCTGAGATAGAGAGCATTGGCAATTGAAGCAAAAATGATCAATGAGTGGGAAAGAAAGGATTGTGGGAGTTATTCTGATTCACTCGGAAAGGCACAATCACTCACTAATGCAGTGGTTCCCAACCCTGATCCTCAAGTACCCCCCCAACAGTGCACATTTTCCAGGTCTCCACACAGAATCACAAGTGACATAATTGGCTCCACCTGTGGATCTTTTAAAATGTGTCTGACTAATGAGTGCACCTGCCAGGTGACCTGGAAAACATGAACTGTTGGGGGTACCTGAGGACCAGGGTTGGGAACCACTGCTCTAATGGACAAAACCATGTACACTGCAGGTTGGGCTGATGTAACATGTGCAAAGAGAGTTAGATTTGGGTGTTGTATTGTTTCTGTGCAGGGTAAATACTGGCTGCTTTATTTTTACACTGCAATATAGATATCCGTTTGAAGTACACCCCTTCACCCAAATCTAACTCTCTCTGCACATGTTACATCAGCCCCACCTGCAGTGCACATGGTTTTGTCCATTAGAGAGTGATTGTGCCTTTCCGAGTGAATCAGAATAAGCCCCATTGTCCTTTAAGAGCATTTACTAGTTTCCGGTGTAATCACTTTGGGAAAAGTAAGCACTGCATATACGTTTTAATACATGTATTCCAGTGAATCCATCAACCCATCTGTCTCATGTAATCAGGTTGCAGAAATACTTGCATTTTACTCTCTTAAGATACCTCTACTTATGAGCGGAGATGGCGTATGCAAATGTTCCATCAGATGTTCTAGTGGTAGCACTTGATAAGTCTCAAGTATTCTTTTTTGACCTCAGAGAACATTGAAAAGGGGAACGGCTATTATAGCAGGAGGTGTGGTCTGATTATAAGAGTCTTTGGTTACCCATAGAATGCGGATACACCCTCTACAGTATGCACCCTAATCAGTCTCGCTCTGTTTGACATTTAGGAGGAAGAAGTTTCTCCGCAGCTCTTCACCTTTCATGAAGCAGTGTCACAGATGGTGGAGATGGAGGAACAGGTAGTGGAGGACCACAGAGCAGTGTTTCAGGTAAAGCCTTTCTGTGTGGACATGGCTGTAGGTAGGACATCGTGTTTGCTTTTTCTCCTGTAGGGCTGATTGTTGTAATCTTCTCAGCATTTGTTAGGAACAATTATGAATAACCTGTCTCCTAATGTAAGTACTAGACTTGTCCATGTCTGTATTATGTAGCAGCTACTAGTAAACGTCTGGTCGATGTAAGTGACGGTATCTTATTAGATGAGCCATTATGTATATAACTAATTAGGATGTAATCATTCTCTCTGGGGTCTTTATTATTCATGCAAATTGTTTCTACTACAGCATTATACCCGTGGGCTGGGTCTGTAACATTGAAGTGTTTTTGTCCCATGCAGGAGTCTATAAGGTGGCTTGAAGATGAGAAAGCTCTGTTAGAGATGACCGAAGAGGTGGACTATGACGTGGACTCCTACGCTACACAGCTCGAAGTGATCCTGGAGCAGAAAATTGACATCCTTACTGAATTACGTGGTATGTAAATGAACCGAGGAACAAACGCAGCCTTCTCACATTGTGAATTGATAACATTTTTAAAGTGTAAAGTGATTTTAATAGCTATGTTTACGTCAGCATGATGGCGGCGTAGTTAAAATGTTGACCTCGAAAAGGTGAACATCTGGAAAATGTCAACAAGAACAAAGTGTTGACATGTCAATATAGTGAGCATGCAACATTATGGTAGTGTTGACGTCTTCAAGTTATCCTGTAGAATTACAATACAAGTACAATCCCTATTTTCTGGCAACCAATGGCCCGGATCCTCTTTTAATCCGGACACATCGGGTGCCAGGGGGAAGGTAGGATTTTATGTGTTTTAAATAATGTGTAAAATAATCAGTGGGAGGGTTTAGGACGGCAGTAGGAGGGCTTAGAATGTGGGAAGGTTTTGGACTGTGGAAGGGGAGAGTCACGCTGCGTCGGGGGTGGGGGTGGGCGAGTGTGTGCGGGCGGCGCCACACTGCAGTGGTGAGCCTGAGATGCGCTGCGGGGGCTTGTTAGGAGGATACAAGTTGGGGAGGGGGGGAATCAAGCTGCGGGTGTCTCCCTGCATTCAGGGTACACCACCAAAAATCCGGCAAAATCGGTAATCCGGCTCAGTGCTGGAACAGATGATGCCGGAAAATCGGTGTTGTACCTGTACCAGTCGACATCATGTTATATTGACATTCTGACCGCCAACGTAAAGGATGGATCTCTTTAAACCGAGTGAAAGATGGCCGTTGTCATATTTATAACAACGTGATTACACATTTAATATACAGTATGCTGCTTATAACAATACGCCAAATAAGATGCGCTTCGTATTACTCTGTTCTGCCTTTTTATTGTGCTTTTTTTACTCCATTTAAGATAAAGTGAAGTCGTTCCGATCTGCTTTACAAGAGGAGGAGCAGGCCAGCAAACAAATAAATCCCAAGAGGCCTCGAGCCCTTTAAAGGAAGGCATTGATGAAGGATCACCTTACAAAGAACTTTCTACTGTAAAATAGAATAATTATTATTATTATTATTATTAAACTGTGGCCGTCAGAACCCAATTACTTGAAACTTTAAGTAAACTTTTATAATGTCAGTGGAGATGTCCTCCTCTGTCACTTGAATGGATAATTATTTTGGGCTAACCACTACACTGACGTTGAGACGACAAGCTTCACATCCGAACGGCACAAATTTATCGGTAGGGACTGCGAGGCACTTTGTCCAAATTTACTTCATTCAATCATGTCTTATTTTCCAAACGTTTGTCTGTTTTTTCTATTTTTTATTTTTATTTTCCTGTTTTTTTTTATTTTTTATTTTTTAAATAAATAAGTTTAAAACTGTGTACTGGAAGGGATACGCCATTTTGTCTGTTTTTAAATACAAGATTCCATTTTTGCTGCAGGATGAGACATTCTGTTTTTAAGTTCCATGCATGCATGCCTGCCTATCCATCCGTAATTGTACAGGTACAAATGTTACAGGGGTGAGCTGTGCACACCTCCCTTGTGTCTTTATTGGTCATACGCCCTTTTTAATTATGCACAGCCTTAACTTTAATAAAATAAAAAACTATTCTTTGTTTTGTCAATGTAAAATAACACTGTATACCATTTTTAGTTTCTGCTGTAGGAGGTTCCATATTACAGTACAGTTATGAAACTATAAAGGGATAAGCAACATGTGGCTCTTATAGTACAAATAATAGCTGATGAACAATAGATTACCACAATGAGCTGCATGTATGTAAATAACAAGTGTAGCAGTCATTTGCTCACAGGTGAGTTGACTTACTTGTGGCTGAACCAATAGTCACAGGATGTTGCAGCCCAACCAACCAATTAGAATTGGCTACTCATGAATATTGGACTTGACTGGATGTGAGCACAACAAATTCTCATAATTATTGGTTCAAACTCTAGATCAGTGATGGCTAACCTGGACACCAGCTGTTGTTGAACTACACATCCAAGCATGCCTTGAGTTTTACTGTTTGGCCATGCTAAAACTGATGCAGGACATGCTGGCATGTGTAGTTCAACAACAGCTGGAGTGTCAAGGTTAGCATCACAACCCTAGATGGCTGTATTGACTGCAAGTTGACATTTCCACCTTTAGTGGATTTTTGATCAAACTTTTGACTCCATGGATATTGCAAATAAAGAATAATTCCTCCTCCTCCTCCTCCTCCTCCTCCTCCTCCTCCTCCTCCTCTTCTGTAACTAAAGCGGAGAGCAAGATCAATTCTAGCTATGCTGGTTCCTGGGCAGCGTTGAGCTGAATGATGAGTTGGGGGGTCTTCTTTAAGGTAACACTAGATACCTACCCTCTGTATGTGGGAAGAATATTCAATGTGTGGTACCTTCACTAAAGGTGGGTTTGTCAAGTAAGACTGCCTAGTCGTGCTAGGATCTACATGTTGCCTACTCCTCCTGTATAATTAACATCCAGAGTTTCCATCCTCCACATGTAAAATGCATACTGGATTTGTGGCTGTATAATTAACATTTTCATTTTTTGATTTTACATTGGAAAGGAATATGGCCATAAATGAAGTCTTACTGCACTGACCGAATGATGGCCATTTTATCCCACACTATATTTTCATGGACACCAAGCCAAGACCTCATTTAAAGACTGTTTTGCTGTTAAAAATATGTTCCATCTGTACATTTCATACAAGTCAAAGGTTACCTACTCATAACTATTCAACTATATTAAGTATACAGTCACTGCCTTATGTTCCATCTGTTAACTTATGCCTTTAGTACAGGAGTTAACAATAAACAGAGCGATGATGGCAAGTATGGTACATTTATATGGTTCTGTGTTATTTGTGCTGTTCAATGATGGGTAGAAAATCTAGCCCATCACAGCTCTGTGTAAAACTTCTAGTTCTTGTCAGACTGGGCATCTGAGTTAGGGTTGGTAAACTTTCCTTTTTTAAGTACAGTGCAGGCTCATGCGGCCATTTTGAACAAAAGCTCTACGGTACATATCTGTACATACAGTGCTGTATGCGTTACTTTTTTCTAATCTAGCTTTCACCTGCAACTTCCAGTAAACCCCTACCAACAGGGGTTTTTGCAAACCAAAGGGCTTGGGGCCAGATGCAATAAGCTTCAAAAGTGATAAAATGGAGTGTGATAAACAGCCAGCCAATCAGCTCCTACCTGCCATGTCACAGACTGTGTTTGAAGAATAACAGGCAGGAGCTGATTGGTTGGTGGTTTATCACTCTCCATTTATCACCTTTGAAGCTTATACCCCTTTTACACCGCCGAAAAATCCGGGTCAGCGGCGGGTCAGACCCGGATCTTCGGCGGTGTAAATCCCTAACGCCGTGTCCCTTTACACGGGACTTCTACCCAGGTCCTGACCTGGGTAGAACACGGCTAGGACCTGGGTAGAGGGCGGTGTAAATGTGAACGCCGGGTCGGATGACCCGGCTCCCATTTACATGAATGGGGAACGTCCAACCTGCGGACCGCAGTGTCCGCAGGTTGGACGGGTTGTCAGCCTGACACTGACAGCTGGCGCTGCTATCTGCTATACCCTGCAGACAGCAGTGGCGGCGGGGGAGGGAGGTGAACGGATGCCTGTGTGTGGCATCCATTCACCTCCTGTGCGACGGCGGGGGGGGGGGGTGTGACTGGGGGCAGCCCAGCAGCTTACCTTAGTGCTGGGCTGCCCCCAGCAGCGTTCCGGTCCGGTGGCGGCGGTGGTGATTGGCGCTTGGAGATGTCATCTCCAAGCACCGGGAGGGGAGGGGAGGGGGGGGGGGGGGGTGCGGGCCGGGCTGTCCGCCCGCCCGGTGTAAATTGCACTAAACGCCGGGTCGCACCCGGCTTGAACCTGGGTCTAAAAAGCCGGGTGCCGGCTTTTTAGACCCAGCGTTTTGGTGTAAAAGGGGTATTAGTGCATCTGGCCCTTGGGCATTAAATGGGTAAATGGGCATGACCGCAATGTGTCATCCAACAGATTACCTTGTAACAATGTACCAGCTAAGCATTACCATTTTTTCCTTATTTATAAACTACTGACTTATTACCCACCATGGTATGCTGATGTAATAAAAATGCAGCGTGTACACTTTGATTAGAGAGTTTGAGCCCTCTTGTAAGCTGAAACAGAAGGTCATTGGTATGGGGGTCTAATCTCAGAACCCACTAAGAACTTTTATAATTTTCACAGACTCAGGGCCTTATTCTAGTTCATTCTTAGAGGCAAGTTCCTTCTTAGCTGGACAAAACCATGTGCACTGCAGGTGGGGCAGATGTAACATGTGCAGAGAGAATTAGATTTGGGTGGGGTTTTACTTCAAAGTGAGATCTATATTGCAGTGTAAAAATAAAGTCGTCAGTATTTTCCCTGCACAGAAACAAAATAACTCACCCAAAGCTCAATCTCTCTGCACATGTTACATCTGCCCCCCTGCATTGCACATGGTTTTGTCCAGCTAAGAAGGAATTTGCCTCTAAGAATTAACTAGAATAAGGCCCTTAGTCACCGTTAACCCTCGTAAGTAAGATATTACTTAGGAGAAGTATCCTGTTATTTCAGTTGAGATCCCAATAGAACAGCGCCCATCTCTTCGGATTACCTGAAACTGATACAGAGGTGTACTCTGTCTGCAACAATGTTTAAGTAGATGGTAATGTCAAAGTAACGTCCACATGAATGCCAGGTCCCAAGGTTTCAGTACAGAACACCCTGGTTCCTACTTGCTTTCTTCCCATAGTGCTTCCTGGTTCAATCATTTCCCCAGATCAATGACAAAAATGCACACCACTGTTAACCTGATGCAAGAGAAAACTGGATTCATTTATCCAGGCCACTTCCTTCCGTTGGCCCAGTTCTGATGCTCACATACCCCATTAAAGGTGCTTTTGGAGGACAGGGCTCAGTATGGGCCCTCTGACTGGTCTGTGGCTACATAGCAAGCTCAGTTAAGTTGTTTGTTCTCACACCTTTCTATCATAGCCAGCATGTGCTCCAGTAGCTCTTCGGTTGAATTTGACCACATGGGCAAACCTTCACTCCATAAAGCATTCGAGTTTGAATAGCCAGGCCACTGTTGCTGGTTCTCCCGTTGTCCTTACTTGGACCATTTTTGATAGGTACTAACAAATGCATACTTGGAACACCTCTTAATTACCTACCATTTCGGAGATGCTTTGTCCGAGTTCTCTAGCCATTAGAAGTTTGCGCAGATCCTTTTGCTTTCTAATTCTTCCTGTTTCCAACACATCATCTTTGAGAACTGACTGTTCAGTTGCTGCTTAATATATCCTGACCCTTGACATGTGACAATCAATATTATTCACTTCACCGGTCATGTAATCTTATGGAGGGACACTGGTATGTTATAGTTGAGGAAAATTCATTATTTTCTCTAAATGCAGACCAACCTCAGTGTGGGCTTTATAGAGGACCTAATGATCATCTCTTACATCCTTTTGATGTAAATCTTCAAACTAGAATTCAATGAAAAAAAAAAGAGCCTGAATAGCAATATCTTAATTTACGTGGCATTTAGAAATCACCATAGGTTGAAAATATGTTTTTTTTTTTTTTTAAATTCAGACTCTATAACGCCAAAACAAGCTTTTGTTGCCCAAACAGTTAGTAAAACAAACTGTCATCATTGTAGTGACCCCAACATGACTAGCTTCCTCGTCCTCCTGGAGAAAAAATGATTACTGTATTAGTATTATTATTATACCTGTGGGTTTATGCAAAGGGAAGTATGGAAAAGAACTACGGTAGTAAGCCAGTGCAGTCAGCGCTGAGAACCAAAGATTGTGTCATTGGTTATAATTGTACCTTCTACCCCCCAAACTATGTGCCTAGGCACCCTGGGGTGCCTTGGGATGTTTGCAAGGGTGCCTCGGGGTGGGGGTCCACGACCAAAACAATTTATTATGCTCAAAGCGATTGGCAGCCACTAGCACTGGTTTTGCCTATCATAAAACATATGGACAATTGGCACCACAGCTATGTTCTCCACCACATAACGTAGTGGTTCTCAACCTCGGTCCTCGGGTAACTCGGCAGGTGCACTCATTATTCACTGACACATTTCCAAATATCACAGGTGGAGATAATTATGTCACCTGTGAGTCTGTGTGGAGACCTGGAAAACGTGCACTGCTGGGGGGGGTCCTGAGGACTGAGGTTGAGAACCACTGACATAACTGAACCTGAGGGTGACAGTTAAGCACAATTTATATATTTTTTTATTTATCCATAAGAAACTTTTTGGCTAGGGTTGCTTTGAACAAATGCTGATTTTTTTGACCAGGATGTTTGGGAACCACTGACAACATTTCGAGGTGAGGTTAGTGAGAAAACAATGCATTTAGAATTTGATATTCTAAACTGCAAACTTTGAATTCCAACAGACTCATTAGATTAAAGCTTTAGGTTATTCAAAATAGTTTGAGTATCTGCTTTATGTCTGAGGCTAGATGCTTATTTCAAGTTCTAGGATAAATATACGATCAGATCCACGTGATGTTTTGTAGTTTATAATTAGGACCTTATAGAAACATTTTGGAATCTACTTGTTATAAAAGGATAGTCAGAAGCTGTTATAATGATCTAGAATAAATTCTTATTAAGGAACAGGTGATATAAGGGATACTGTAAACAATGAAGATTGACTTGGAAGGATTATTAAAGCTAAAGAATACATTGGTTCAGAAGCATTTAAGCAGACAAGTGATTATGAAGTTGAACAAATGAAAAAGTCCTTAAGGTATAATGGTAGAATGTGTTTTATTAACTGAATATTAAATGATTGTGCTCATCCGTTTGTAGGATTTAGATTTTGCCATGCTGAATATTTTGAGTTTACCATGAGGGTGAATCTGCTCTTTTCCTTTGAAAAAGACTCGTATAGCCATTTGATAAAGAATAGAACGGTGCTGTAAGGAAGAGTTGGAACCAATGGCTCTTACTGTGAAACCATTGCTGTGAACAGAGAGGAATCGCATCAGTGATTTCCTGACTCTGAGGCCGAATCATCTACATATTTTGCTGCAGCCATATATTTATGCTAATAATGCCATGGTGGATTCTCTTCAGTGTGAGACACCCACTTGCAGCAATGCTAACGTGTCTGTAACTATAGACGCACCCTTGAAATGTGCACTAACCCCATGGCAGGCACAGTTTCTTTGACTGAACACTGTTCTGTGTGTGCAGTTGTGGAGTTAGATGCAACTGCTGCTGAGACAAGCCCTTGTCTGGGCAGCCGCCTGTTACCTTCCAGGAACGTGTGGTGATAGTCACTCTGCACCTCCGAGTGCTGACCTTTGGGATCCTTGTCCAGTGCAACTGACACGTATGCAGACATACATCTTCCATTTGCATGTGACACGTTTTCCACCCCTGAATCAGGACCTAGGTTTATGCAGTACTAGCCAAACAGATGAACCGTTGTTCTGGAGAAGAGGCATCTGTAGCTTCAGAGTATAATCAAGCATTCCAGGTGTCCATGGCTAATACACATGTAGCTCCCCTTGTAATATTGGTAAACACACCTGTAGGGGCATTCAGGGACTCACCCTTTATACTGCCCTTGTGTACATAATGAAGGTTATACAACTGGCGCGTAGCGTGTGAAAGAGACTTTGGCTTTAGGCTTTCAAGCTGGTGCTGTAGCACAATGTACATAAAGTTGGTAATGGTCCCCATTACAGGACATCGGGACAAGTGATAGCTAACAAGCATGAAATAAATTTGGCCTTAATTTTATTCCTCAGTTGTCACCAGCCTATTGGTTCATCAGGCACTGGGTAAACATCATCTGAAGGCTAAAAGTCTCTTTCTATACACAATGGGCGGTATTCAATGTGAATACCGGCGACAGGATTCGCTGCACATTCGCCACATTCCGGAGCCTCGCCGGCTCAGGTATTCAACGAGTCAGGGGCTCGCTGCCCCTGAACGTCAAATATGAGCTCCTGCGGCGAACGCCGCAGGGAGCCTGAGGACGGTGGCAGGCAGGGAGATGGAAGTCTCCCTGCCTGCCCCAGAACGTTTGTGGGGGGAGGTGGGTTCCCTGGGAGCCAGGCAGCACAGGCTGCCCCCCGGGGGTGCCAGCAGGGGACCGGGTATATTCACTACACCCGATCATGAATATGTAATGATCGGGTGAAGTGAATATATGAATATCTAATGAGCGGCTTGGCTCCAGCCCCCTGCTGGCTGGTCTGTGTAAAAAAAAAATTTATATATATATATTTTTTTTTTTTAAATTAAATATATATTCATGTGCTTACAGCACATGAATACAAATAGCATGCCCGTCCTCAGAATAAAATTCCTGATTTTTTTTACACCAATTGTAAAAAACAAAACACTTTATTTTAAAAGTTCACCTTCCACTTCACCATAAAAAGATAGCCATTGCTACTCGGTGAATCATGGCAAAAAAAACCTTGAAATGTATTCGCCATCTGGTCATTGAATAGGCTGATTCACCGTTTTAGTCAGAAATTCGCCTTACAGCACAAAATCGCCATAAAAACCTGGCAAATCAGCCTCATTGAATATTGCCCAATATGTTATTGCTAGACTATCACTCCATATTAACAATTGGAGGATCCATTCGCTTTGGTAACTTACTGTGCCCCCCCCCCCCCCCCCCAAACTCAGCATTTACAGAGCAAGAGAAAAGGATTTATATAGTTTACAGATAAGAAGAATTCATTGATGTCAGCAGAAGACCAACCAATAGTCTGTAGCAGGTGACCTAGAATCCAGTACTGGATGATACTAGAACATTATTGGTGCATAGTTTCTGTCCATAGGTTTTATACAAAACTTATTACAAGGATAAAGCTTCATTTGGTGTTGTCCTCATGCCATATTCTGCAGCAGGTCATACCATATCCACACAGTGTGTATGATCAGGATACAGGTTGGTATCTCCTAATCTTTGACGTAATCTAATATCCCAAAATTTGAGTTTCTAAGTAGGCAAAGTGGAAAAGTCTCTGTGTCTTCTATGAGAAGTGTATTCCATCTGCATTAAATCCATGAAGTAACCTATGAGAAAGCAACGAGGACACACGCCAGGTTAGATAACCAAACTGTATGAAATGAAGGATAGGTCAGTTTACAGTGGAACTGTATTTTTTACATTTGTTTCTCAGACCCCTCTAAGGGTTCCATGTATAAATAGGAATGTAGAGTCATTTAGTCCTATCATATTTATTATTAATAGGAATTGAGGAACCAGACAGGCACGACTACCATTGATGTAGAGGCTTAGTACTGCAGGTGTTATATCTCACACTACTCTGAAGGCTAATCCGGAGAGTACTATGATGATGGTACCCTTATGCAGGTGAAGGCATTGGGGCAGATGTATTAAGCCTGGCAAAGAGATAATGCACCAGCCAACCAGCTGTGTTTAAAATATGACAGTTGGGAGTTGATTGGCTGGTGCAATATCCCCCAGGCTTAATACATATGCCCCATTGTGAGATATGGTTGTAGGTTAGGAGTGGCACCACAAACACCAACATGGTCACACAAGTGGCTAGCCCTAGCTTGTCTACATCTCAACAGATTTTTAATCTTCTTCTGGCTCATTGCCCAAGAATCACTGTACCAGCCATATGTACTTTGGAGTGTTAAAAAAAAAAAAAAAAAAAAAAATCAATCAAGAGTGTTAAATCAGGTTTTCAATGGATCAGAAAGCTTGTATGATCTTGTGTAGCTCCTTTGGTTAGATTCATCCTACATAGCGGGGTATCATATTCAACCTGACATCCTAGGCTCTTACCCTTTAATACCTACTCCCTAGTAAAGATGCTGGTCATATTACACATTTGTCCTACGGAAAAATATAAAGATCTAAAGCCATCAGATCCAAAATAAACCAAGTTACCTAATGAAGTCGTCAATGTCCATAGTACGTGCACGTTTTTCACTGAAGCCAGCGTCTCCAAGAATCTTTTCAATTTTGGCTGCTATACTGAAGCTTTCTTCGATTGCCTATGCAAAAAGAAAATAAACATGTATAAAATATAATCATCATACAAATGGGCTAATCAAGTGATTCTCAACCGTAGGCCTCAGGTCATCTTGTGAGTATTTCTGCCTGCTGGGGGAACTTGATTACAGGTGTCGATAGGCCCTGGGTCCAGAGTTTCCCAAACGCCACCCCCCCCATCTCCCTAGCATCGATACCTCCCCTCCTCTAGTACCTGCCCTCCTCCCCTCCCTCTCTAAATATGGGCAGAGAATGTGCAACTGCTATGGGCTGTATTCAATGCAGCCGGAGAGGGGGTTAAACGGCGTTGACCGCTGAAAACGACTCACAATGGCCGTTCAACCTATGCTACGTTTCGGGGGAACCCTCGCTGTCAGACAACGGCAAGGATTCCCCCAAACAGTGTGGCTCACAGCTAATGTAGGGAGCCCGCTGTTTTAGCGGCCGCACACGCCGTTTCCCCCTCGCTACAAAAACCTAGCGATGTGGAAATGGTGTGTGCAGGGGGCCAGTGGAATACTGACCATGCGAGCTGTGACAGCTCACAAGAGTCATTGAATACACCCCTATGTGTACAGGGGGCGCTGGACACCCAAGCACCCGTCATGAAGGCATTCATTCTACTACTTGACAGGACAATGACTAATACTAGGGACATAGCAAGTGCATGGCATTTCGTGAAAGATAAGGCACCACCGATCCTTGTTACCATTTTCTACCTTGTGTACTTACAATATTATGAAGAGAGCAGTGTATCCTGTAATTTTTCTCCAGCAGCTCCTGGACTGCACCGGATCTTAAAAGAACAGAACAATAATATTATAAAATACATGTATTTTATATGAACCTGCAATTTACCTTGTTTTAATCAGCAACATAAACTGTAGATCATAGTTCTCTCAGATTAAGGCAATTCTCTATGTTATAGGTTTACAAATGACACAAAACATCTGCAGTCAGCAGGGCACAGTAGTTGAATTGTTCTCCCCACTGAGAACTGGGCAGGTAATGATGCATAAGCAAATGGGCAGGTTTGGCATCTGTCTTTTTTTAACTGTTGATGCTGCATACAGGAGTGCCATCCTGTATTCTGCACTTCCACACTCACAGTCTGGGAGCATGCGGAGAGAAGGGCCAGGTACCACACCATAACCCAGTTCCCAGGAGTTGGGAACACACAATTCAAGGAGGAGACCTTCAGTAATCCCTGGCAACCTGCCACCCCTCAAATCTGGCAGCCTATACACAGGAATGACAGGGAGAGTCAGGGGGACTAGACTCCACAGACTGGAACTCCCGAGATGCCAGAGTAGATGGAAGAGGCGTTCAGCTATGGGAGGAGAGGCCGCACTGTAATATCCTACTGTGAGCCTGTACTAAGCCATGCGGTCTATGGCCCAACTATGGCCAGTCTTAGCACATCCTTCTGTTGCCTCCATGATGTCACAAGGCCACGTGTGAACTACTCTCTCTTGATGAAGGGCCTTGGCGATCCTCCTGCAGTTCATGGGCTTCTGTAGGGTAGAGGAGCCTCTGGCTTAATACTAATTGATTCATTTCACAAACTGGGCTAGTCTGTATACAGATTTCAGCACTGAGAGTGAAGCCAAATTTGGGCTTACTATGAACTGGTGGCAGTGCCATCCACCATACTGTAAACTGCAAGCAAAAGATGGTCATGCGGCTTTGTATCTGCACAAACCCCTTATTTCCTCCCAAGGCTCTGTATGTGTATGCAATGGTCAGATCTAACCATTTCAGCAGGGAGACTTCTCTAGTGTGCAGCAATCCACTCATGAGAAGATGCCAGGATGGCAGAATGAGACAAACACAAATGCCCATGCTGGTCATGGCCTATACCAACGTAACCAGGGACACTAAAACTGGTTCATGGGAAGAGAACTGTGCCATACGCAGCTGCTTTCATTGCAGAAATTGCAAAAACCAACTAGAATTTGTTGAGCATCACATTGGGCGGTATTCAATGAGGCTGATTCGCCAGGTTTTTATGGCGAATTTGTGCTGTTTGGCGAATTTTTGACTAAAACGGTGAATCACCCTATTCAATGACCACATGGCGAATACATTTCAAGGTTTTTTTCGCCATGATTCACCGAGTAGCAATCGCTATCTTTTTATGGAGAAGTGGAATGTCAACTTTTAAAATAAAGTGTTTTGTTTTTTACATTTGGTGTCAAAAAATCAGGAATTTTATTCTGAGGAGGGGCATGCTACTTTTATTCATGTGCTGTAAGCACATGAATATATATTTAATTTAAAAAAAATATATATATATTTTTTTTTAACACAGCAGCCAGCAGGGGGCGCCGGAGCCGAGCATTACATATTCATATATTCACTGCACCAGATCGTTACGATCGGGTATAGTGAATATAGGTCCCCTGCTGGCACCCCCGGGGGGCAGCCTGTGCTGCCTGGCACCCGGGGAGCCCACCTAACCCCCACAAACATTCTGGGGCAGGCAGAGATACTTCCATCTCTCTGCCTGCCACCGTCCTCAGGCTCCCTGCGGCATTCGCCGCAGGAGCTCATATTCGCCAGTCAGGGGCAGCGAGCCCCTGACACGTTGAATACCGGAGCCCGCAGGCTCCGGAACGTGGCGAATGTGCAGCGAATCCTAAAAAGGATTCGCTGCACCTCACAGGTATTCTCATTGAATACCGCCCATTGTGTAAATGTCCCTTAACTGTGTGTTCTACACATCCAGGACATACACTAAAAAGATTCTAACATCAGCTCTTTTCAATGTCGTCACTGCACTATTCCTGGTGTAAGGCTGGTACTTACTTAAATGCTGCAGCAAGGGTTTTGTTTTTCCTTACGAAGGCAATCCGTACTAAGCCGTCCCATTCCTGGTGGGGAGTTCCGATGTGGGGGAGAAAGATAGAGAAATTAGAACACATTTAGATCCGGTTTCTATTTTTATTACACACAAAGAACTAGAGGAGGATAAAGTGCATATATGGTGCACGTGGATAAGATACGACCACCTGTAGCTGGACGTAGATCAACCACCCCTGTATGCGGGCTTCATTAAACCAAACTAAGAAGCAGAAGCTAGTAACCATGAACCTACACAGTTACTATGGGTCAGACTATGGGCATAAGACAATGCACCTGTGAGTATATGTCCTCCCTAACATACATACGCATTAGTAATAACTGCTCTCACTGTAGTAAGTCACTACACAGTAAGTTGTTGGACACTGGATTAGGGCCACGATCTATATCAATATATCTTACCTGAAAGTTGATGGGTGGTGGAGGATTTTTAGGCTCTATTCGCACAACACTAGACTCCACTTTTGGAGGGGGTCTGAAATTGTTCTTTCCGACCTGTAATACATTTTAGAATAGAGTGTCATATTAGAGAACTTTTGCCATTTGTCCCCAGAGATGTCATAAGGAGACCTCATTCTTTGTTACTGCGTTATGCAGCGTTTAAAATCGCACCTCCCAGTGTGCCCATGTTAGTTATTGGATAGCAGGAATGTGCATATGCGCTCCTCCTTCCCCACCATCCCACCCCATGAATGCCAAAGTATGAGGACACATCTGTAGTAACAATAGGACAGAGGTAAACATTTAAACTTTGCATCATTGTTGACTCAGAAAAGTTAGCCACAAGTTGGGAAAAAATTAGTCTAAGTTTTAATACATATATCCCTAATATCACAGACCTAAAATGAAGAGAACAGAAATGCACCTGGTCTACACCAGAACAAAAGTGGCTTCAGAGCGATCGGAGTAATGCTAATTATAAGACACACAAATAATATAGTAAAAAGTTTCTCAATAATCAAGTTTTCCAATGGTTAATGTTTTGAGGCTGCCTGTCTGGAGCTGGTGTGACAATGACTGACTCAGCAAGACAGCTTAGCTCACTTGTGCATGTGTAAAGAAATCCACAAAACATGACCTGACCTGCTGCAGGTACTTGATGACTGTACTTGATGACTGGAGTTGAACCCCCCCCACCCTGATATAGTACAGGACAGTTAGGAGTACCTAATAAATGGCCTGATTTTGCATGGATAGCGAATTATGGAATTTGCGAATCGGTTATTATCGAATGACTGCTTATGAACTGCAGAGCACATGCGGACATGAAAACTGGAACCGAAAACGCGAACGCACAGTAGTCACAGTTCAACTAGCGGGAAGTCGGCTTTTATGAGCGGAAACATGGGAGTTTTCTGGGTGTGGTTAAAAAAAAAAAAAAAAACAACACAGATGTACCAAGGCGTTTTTTCTTTCTTTTTGATCGCAGGTAGCTGCTTTTTCTCTAATTAACAATCCATGTTGAATCAGGCCCAAAGTCACAGGAGACATGTAAAAGAAAATTATACCGAGACACAAATACACGCACGTCATCCTTCCAATTAAAAAACTAAAATAAAAAACAGACAGGAACTATGCTGTATTGTTGTGTAATGCTTGCTTAGCTCCCTGTAGTAATGTGGATAGAGTGCAGCAACAAGGAGACTGAAGTACTAGCATAAGTAGGAGGGACTGAGAAGCATTCAGCCAATTAAAAGTGGTCGCCGATTGTCATCATCAGTTCGAAAACTAACATGGCCGCCAACATAAGAACCTGCTTACTTTCATGAGATGGTCGACACGAGCCAGCAGCTGCGTGTTAATGGACAGCCGACAGTATAATTTGTCTCCTGGTTTGGCTACCAGACGCATAGCGAATTCTCTTTGGAACATGAGCACGGCACACCTGGGACACGGAGACAGAAAGCCGATTAGCAAAAACAGCAGCAAACGTCATTGGGAATACAGGACAAATGACAGTGCAAAACCACTGTAATAGAACTATGGTAATGTTCCGTTTGCAGAACAATGACTCGTTCGAGTCTAAGCAGTTGCTCTTCTGAGTGTCATATTACAATATGCTACCGCTAGAATATATATAGGATGGAGTTGGCACCTTGGCACTTGGGATGGCGGCAGTTGAGATACTGGTGCCAGTATCCAGACACCGGCGAGAATAGTGGCGCCAGGATCCCGATTGATAGTGTTAGGATCCAGACACCCAGCGAGTATGTATAATGACTACAGGCATGCCGCTGTCTGTCTTCTGACCACCAGCATGGTAAGTGCCAGGATCCTGTACCCAACCCTTAATACAGTGGTCCCCAGCAGGACCCTCCTAGAATCTCCACATAGTTTCCCTATAGCAGCTAAATGTACATGTATAAGTATCTAGAACAGGAGCTAGGATTACTATGTGCCCCAAATAGTAAGGTCATGCCAAAGCAGATTCTGTGCAATGTACGATTTATTTTGTCGGTAACGTCAAATTGGCCCAGGGCTACTCAATTTTCCCCAATACCGGCAAGTTATCAGGGATTTTGTATGTGCTTTCTCAGGGTTTAATCGAATAGTCAGAAGCGGGACATTAGGCAAAAATCGCAATGGCTGTTTTTGTGTGAAAATTTATCCTGGACAATTGAATAACCCCATAATGACAAACACAAAAATCACATCAAGGACTGATTCAATTAGCGGTGATGCTTGCAGTAGTAATGCACTTTTTTTTTCTGCCCAAATTAACGCCACACATTGCTACACTCACCCTAATGTAGGTGAGCAAAAGTTTACAACATTAAGACCCACTTCCAGGCAAAATACTAATAATAGGTTTGCAATTACCATTAAGCTGGGTACACACTAGATGATATTTTGAACGATTTTGATGATTCCAATGGGTAGAATGACAAAATGTTCATATCGTCCAGTGTGTACCCGCTATGTCGCACTCCTGCCCATCGTCAAGTACATCCTCCATTGCCCCTACAGGCAGGACCACAGAGTGAGGACCATGCTGCGAAATGCAGCAGGGCTGCCGGAAACACTGTTGAGTACAGATTCCAGTGATCTCGCTGGGTACACACATCATATAGTGTGTACTCAGCTTTAGAGTTCATTCAGGGGACTCCGAATAGTATATAAATAACTCCTCGTCTTCACATGAGCAGGTAACTTACCTAAAAAAGGGTCTGTGAAGTAGCAGTTTGAAAACAAATGGAGAGGAAATCTAAAATAAAAGATACGAGTCTAGATTAATGAATGTATGTATAAGAATTGTCAAAGATCTGACAGAATAATTAATGAAAGCAGCTTGCCAATTAAGAAAACAAGGCCTCTGTCTGGATGTATAGTACTCAGTAAGGTACAGATGCTAGTCACGCCTAAATGCCTCTTTTCGTATGCCCATCCTGTGTGATTTGTTTTGCGCAGTTTCTTTCGATCAATTTTTGCATCTTGCTGAAATCTATGTTATGGATTCTGAAATGGTTTACAAAGGGCCAAGATGTATCAACAATGGCTGGTGTTTTTTGTTTATGCCAACTTCCGTTCTGACTTTTTACATATTTAAAATGAAATCCTGTGCGGTTAAAGTGAAAGCCTTGTGCCTTTGGTAAAGACAAAGCGGTTATGCTTTGCAAAAAAGATGCAAATTTAAACCACAGCTCACTCACGCCAGGGCTCTTGCTACATTTGGCATATTGCGGCTAACTCTATCAGGCCACCATCTGGAAGAATGGTTCCTGGTAAGGTAAACTAGCCACCATCTGGATATACGGTGCCCGGTAAGGTAAATCGGCCACCATCAGGATATACAGTACCTGGTAAGGTAAATTCGCCACACAGAGGTCAAAAAAAGGCAGATCCGTCTTCAGAACATCACCAACCATGACTTGAAGTTTACTTGCAACAGCTCTGTGAGAGAGAACACACGGAACATAAATGCTTTGTATTTCAGTCTGCACATGCAATATCCTTATAAGTGCTAGGAAGAGAACTTATTTAGCTTATATGGAAGTTTTTCTACCTGCCCCGATGACACAAGAACACCCCAGGAGAACGTTTAGGGAGGACTTCAGGCTTCACACTATGGTTTGGCTGATGTGTTGTTCCGGACACACTCCTGCATTTACAATGCTCGGTACAGTATATATACACTCGTAGGAAGGAATAGGATAACCAAACGTGTATTTGAGGTTTACACTGCTGACAATTTATCCATCTCTGAGCTGGCGTAGATCCAGAATTCTGAAGGATCACCTAGTACAAAGTCACTTCTCAAAGCCCCTAAGAAAAATGTTGCTGTTGGGACCTACCCCTGCGGCAGATGCAAATTCATCCACATAACTGATTTTGAGGTAAACATATTGGGCCAGATTCTCTAAGCTTCAAAAGGGATAAAATGGAGAGTGATAAACAGCCAGCCAATCAGCTACTGCCTGACATTTTTCAATCACAGTCTGACATGGCAGGTAGGAGCTGATTGGCTGGCTGTTTATCACTCTCCATTTTATCACTTTTGAAGTTTAGAGAATCTGGTCCATTAGGAGTAACACACAAAACTCAGGATTATTTCAATTGCCTGACAGAAGGTGTAATTGATTGCATCACATGTGGCTGTGATAAGCAATAGGTGGTAATAACAACCAGACCACTGTAGCAAAGAATACTGGAACACGTTGGGACCATACGCAAAGCAGCTACAGATTTTATGAAGTTCACATCAACAACAGGGGAGGATATGACAGTCCACGGTTTAGAAAAAAGAAACTCGGGATACATGGGTGCAAAGTTATAGAAAATCCCCTCAAGAAAGAAAGCGACTGGATTTTCACTCAATACCATCCACCCAAATGAGTGCCCTCCACACCCCATTTCTATTTGTGGGGTCCCATTGATTATGATATGCACTATCATACAGTTATATTTTTCTCCCGGATCTAGCAGCGTCTCTACTTACGAGCCTTGTACTCGTTTCTGAAGCTCAGCGACAAGACGCGTGTCCAGTTCACAAGCAACAACCTAACAGAAAGAGAGCAAAATAAAACAGAAAAGGAGTTCCATTACCGTATGACTGAATAAGAATGTCTTTATTTTCATTACATTATAATTCCTGAGCACTGTAAAAGATGATATAATCAAAAGGTTTTCAGTTTGTTCTTGATGTAGAATTCCTGTCCTAAACCATTAGTATAACATATACTTCCTTTTAGCTTAATTATGTTGTGCAAGGTATAACTCAACATATACAACTGAAAAAAAAGAAAAGTACTTTGTGCAAAATAAAATAAATCACTGTAGTAGCAATAAGACGCCATGACGGAGTTATTAAGGTTTAAAAAAACTATACGAGTGATGGGGATTGGTACGAAATCCCGGCGGTCAAAATCCCAACAGGGGGAGGGGACCCCCCCCCCCCCCTGCGGGCTCTCCACACTAATTTATTTTCCCTCTATTGATTTCGGCGGTAGGGATTCCAGCGTCGGGATTTTGACCGCCGGGATTCTAACTGCATCCCGAGTGATGTGATTTGGTTTTATGGAACATAATAAAACTGAATGGTAATAGGTTATCTTTAAATAGGCACAAATCAGTTCCCTTTTGAATTCTAAAAATGGTACTTGTGTAGTTTCACGGCGCCGTGCTACTTCCGGCTTCTCCGCTCGGCACAACTATCTAAAATAAACTAACTTAACTCCATGCCAACATGGATAGTTCATACCCCCACTATCCATGTTGGCATGGAGTTGATTTTAGATAGCGTGGCAGGCGTAGCGAGCCCCGCAAGGGGACTCAGACGCACGGCGCCGTGAAACTACACAAGTACCCTAAAAATAAACGGTAGAAGTTTTTTGTTAAACGTTTTATTGTGTTGTACATCAGTAGGTGTGTTGTACATCAGTAGGTGTATTCTCCATCTTCAGCATACCAACATACAGATGGGGCAGGTCCCATCTTGGCAGGGGATGGCGATGCCAGCCGCCATCCCCCGCCAGCGCCATATCGATTGCGAGAAGGGGACGCGCGCGCACGAGAGGCAACCGCGTCCCTTTCCGACGGCGCTTCCAGCTGCTCCCCTGGGTCCCCGCCGCCTGCCCGCACCCCCCCAACCCTGTCCGTCTCCCTGAGGCGGAGACGGAGAGGGTTCCCGTCGCCCCGCCGACGGAGATTGAGACGCGCGAGAGACGCACGCGTCTGTCTGACGGCTGGCGAGGCTGCTGGCGGATCGACAGCGGGGACGTACTGGCCATTCGCCAGCCAGGAAGAGGTCTGCCCCATCTGTAAGTGCATATCCTCATGTGTAAGTTACACCTTACCTACAGATTACTTAAAAGCTTCACTATTGGTTATTGGCCCTTATTCTGGTTCACTCGCAAAGGCAAATTCCTTCTCAAATAGAAAAAACCATGTGCACTGCAGGTGGGGCAGATGTAACTTGTGCAGAGAGAATTAGATTTGGGCGAGTTATATTGTTTCTGTGCAGGTAAAATCCTTACTGCTTTATTTTTACACTGCAATATAGATCTCACTTTGAAGTAAAACCCCACCCAAATGTCATTCTCTCTGCACAAGTTACATCTTCCCCACCTGCAATGCACATGGTTTTGTCCATTTGAGAAGGAATTTGCCTTTGCGAGTGAACCAGAATAACCCCCATTGTGTCTTCTATATCACTGTGCTAATGTAAAGCCCTGGGCTGCACAGCTACACGTGCAGGACAACATTATAGAACAGGGGTGGCCAAACCGGTACTCGAGATCTACCAACGGTCCATGTGTTCCAAATCCACTAGCTGGTGCACAGCTGTAGTCATTACTAACTGCCACATTTTCAAACATGCTGCTTTCATTCCTACTATAGAGCCACAGATTGCCTGAGATACATGATCTGTTGGTAGATCTTGAGGACAGGTTTGGCCACTCCTGGAATAGAACATTGGGCAATTGCAATGGAAGATAGTTCCAAGTGGCTCTAAGTGGCTGGGTAGATAAATTTGAGGTGCAAAGCACACTTTATACTTTATAGATAATTGCATAATATTATGCATACTATTTAACCAAAAAGAAAGAGAAAAATCTAAACAATTTTAGAATTCTAAATCATGATTTCACAATAAGCAGTATCTTACCTTTTTTGCTTTTTCTAATAACTTAATGGTCATATTTCCAGTACCAGGACCAACCTCAAGCACAACATCTGTTGGTCGGATAGCAGCCTGAAATACACGTGAGATATTACAACATTCAGAATGATTACGAGCAATTAGCTTTTAGTTATACAGATGGGGCAGGTCCCATCTTGGTAGGGGATAGCAGGTCCCATCTTGGTAGCGCCATATCGATTGCGAGAAGGGGCCGCGCGCACGAGAGGCGCGCGCGTCCCCTTCTGACAGCGCTTCCAGCTGCTCCCCCGGGTCCCCACCGGCTTGTCGGCGGTAACCTGGGGTCCCGCCGCCTGCCTGCACCCCCCCCAACCCTGTCCGTCTCCCTGAGGCGGAGAAGGACAGGGTTCCCGTTGCCCCGCCGACGGAGATTGAGACGCGCGTGAGACGCACGCGCGTCTCAGTCTGATGGCGGATCGCCAGCGGGGACGTTCTGGCGATTCGCCAGCCAGGAAGAGGCCTGCCCCATCTGTAGTGTTAATTCTAGCACCCGCCAGCTTTGAAAATCCATGCAGTTCCTCTTCCCTGCCTGGGGTGTCGCTGTCTGCTGTAGTGCTTCTAGCACAGTGTGGTCTGTATATCAGCACTGATGTGCAAACCAGACCTGTGCTAGAAACACCACAGCAGACAGCGACACCCCAGGCAGGGAACAGGAACTGCATGGGTTTCCAAAGCTGGCGGGTGCTAGAATGAACACTAATGCCCAGTACACACCAGGGCGACCCGCTCACGATGCACATCGTGAGCGGGTCGTCTGACCGGCTCACAATCACACTGAGCACACTACTCGCTCACGATGTGCACCGTGAGTGGGTTCCGATCGCGACCCGCACCCAGGTGTAAGTTCTTTTTGAGATCCTACCTGCTGCAGGCAGGATCTGAATAACGACTGAACGACCCGCGGGGCTGCGCTTCGGATCGGTATCGGATCAGAACAGGCAAAAAAGGCCCAATCTACATCCAATCGGTCGGGATTGGATCTAGATTGATAGGATTGTGCCCTTGTCGTTCTGGTGTGTACCCTGCATAAGTTAGTAGTTACATTTTAGGTTTTATGTTGGTAAATACACAGCATTAAAAAAAACAGAATTGCAGAGCATGAAACATGTCAGCCAATGACTTACCTTCTCAATAATGCTGTTCACTATAAGAGGGTTCTTCAGAATATGCTGGCCGATTCCTGTGTTGAACATAACCCCTAAACATGTGCAAAGAAATAAGGTTTCTGTTTTACCAGTGGAGTCACTTTATGAAAAATAAAATTAGCATTTGTTGTACTTCATGTATGCACCTGGGCTACACTGTATACCAACTGGGCTATTGGGTGTAATCAGCAACAATGAGGCCACAGCTGCTTCAGTGGACAGAGGCCCTCATTCAGGTCAGATCAGATAAGACATATACACTGGCTCCCCTCAGTGCCAACGACATGTCCCACACCAACACAAGATATGTACCTTGACTCCCCTCTATGCCACAGATATATGCCACACAGAAGACAGTCCCCAGATCCCTTCAGTGCTACAGACATGCCCTATGCCCATACCCCATTATATTCCCACCAGCCAAGAGTAGTTACCATCCTGATATCTCTATCACTACAATCACTCCTACCTCTCAAGCTTGCTGCCTAGGTGTCATCCTTGACTCTGGACTGTCCTTTATTCCTCACATTAACACTGTCTCTATCATGTTACATGCATCCAAAAAACATTTCCAAAATTCAACTGTATCTTACACAAGACACTACTACATCTCTTATCCATGCACTCATTAGATCTTAAATTGATTATTGCAATAGTCTCCTAACTGGTCTTCCTAAGAACAGACTCTCACCACTGCAATCCATTCTAAATGCTGCTGCGAGGCTGATCTTCCTAGAAAGGTGCTCATCGTCTGCTGATCCGCTCTGCCAGTCCCTCCATTGGTTGCCTGTATCTTACAGTATTCAATATAAAACACTTCTACTCACATATAAAGCTATTAACCACACTGCACCAGCTTATATCTCTTTACTTATCACAAAATATCTCCCATCTCGACCACTCCACTCTGCATCTCTCATCCACAATCATTACTTGGGAGGTATGATGCTATGCTCATGTTCAGTATTCCTATTATCCCTATAGATTGTAAACAGGGACCTCCTACCGGTCCATTACCAAGTTTGTTCTATCACGGTTGTTGATTGTAGAGTACAATGTAATATGCTGTGCTAAAAGGATCTGTAAATAAAGGCCCCGGTTCCCATCTGTAACGATCAGATCAGGTGATCGATCAAATTAACGTATGCCTCCTGTTATGATTATCTGTCCGGTGAATGTATGTCTGATATTGGTGTAATAGTTATGTCTCCTGTAAGTATTGGAATCAGGACATGTCTTGTATGTAAACTGTAGGTGACCCTGGTTTAAGTTTGAGGCCTGTATTTCCTCAGTGTGACATCTGTGGACTCCTCCGGAGTCAGGATGTAAGATAAGATCTGAGCCCCTCATAAACCATGGTCCAGAAGAAGAGGTTAGAGTTTGTCCCCTTCCTTAACATCTCTTATCAGTGGGTCTGCTATGCAAGGAAAGAGGATCAATCACTTTGAAAACAGCAGACTGTACATTGCCAGGGACCTTCCACACTCCTTCAGCATGGAAAGAGTGGAATCCCAAGGGTGGGAGGGATGAGGGAGTCTGCAAGGTATAACTAAGACCCTTCTCCCTATAGTCAGAGTCACTACCTGGGGGTCGAGCAAGCAGGCTGTAGGCGACGAGAGATTTCTTGTGGAGGACCCCCCCACTTCAGGATTGTAGGATACGGTTCTGTCTTTTTCTCCTTTTATTTTATTTCTGAAATTTGCATTTAAAACTCGTGTGTACTTTTAAAATCATTGTAAAATCTTGTAACTATTTTCTAAAGCTCTGTAGTATTTCTAGGAATAAATAATACATATTCCCAGTTCTGGTTCTGTGTTCCTAAGACTCATTAGCCTCGGAAGAGAACGGCTGAAAAACGTTACCATTGTTATCTTGTATTGTGTGGTCAGGGGCGAGCCAAGCCGCCCCTTGCGCAGTTTCAGGCGCTAAAATCAGGTTTTGGCTGGTGGCAGTGTACCTCAAGGAAAGGACCCGAGTGTCCTGAGTGAACCCCAGTCACGGCCGGCGCTGCTCAGATTGACGTATCGGAGCAGGCGACCAGTGGGTCCGTGACATTTGGTGGCAAGCGGTGGGGTGGAGAATTCATTTTTCTCTTTAAGAACTTAAGTGAGTGTGGGTAGAATTTTGTGAGAAATACCCACATCACCAGAATCAGAACTCAGAGCTTTACTATAGTTTTAAAAGTCACACAGTGAGTGCAATTTCTGTTCCCCTCCCTTCTCTTGTTTTCTTTACTATCATTTTATTTGACAAGTGTGAGACTCAGGATGTCTGATTACCGGATGATGAGAAGTGATGATCTGGCGACTATATGTGTACGGAGGGACATCCCTTGGTCTGGCCTGAGTAAAGAACTGATGATAAAGGCACTCATGGAAGCCGATCGGGTTCTAGCTGCTGGAGGAAGCCAGTCCAGGGACACTCCTACTCCAAGGGCTCAGTTGGCACAAGACAACACAAGTGATGCCCTGCCAGGGTCAGATGCGCCTGCTGGCAACAGTGAGTCTACACTGCAGAGTTACCTTCAAACTGCTGTCAGGCAAATGAAGGACCTGGACCCCACAATGGCCGTGCAGCTAATGCAGCTAGAGGCTGAGCAGCGCAGAGCCGAGCTAGAGGCTGAGCAGCGCAGAGCCGAGCGAGAGGCTGCAGAGCGTCAGGCGGAGCGTGAGTACCAGTTGGAACTGGTGAGGCTCAGCGGCCAGAGCGCTGTTGGTAACCCGGGTAGGAAAAAGCCCCGGCATGACCAATTTCCCGTGCTGGAGAAAGATGGTGACCTGGATACTTTCTTCAGGAGTTTCGAAAAGACTTGCCGGCAGTTTGCACTGGACCCCAGTGAATGGGCAAGTTATTTAACCCCTGGGCTGAGGGGAAAGGCTTTGGATGCATTTGCTGACCTTCCCCAGGAGCTGGATGGAGATTATACTGCCATAAAGAAAGCCTTGCTACAGCGTTTCAACATCACCCCTGAGGCATACCGACAGAAGTTCAGAGACTTAAAGCGCAGCCCCTCTGATACCTATGGGGGCCTGTTAGCACAACTGTCAACCCTATTGCATCAGTGGGTTGAGGGCTTGCAAGTAAAGGACTATGATAAATTGAAGGACCTATTTCTGCAAGAGCAGTTCATCGCACTCTGCCCAGCTGAGGTTAAAGAGTGGGTCCTGGACCGGAATCCCGAATCAGCAGAAAAGGCTGCCACCCTGGCAGACCAATACACCAGCACCAGGGCTTCTGTGGCAAAGAAGACCTGGGGGACGCCCGGGCAAGTCAGCTGGAGAGAGCGGAGACCCGGAGACTCGCCCCAGCAGCCCTCTTCAACTAAACCAGCAGCCGCTGCATTTGTTGGGGGGGTGGGTGGACGACCTGTTTTGGCAACCAGCCGCAGGTGTTTTATTTGCGATGAAGTGGGGCACTTCCGTTCCCGTTGCCCCAAGAGGAACTCTCCTGTGGGGGGCCCAGCCGTGAAACCTATGCCTGCCGTCCTGTGTGTAGGAGGACCCCAGGAGAGACCCCGGGACAATCTACAACCAGTCCAGGTAGGACAAAGGGTGGCGCTTGGGCTATTGGACTCAGGTGCAGATCTGACTCTCATAGATTCAGCATTGGTGGGCCCAGAGAACATCATCCCAGGAAAGACTATTGCTGTACGGGGGGTGAGTGGGGTCCACCCTGATGTTCCTATGGCCAGGGTATACCTTGATTGGGGGGTTGGAAGAGGCATCCGTGATGTTGGGGTGCTGGACAATCTACCTGCCGGTGTGCTTTTGGGGACTGATCTTGGAAAGATGCACACTGCCTATGTCAATGAAAGTGATGTTGGTACTGACTCTGTGTTACTAGCTAACCCTTCTGTCCCTCAGGCGGCCCCTGCTGAGCTTTACAATCGTAATGTAAATGTATGTGAGGTTGCAGATTTGTGTTTAGCAGAACCTAACCCTTTGCAAATGTACAGGGGGGAAGTGGGTCACAATGCCTGTACTAAGGTAGAATTATGTGATGTATCGTTACCAGATAATGTTGCGAAAGCACCAGTATCAGGGGTTGTACAGAATACTGAGCCAATCTCTGTGTTAGCAGTTCAGACAAGGAGAGCTGCAGCCCAGAACAGCTGTGATTTAACCCCTGCCTGTGTGGAAGGGGACTCCCTGGAAGTGGATACCCCTCCACCCCCCTCCCCTCCTGTAGAAGTCTCCAGTTCAGATGCTGTCCTAGAGGAGGGGGGGGGCTTGCCTGCCTTGTTTCCCCACACTGATCAGCTGCTCAGAAGTGAGGCATTCAAAGCAGAACAGCAGACCGATCCCAGCTTGGCCGCTCTCAGAGAGCAAGCCAAGGAGGTCCCAACGGGGAATGGCTCAGTCAGAGTTTATGTAGAAAATGGGCTGTTATATCGTGAGCCACCTTCCTCAGAGGACCCTGAAGATGAAGGTCCTAACAGGCAGCTGGTGGTTCCACAGGCTTATAGGGAAGGGTTAATGAAAATAGCTCATGAAATTCCCTTAGGCGGACATATGAATCCGAAAAGAACTCAAGCTCGTTTGAGGCCCAATTTTTTCTGGCCTAACATGGGGAACGATGTACCTAATTACTGTCGCTCCTGCCATGCCTGCCAGTTAGCTGGGAAGCCCGGTGACCAAGGCCGAGCACCTCTCATTTCATTACCACTTATCGCAGAACCCTTTGAGCGGGTTGGTGTAGATCTTGTGGGGCCCCTCGCTATCCCCAGCAGCACAGGGAAACAATACATTCTCACTGTGGTGGACTACGCCACGAGGTACCCTGAAGCTGTAGCACTCTCCTCCATCCGCGCAGACAAAGTGGCGGATGCGCTCATATCCATTTTCTCCAGGGTGGGGTTCCCAAAGGAGATGCTAACTGACCAGGGTACTCAGTTCATGTCCAAGCTCATGCAGAGTCTCTGTAAGAGGATGCAGGTGGATCACCTAATCACCTCTGCCTATCACCCCCAAACGAACGGCCTCTGCGAACGCTTCAATGGTACCCTAAAACAGATGTTGAGGGTCTTTGTGGAGTCCCAGGGAAGGGACTGGGAAAGGTTCTTGCCGCACCTCCTGTTTGCATACCGGGAGGTGCCTCAAGAATCAACAGGCTTCTCCCCCTTTGAACTCCTGTATGGGCGCCGTGCACGTGGACCCCTGGATTTGATTAGACAGGAGTGGGAGGGGAAGTTGGTCACCCCGGAAACATCCGTGGTGCACTATGTGGTGCAATTCAGGGAGAAAATGCAGTTCCTAATGGAAATGGCACAGAGCAACCTGAAGGCTGCACAGACCAAGCAAAAACAATGGTACGACCGACAGGCTAGAGAGCGTATCTTTGAGGTGGGGCAAAAGTTATTGGCTCTGGTTCCCATGAGACAGAACAAGCTGCAGGCTGCCTGGGAGGGTCCCTACACTGTAATACAACGTATTAAAGATGTTAATTACATTGTGGAAAAAGGGGAGGGACGTAAGAGGCAGAAGATGTATCATGTCAACATGCTCAAACCTTATCACGAAAGGGGGGCTTGTGTGTTTGCTGTGTGTAGTTTGCCTGAGAATGAGCAAGGAATTGACCCCCTGATGGATTTAGCAGCTGCTGCTAAGGAGGGGCGATCCCTGTCTGATGCCCACTTCAGTGATAAACTGACAGAGGCACAGCGAGCACAGCTCACTGACACACTGCAGCCCTACAAGTCCCATTTCACAGGGAAGCCTGGAAAAACACACTTGGTAACTCATCATGTAAACACAGGTAGTCAGACCCCCCTCAGGCAGCCAGCATACCGGGCTTCTCCTGAGGTGCTGGAAGCCATGAAGAGGGAAATTGATGAAATGCTGCAGCTGGGGGTGATTCAACGGTCTCACAGTGCTTGGGCTGCCCCAGTTGTACTGGTCCCAAAGAAGTGTGGGGGCACCCGCTTCTGTGTAGACTATAGAAGGTTAAATGATGCCACTGTGTTCGATGCCTATCCCATGCCCAGGATAGATGAACTGTTAGATCAGCTGGCCCAGGCACGTTACATCACTGTCATGGATCTGAGTAGAGGATACTGGCAGATCCCACTGTCACCGGAGGCCCGTGAGCGGTCTGCATTTATCACACCATTCGGCCTGTTTGAGTTTCTGGTCATGCCCTTTGGAATGAAAAATGCACCTGCGTCCTTTCAGCGCCTGGTTAATGACCTGCTGGAAGGCCAGGAGACACATGCCGTCGCCTACCTGGATGACATTGCGGTGTTCAGTCAGACCTGGGAAGAGCACCTGATCCATCTGAACAGTGTGTTAAGTAAAATCACGGGGGCTGGGTTGACGATTAAACCAGAGAAATGCCAGCTTGGGCTGGGTGAGGTACACTACCTGGGCCACTGTGTTGGAGGTGGTACCCTTCGCCCAGAGTTAAGCAAAGTAGAGGCTATAACGGAGTGGCCCACTCCCACAACCAAAAAACAGGTCATGTCCTTCCTAGGTACTGCTGGGTATTACCGAAAATTTGTACCCCACTACAGCACTCTAGCAAAACCACTGACAGACTTAACCAAAAAGAAGTTGCCCCAGGTGGTCAATTGGACAAAGGAATGCGAGGGGGCATTTTTGGCTCTGAAGTCCGCATTAGCTAAGTCACCTGTGCTGCAGGCCCCAGATTTCCAAAAGAAGTTTGTAGTGCAGACTGATGCTTCCAATTATGGGCTAGGTGCTGTGCTCAGCCAAGTCAATGAGAAAGGAGAGGAGCATCCCATCCTGTTCTTAAGTAAGAAATTGCTTCCCAGAGAAGTAGCCTATGCCACCGTGGAGAAGGAGTGTTTGGCGATTGTGTGGGCTCTCCAAAAACTCCAGCCATATCTGTACGGACGTGACTTTTTAATAATTACAGATCACAACCCATTGGTATTTCTGAATAGAGTTGCCGGAGATAATGGTAAACTGCTAAGATGGAGTCTCATACTGCAGCAGTACACTTTTACCATCCAGCACAAAAAGGGTGCCCACCACAGTAATGCGGATGGACTCTCACGGCGAGGAAGTGAATAGCGCACTGAGGAGATGGTGACGTGGGTCACCACCTCTGTGCGCCATTTTAAAAGGGGGAGGTGTAACGATCAGATCAGGTGATCGATCAAATTAACGTATGCCTCCTGTTATGATTATCTGTCCGGTGAATGTATGTCTGATATTGGTGTAATAGTTATGTCTCCTGTAAGTATTGGAATCAGGACATGTCTTGTATGTAAACTGTAGGTGACCCTGGTTTAAGTTTGAGGCCTGTATTTCCTCAGTGTGACATCTGTGGACTCCTCCGGAGTCAGGATGTAAGATAAGATCTGAGCCCCTCATAAACCATGGTCCAGAAGAAGAGGTTAGAGTTTGTCCCCTTCCTTAACATCTCTTATCAGTGGGTCTGCTATGCAAGGAAAGAGGATCAATCACTTTGAAAACAGCAGACTGTACATTGCCAGGGACCTTCCACACTCCTTCAGCATGGAAAGAGTGGAATCCCAAGGGTGGGAGGGATGAGGGAGTCTGCAAGGTATAACTAAGACCCTTCTCCCTATAGTCAGAGTCACTACCTGGGGGTCGAGCAAGCAGGCTGTAGGCGACGAGAGATTTCTTGTGGAGGACCCCCCCCACTTCAGGATTGTAGGATACGGTTCTGTCTTTTTCTCCTTTTATTTTATTTCTGAAATTTGCATTTAAAACTCGTGTGTACTTTTAAAATCATTGTAAAATCTTGTAACTATTTTCTAAAGCTCTGTAGTATTTCTAGGAATAAATAATACATATTCCCAGTTCTGGTTCTGTGTTCCTAAGACTCATTAGCCTCGGAAGAGAACGGCTGAAAAACGTTACCATTGTTATCTTGTATTGTGTGGTCAGGGGCGAGCCAAGCCGCCCCTTGCGCAGTTTCAGGCGCTAAAATCAGGTTTTGGCTGGTGGCAGTGTACCTCAAGGAAAGGACCCGAGTGTCCTGAGTGAACCCCAGTCACGGCCGGCGCTGCTCAGATTGACGTATCGGAGCAGGCGACCGGTGGGTCCGTGACACCATCTGTGACCAGGGGCGGGCTGGGCCGGGGGGCAGAGTGCCATATGCCCCCCGGGCCGCTTACCCACCCACTGGCTGCGGGCCGTGCTGCGGCTGGATCAGCTTCTCCAGCCCTCCTGCACTGGCCGCGGCTTACAGAACACGGCCGCGGCTACAGGAAAATGGCCGCCGGCCCCCTGCACTGAGGACATGTTCTCAGTGCAGGAGGCCGGCGGCCATTTTCCTGTAGCCGCGGCCGTGTTCTGGAAGCCGCGGCCAGCGCAGGAGGGCTGGAGAAGCTGATCCAGCCGCAGCACGGCCCGCAGCTAGCGAGTGGGTAAGCGCTCCCCCCCCCCCCCCCCTCCCTCACCCCAGCATATGTGTTTCTGTCACTGTGGGGGCATATCTGGCACTGTGTGGGGGCATATCTGGCACTGTGTGGGGGCATATCTGGCACTGTGTGGGGGCATATGTGTATCTGGCACTGTGGGAGGCATATCTGGCACTGTGGGGGCATATATGTATTTGGCACTGTGGGGGCATATGTGTATCTGGCACAGTGGGGCATATGTGTATTTGGCACTGTGGGGGCATATGTGTATCTGGCACTGTGGGGGCATATGTGTATCTGGCACTGTGGGGGCATATGTGTATCTGGCACTGTGGGGCATATGTGTATTTGGCACTGTGGGGGCATATCTGGCACTGTGGGGGCATATGTGTATCTGGCACTGTGGGGGCATATGTGTATCTGGCACTGTGGGGGCATATGTGTATCTGGCACTGTGGGGGCATATGTGTCTGGCACTGTGGGGGCATGTGTCTGGCACTGTGGGGGCATATGTGTATTTGGCACTGTAGGGGCATATGTGTCTCTGGCACTGTGGGGGCATATGTGTCTCTGGCACTGTGGGGGCATATCTGGCACTGTGGGGGCATATGTGTCTTTGGCACTGTGGGGGAATATGTGTCTCTGGCACTGAGGGGGCATATGTGTCTCTGGCACTGTGGGGGCATATGTGTCTCTGGCACTGTGGGGGCATATGTGTCTCTGGCACTCTGGGGGCATATCTGGCACTGTGGAGGAATATGCGTATTTGGCACTGTGGCAGAATATCTGGCACTGTGGCGGCATTTGTGTCTGGCACTGTGGGGGCATATGTGTATTTGGTACTGTGGCGGAATATCTTGCACTGTGGGGGCATATCTGGCACTGTGGACATCACATTGTGCGGTGTAATGGGCATCATGGTATGGGGCGTAATGGACATTACGGTGTGGGGAGCATTGGGTAATTGCCATCACAGTATGGGGTGTAATGGGCATCAAGGTGTGCAGCATAATGTGTAATTAGCATCACAGTGTGCGGTGTATTGAGTAATTAGCATCGCAGTGTTGGGCGTAATGTGTAACTGGCATCATGGTGTTCAGCATAATGTGTAATTGGCATTACGGCATGTGGCTTTATGTGTAATGGGTATTACAAGGTTCGCTAAAATGTGCAATCTGCAGGTACACAATACAATCATGGTACAGGCAACGCCCCTTATGATAGGCCACGCCCCTAATTTTTCGGCGCGCCTACGGCGCGCAAAAGCATTCCTTCCGGCGGTGACTTGGCTGATTATGGGCCAGTGCTCTGGACTTGCCCCCTAGGCTAAAAGTTGCCAGCCAGCCCCTGTCTGTGACACAAATACCCTCACACACACGAGCTATACCCCGACTCCCCTCTGTACCACAGACATGCCCCATGCCCACACCGTACACGCACCCTGGCTCCTGATCTCCTGGTGTTTCCGGCTCTTCTTCTCCGCTCTGACTTTCGGCATCTTGGAAACACTCCGACGACAGCAGCAGCCAGCAACGTGCAGCACAGACAGCTGGGGTGGCGCGGCCTGATGACGTCACCGGACCCAGAGAAACGCATGCCGGGAGTTGTAGTTCTCACCTCAGATACAACAGTGCGGAGTGCGTCCCGCGTCGGTAAGTGAGGGGAGCACAGGGGAGGTGGGCATGGGGGACACCCTGCCGGGTTAAATGTTTCACGAGACGGGGCACAACCGCCCGTCACACATGCGTGCCCCTCGCACACCCACTCTCGCGATAGCGGCTCCTCTCGTGCTGCCTCTGCACACTGGTGCCCGCCGTGGGAGAGAGAGAGTGAGTGAGGTGAGTGGTCCCTCATGTGTAATGACTGAGCCGCCGCTGCCAGTGAGTGTGCCCTGGCTGGGCCGTCCCTGTCATCGGGTGCGCCTTTTACCCATAGACCAGTGTGTGCGCTAAACACGGGAGCTGATATGGCAGCAACCCACGTGCAACAGAGGAGTGAGCGCAGCAGTACCTGCACCCCTCCCACACCAGCAGCAGCACAGCTGCTCTGTATTGGATCTGGTTAGTGAGGTCTCATACAGGGTCACTCCCCAGAGCATGCTCAGGGGTACACTCATTGTGATTGCTGAGTGGGGTCTGAGGCATGAGCTATACAGCTGTATCTGCTGCAGAGCCTTTTAAAAATGGAGCCCGGGAAAGAGAAACCAGGTTTAGTACTGGGACCAGTAACCAGCTATTACATTGCTTGTCTAAATTATCTATGTATATAATATTATAACTGTGGGTTGTCATGTATGGGCCCCCCTCAACAATCCACTGTGGGTTGTCATGTATGGGCCCCCCTCAACATAAGTCACATAATGCGTTTCATCTGGTGTGTTACATATCACAAACTTGTGGATTGGCTGCTGCACTCATCAGGCCACTGGCTGTATACAGAACAGTGTGTAGGATGTAGCCCAATATGAATTCATCCTTCATTTTCATGAAATTTCTGTTTATGCTTCCTGGCTCGTGTGCTGATGGCTGTTGTTGTAAACCCACTATTGGGCTCAGTAAAGTACTGTTACACTATGTCAGCGGTTCTCAAACTATGGGATTTGACCCCCAAATTGGGTCCTGACCACCTCAGCATGGGGTTAATGATCATCAGGTTAATGCAGGGGTGGGCAATTATTTCAGCTGGGGGGGCCACTTAATACTTCCAGCAGATATTCGAGGGCCGCACTCTAGCGGGTGTGGTCACTCAAAAGGGGGGGTGTCTATAAGAACTATACAAGGAACCTCCACTATAGGGTACATGTATCTAGAATAACAACTTTACAACAAGGCAACTCCACCATAGGGTATATAAATAATAACTATAAAACAAGTCACAAAGGGTACATGGATGCAGGCTTCTAGTAACACATAATACACAGGTACAACAGGGAAACACTTACTAATACCGTTTACACAGTGTTGTGGTGTTGAAGTGATCACTGGACATACTCAGGTCCTGGGGAGAGTGGCATGTATGGCGGAGAGCCCGTCCCTACAGAAGCAGCATCCCAGCAGCGGACCAGAGACCTCCCATGACCTCCCTGTGACCCACGCACAGTGCTCTGCTTTCAGTAGTGTGTGCCCAGCGTCAGCAATGCTCAGGTGTTGGGCGTACACAGCAGCAGCAGGCGGTCGCTCCCAACTCTATCAGCGGTCGCCATCAGGCGCAGGGGCGGCGGGGAAATGCCGGGGCTGAGGCAGGAGATAAGAGAAGTGCAGGCTCATATCCTCCTGCAGGAACCATTCGCTGTCAGTGATCAGGGTGAGCGTGAGGTATAGTCCTGCTGCCATTCGCGCAGGCACACACTGGTGCAGCGTCGGCTACACGGAGCTACTCCGTGCGAACACACAGCCGCCATCAAAGACACATACAGCAGCGCTGAGTGGCGGTACAGTCAGGTGCTGTTCGCGGGCCGCATGTGGCCCGCGGGCCGCCTGTTGCCCACCACTGGGTTAATGTGTCTGTGGAGGGGGACACCTCTTTCTCACCAGAAAAACCCAAGACCAACAAGGGAATTAAATTTCAGGGACATGCAGGGACATTCCCGGTTTGGGACCCATTCACACATGCTTTTGAAGCAGGGACAACCCTGGTCGACACCTTTCACACTGAACCAGGGATGATCTTGCAGTTCTATGAAAATATCATTGGAAATGGCCTTTTTGAGATCCACAAAGATGAGGTAATTAGGGAGAGGGGTAAAGGGAGGCCAGGCTTTCAGGGGTGAAATAGCACTGCTGGGGTCTGTTGTGCCACAGAGCTTGCACACTGTGTCTTCCTGTCTCCCTGTCTCCCTACACGCTGTATTAGGGATGGCCATCGACCATCGATGATTAGAAATCATCGATGGTTTATGGCCGATGTCAAATAGTTTTGCCATCGATAGGGGAGAACCAGATGGTTTCCCACCATTGATGTAAAGCTTGAACGAATAGTTTCGGTTTTGCTTTTTCCCTACAGTGCCATGACACTGAGCATAGCTCCGCCCCCCGACACACACAAAGCCACGCTCCCACATTTTGATTGGCCCACAGGCCACTCAAACAGAGAAAATGGATGACCATCAATATGCAAAAACATTGATGGTCATCCATAGAATGGTTATACACTATCGATGGACAGTTGCACTTTTGCCATTGATGGCAAAGGCGACGATGGCCATCCCTACGCTTTATGCTGCCTCTGGGCGTGTCTTTGAGTGTCCACCACAACAGGAAGTTGCCCTGCTAGCAAATCAGCATTAGCCGACATCAGCAGAGGCAGTACGGGAAGGAGGGACACGTCCCTGCACTTTTCACACCAGCCAGTAGTCCGGGAAGGGCCCGGGAGCAACAATGATACCTAGCAGGGTTGAAATGCCGGCAAATTTACCCAGGAATTTGTCCCTGGAACCTTTCACACCAGCGCTAGTCACGGGTTGTTCCCGGACCCAACCCGGTAATATAGGCTGGTGTGAAAGGGGTATAAGTAAACACCCACTGCTTCCATCCCCCCCATTACCCACTGCCTCCCTGTCACAAAAGCGGTCACTTCACTGACCACACATGTGGCGGCCATTTAGTAGTAACTTGCTTGGGTTCTGTAATAATAATTTTTATTGTCGACAGGGTCCCAGAGCTAAATAGTTTGAGCACTCCTGCTCTAGGTACACACTGTCTGATATTTTGTTAATCTGGATGGCAATCTGGCCGATAATTTGGCTAGAGAAAGGTACAGTTGTGAAGATGGAGATGCCTCACTGCTGTTTAGGGGGTGGGAAGAGGTGATGTATCTCCTTTGCAGGAAGGAGGTTTCCCGGTCTCTGCAGCTTGCACTGCACTAAATGTGTTGTAAGCTGGTTACTGAGGGGTAGATTTATAAAACGTCGATCAGGGGATTATGCGCTATCCCTGTGCGTTATGGCAGGGGATAGCGCTTCCCCTGATCTATGACACCCGCGATGCGGGTGTTTAGCGTGCGGCGATGCGGGGCCAGCTGCATAGCGCACATACGGTAGTGGCAAGTGGGTGCCTGCCTCATACCTTATTTATTATGCTCCCTGGTGGCCGCGCACTCCTCTTAACGTCTCCTGTAGATAGCGCCAGAATTATCTGGCGCTGCAGGAGTCCTGCTGTGTTCGGCGTCTTCAAATTAATACTGCGCATGCGCCGGGTGTACAGCATCCCCTGCGGACATTACCCAGCGCATGCGCAGTTTTAATTTGAAGACGCCGGAGACCAGCAAGCGGCGCCGAACATGGAAAACTGCGCATGCGCCGGGTACACATGCGCAGAAGACACCGCCATACGCCTATGCAGCATTTGTTAGGGGAGGAAGCTATCCCCGGCAGGAGGGGATAGCGCACTCTCATAACGTCCGGACAAACATTAATAGATTCAGGCGAAAGTCAGGTTCTCTTCACCACGATAAAGTGGTGAAGCGAACCTGCGCCCATAAGGTTCCTTAAAGCAACATTAATAAATATACCCCTGAGTGATCCAGTGCTGCACACAGGTTGGATCACTACAGCAGCAGGAGACTGGTTATAATAGACCTATCCTGCTGCATCTCCATACAGCGCTATCCCAGCTGCTTCAGTGACGGCAAGTTTTGCAACCACATCTGAATTCGGCCTGTGGTCCTATTACTGAGAATACACACACTGGTCGTTATTTTAAGATTGAGGCTGAGATTTATAATCATAGGTTCATGTTTGTGGTCAAGATTTTTTTTTTTTAGATATATATATATTTTTTTGGCACAAACTACGAATGATCATTCATACACGCTATCCAATAGATCAGGCTGATCATCTGATTGTTAGTAAATCGGACCAATAATTGTATAGTGTGTACTTAGCTTCACTGGTTCTGATAGCAGCAGGATAGACTATACTGTACTTCCCTGAGTAAACGCAGCAGAATAAAAATTGAGAACTGCTTTATGTTGGTAAGGCTTTCAGCAGTGTCTAATGCTGGGTACACACCAGGACGACTAGGGCCCGATCCCCTCAAATTCCGACCAATTGGATGTAGATTGTGTGCTGATTGGGCCCTTTTCTGTCCTGGTGTGGACCGATACCGATCCGATGCGCGGTCCCGCGGGTCGGTCGGTCGTTATTGAGATCCTACCTGCTGCAGGTAGGATCTCAATGACGACCATACAGCCGGGTGCGGGTCTTCATCGGATCGGACCCGCTCACGGTGCACATCGTGAGCGGGTCGTGCCCCCACGCGTCACCGTGAGCGGGTCGGAAGAGCCACTGACGACCCGCTCACGATGTGCATCGTGAGCGGGTCGTCCTGGTGTGTACCCTACATGAGTACCAATGCCAGGCTTAAAGTAATAACACTTATTTATGTAGCCCAAATGTATTCCATACCACTTAATAAATGTAGGGGAAAATTGTGCCCATACTTTTTATTTGGGTTTTATATATCATTAGTATATCAAGTTCTATTAAAATGTATATACGCTATACGGACAGATGCCTGACCACTACACCAACAAGGACTATAATGACATTGTATTCGAATACATATACTTTAGTATAAGTTGAGCCCCCTTTTTCAGCTATAATAGCCTCCACTCTTCTCGGAGGGCTTCCCACAAGATTTTGAGTGGAATTTGTGCCCATTCATTCTGTAGAGCATTTATGAGTTTGAAATGTTTCGACATGCCGAAAAACAGGTAGATTGACGGAAGAGCTGCTAATTCACCTGCTTTTGACGGAAACACAGCCAAAACTGCTGTTTCAGTCATTTTCAATCCGGCATAACAAGATGCTGGATTGAGGCAGGGAGGACGGCGCCGGGTGAGCAGCAGCAGCTCACACGGCACCCTCCTCCTGTCCGCTGCACCCTCACGCCGCCGCCCGCACCCTCCAGCACCCTCCCATACATACCCGCCGCTGAGCCGGGTGAGAGCAGCTCTCCCAACTCCATCCAGGCTCCCTCTCCCGCTGCCGCGCTCACCCGGGCCGAGCGCCGGCCAGTTGAGTGTCAATCATTGGCCAAATCCGACATCCAGATTTGGCCGATGAATTGAATAATGGATGCCGGATCCATTCTGGCAAAATGGATCCGGCATCAATTGAATATTGTCCATAGTCTATAGTCATTTTAAAAAATCAGTTCGTAACAGTGTGTCACATGACATGCTGCCATTTTGTTTTATTTCAGTAATGGTTTCCAGGCATTAGGCAGACACTGATTGTAACCACTGATTATCTATTGCTGTTTTCTGAAAACAAGGGTAAGAAACGGTTATTGTAGGACATAACACAAGTTGAGCACATGTACTGTCAGAAATTATATGTTGAAAATCAGTATTTCATGTGGTTTTATGTTCGTGAAAGAGTTAAATGTGGCACATATTTGGTGTTACATCCGTTTTTGTTCCCCCCCCCCCCACATATTTTGGTTGAAAAGATGAGTAAATGCATGATCTCTGCCAGATCTCTAATGGTTTATGAGAGGATTAAAAATGCCTTGCCATTTGTTCACAACTTATTTCCTTTGGCAGTTCTGTACTGTAACCTATGTAACATGCTTAACGTAACAGACGTAACGTAGTTTGTTACATGTGTTACATCAACAACATATATCCATTAGCTGTTATTACAAGTTAGCTTTCTTATCCCAGATGGACAATATGCAAGAGAGAAATACAAAGAAGGAAGTTATGCAAAGAAGGAAGGCTAGCATGCTAGCCAGAAACATGTAGGACCAGTTACCATGCAATAGTGCTGCAATAGTGCTGTCTGATTTCTGCTGAATATATATATATATATATATATATATATATATATATATATATATATATATATATATATATCCCCCTCTCTAACATTGCCCACCCCTCCTATATCTCTCATGAATTGCTCCATTTCTCTCTTATAGATGATATCTCTTCATCTAATAGATTTATAGTCATTACATTTACCAGTGTTCGCGAAAACCACCCAAAAAAGTGGGTCCCGGGGACCCTTCACTTCTAAAAATTGGGGTCCTACCGGACCTTTTCTGGGTCCCAACGGAATAAATCCTCCTCTCCCCTTCTCCCTAGCATGGCACATGTGGGTCAGGGGGGGGGAGAGTATCAATTGGGCCACTCGCATAAAGGTACATATATACTAGAAACTAACTACTAAAACAGGGACAGTGCGCGCCGAAGGCGCGCGCTAAAAATTTATGGCATTTTTTTTGGGGGGAAGTGGTGTCACATAGTAGTACACATTACAGCACACCCAGTAATGCCCAGTACACATTACAGCACACCCCGTAATGCCCAGTACACATTACAGCACACCCCGTAATGCCCAGTACACATTACAGCACACCCCGTTATGCCCAGTACAAATTACAGCACACCCCGTAATGCCCAGTACACATTACAGCACACCCCGTAATGCCCAGTACACATTACAGCACACCCCGTAATGCCCAGTACACATTACAGCACACCCCGTAATGCCCAGTACACATTTCAGCACACCCCGTAATGCCCAGTACACATTACAGCACACCCCGTAATGCCCAGTACACATTACAGCACACCCCGTAATGCCCAGTACACATTACAGCACACCCCGTAATGCCCAGTACACATTACAGCACACCCCGTAATGCCCAGTACACATTACAGCACACCCCGTAATGCCCAGTACACATTACAGCACACCCCGTAATGCCCAGTACACATTACAGCACACACCCCGTAATGCACAGTACACATTAAAGCACACACCCCGTAATGCCCACAACACATTAAAGCACACACCCCGTAATGCCCACAACACATTAAAGCACACACCCCGTAATGCCCAGTACACATTAAAGCACACACCCCGTAATGCCCAGTACACATTAAAGCACACACCCCGTAATGCCCAGTACACATTAAAGCACACACCCCGTAATGCCCAGTACACATTAAAGCACACACCCCGTAATGCCCAGTACACATTAAAGCACACACCCCGTAATGCCCAGTACACATTAAAGCACACACCCCGTAATGCCCAGTACACATTAAAGCACACACCCCGTAATGCCCAGTACACATTAAAGCACACACCCCGTAATGCCCAGTACACATTAAAGCACACACCCCGTAATGCCCAGTACACATTAAAGCACACACCCCGTAATGCCCAGTACACATTAAAGCACACACCCCGTAATGCCCAGTACACATTAAAGCACACACCCCGTAATGCCCAGTACACATTAACCCCTTCCTGACAGAGCTAGTTTTTGCGTTCCTGACAGAGCCATTTTTTTCAAATCTGACATGTCTCACTTAAGTGGGGATAACTTTTTTTTGCTTTTACTTATCCCAGTGATTTTGAGATTGTTTTTTCGTGACACATTGTACTTCAAATTAGTGGTAAATTTGGGTCGATACAGTCTGTGTTTTTTTGTGAAAAATACCAAAATGTCGTGAAAAAATGGAAAATTTAGCGATTTGCAAAATGTTAAATTTTCTGCTTGTGAGACAAATAATCATACCACTCAAAATAGTTAATAACTAACATAGACCATATGTCTACTTTATGTTGCCATCATTATTTCAACTTCCTTTTCATTTTTTTGGACACTAGGAGGCGTAAAATATGAATAGCAAATTCTCAAATTTTCAAGAAAATTTCAAACACTGATTTTTTTAGGGACCAGTTCAGTTCTGATGTGACTTTGAGGGACTTGTATGTGAGACACCCCCATAAATGATGCCATTTCAAAAACTGCACCCCTCACAGTATTCAAAACAGCATTTTGGAAGTTTGTTAACCCTTTAGGTGTTTCACAGGAATTAAAACAAAGTGTAGGTGAAATTTCAAAATTTCATTTTTTTTGCAGAGTTTCAATTTTAATACATTTTTCTAACGAATACAGTAGATTTTACTAGAGAAATGTGACTAAAAATTGATTCCCCCAATTCTTTTGTTTTCATAAATAGCCTATATGTGGCCCTAGTGTGCACGGTGACCAAACCACAGGCTTCATAATAGAAGGAGCACCTACTTGATTTTGGAGCCTCCTTTTTATGAGATTATTTTTTAGGCACCATGTAGGTTTCTAGGCACCATAAGATGCTAAAAGTTAGGAACCCCCCCACAAGTGACCCCATTTTGCAAACTACACCCTTCAGGGAATTCATCTAGGGGTATAGTGTACATTTCAAACCCCCAGGGGTTTCACCAATTGTGGTACAACTGGGCAGTGAAAATAAAAAAAATTAATTTTTCATTTTCACAGCTCAGTTGTATCAAAATTGGTGAAACCCCGGGGGGTTTGAAATGTACACTATACCCCTTGATGAATTCCCTGAAGGGTGTAGTTTGCAAAATGGGGTCACTTGTGGGGGGGTTCCACTGTATGGGTGTTTCGGGGGTCATTCAACCAGAATCTGTGCTGCAAAATCCAAAAATCACTCCTTCCCTTCTGAGTCCTGCCATGCACCCAACTGGTATTTTTTGGTCACACATGAGGCATTGCCGTACTCGGGAGAAATTGGGGCACAGATTTTGGGGTGCTTTGTCTCCTTCATTCCTTGTGAAAATGAAAAATTTTGAGCCAGATCTGCATTTTTGTGTAAAAAAATGTAATTTTTTACACAAAAATGCAGTTCTGGCTCAAAATTTTTTATTTTCACAAGGAATGAAGGAGACAAAGCGCCCCAATTTCTCCCGAGTACGGCAATGCCTCACGTGTGACCAAAAAATACCAGTTGGGTGCATGGCAGGACTCAGAAGGGAAGGAGTGATTTTTGGTGGCGGAATGAATGGTGGGTGCTATGTCGCATTAGCAAGACCCCCGAAGCACCAATACAGTGGAACCCCCCCACAAGTGACCCCATTTTAGTCACCAGCTTTGGGAGGGGGGCTGGCGCTGCGGCTGGCGGGGGGGTGGGAGGGGTGCTGGCGCTGCGGCAGCCGGGTGGGTGGGAGGGAGGGGGGCTGCCGGGTGGGAGGGGGGGGGGGGGGGCTGGCGATCGGTGGGGTATATACACACACACACACACACACACACATACATATATATATATATATATATATATATATATATGTGTGTATATATGTATATATATATATATATTTATATATATACATATATATACACACACATATATATATATATATATATGTACCTGACAGCACCGATCACCACCGATCCCTGTGTTACCGAGCGGCTTAGCCGCCGGTAACACAGGAAACGCTGTGAATGGCTGTTCAGATTTGAACAGCCAATCACAGCGATCGCCGACCGGGGGGGGCACCCCTGCCCCCCCTGGGCGGCGAGGGGGGATGTCTGCTGTCAGGGACAGCAGACATCACCTAACTGTCACTGCGTCTCTAGACGCAGTGACAGTTAGAAGTCATGACGTACATGTACGTCAAATGTCGGGAAGGGGTTAAAGCACACACCCCGTAATGCCCAGTATATATTATAGCACACACCAATATGCCCAGTACACATCATAGCACACACTGTAATGCCCAGTATATATTATAGCACATAAGTGCTGCTTACTTACATGCTTGTTGCTAGGGGTTACATGCTTCTTGCAGGGGTCACATGCTGGGGGGATGGGGGCATTTTATGCTGGTTGCCACATGGGGAGGGGACGTTTTATGCTGGTTGCCATTGGGGGGGGGGAGGGGGGGGCGCATATTAGGTTCGTTGTCACAGTGGGGGTGAGCGGGCTATCAGCGCGGCGGGGGACTGGATGTGGCTGGAATAGCTGACACGCTGCTCTGAGTTGCATTAGCCACATCCAGTCCCCCGCCACCCTGACAGCGCGCTCATCTACTCTGCTGAGAGCGGCTGTTACAGCATCCCATCCTGTCCACACCCCCCCCCCCCCCCCCCGCTCTCAGCAGCGGAGTGGACTTAGGATGCAGAGTTTGAAACGGTAACCTGCTCTCATGCAGGGTGCGTGGTGCGCAGCGGCAGCAAACTGTATAAAACCTACAGTGATTGGCTGCCGGCGGCCACTGTTCAGTGATTGGGTCCCGGCGGCCGCTGCAGTCACAGTGATTGGCTCGCAGCGGCGGCTGACAGGATTAGTACAGCGCGTCCTCGGGGACCCCTTTAGTTTTAAAAACTGAGTCCCCGGGGACCGTTTTAGGGTAAAATACGCGCTATAGCGCGTTTTTGCGAACCCTGTTTACAGTGTTCTTCTTTAACTGGGTCAGAATATCAGGTAAAGTACTGTATAGCTTCTCGGCCTTTTGGCTAAGATCAAGTGTAGTATCTGTTCTTATCAGTGGGTATGGACTGGCCTCTGGCAGAGAATAGAGAAAGGCTGGACTGAGTAGCTGCTCTGATGGGCGGAGGGTGTGGGACCCCTCTTTTTTGCCTGGGAGTGGTGAAAAGTCTGGCTGAGTACCTTCACCTCTGCCTTTGGTAGGAGGTGTTGTTTCCGTAAATCCACTGGTAAGAGGGGGGGAGAAACACTGGGCCTAGTAGTTTGACTCTCTTGACGGGGTTCGTAGCCCCCGAAGGATGAGACAGCGAAAGGCTCAGTCTAGTATCCATTCCCAGGGAGCGGAGAAAAGCTGAGACCGAGTAGATTGGTCCAGGTTGGGCAGGCCCCCAGCCTGGGCACAGCGAAAAGCTCAGCCTAGTATCTTAACCCTGGGAGCGGAGAAACACTGGGACTGAGTAGATTGCTCTTCCGAGGGGGGTGCAGCCCCTAAGGGAGTCTTTCGAAAAGCCCAGTGGAGTACCCATTCCCATGCCAGGGGCTGGAAAATGCCCTACGATGGGAGCAGAGAAACCTTGGTCGGACGCTGATCGGTCGGTTGCTTGGAGTCCGAGGCTGCACTGTGCCCCTGGGGAAACTCGGGGGTGCCGAACATGCACGGGTGATCCCAAAATCACCATGCACTAGTATGGCACTTGCACTGCGCACTTCCCTTCAGGTAGCGCTTCACGTCCTTACCCCGTCCTTTTGGATGGGGTAGGACAATTTTTCACACCCCCACCCTGGCCTTCTGGCTAGGGTCCTTTATTATTTATTTCTCTTCCCCTCTCACGTTCATCACTTTTCACGTTCCTTGTTTTTTGTAGTTTTGTCACTTTTTTTGGGTAGTGTGGTCGACCCTTTCGGGCCTTCCATTTCCCCAATGTGCCGAAGCTCTCGCCTTTTGGGGAGAGCTTCATGCCCCCCGAGGACGACCCCGAGCCGCAAGGCGGAGGGAAGTCTACTGAGGGTCTCTCCAAACCTTCGGGTGCGGAGGACCCACCGTCCTAACCCTTCCGGGGGTTGAGGAATGAGGGTCTCTCTAAGCTTCGGCGAACGTTCCCTATTTTCCCCTCTTCAGCCTTATGGTTGAGAGGGGTTAGGGGAAAAAACGGGGCCCTGTCTCTTCGGAGACGGACCCATTCGATCGCACGGCCCCCTTTGCACGTGTTTAGGCACAGCACTGGTGGTGGGGAGCACACCTCGGGCTCCTGAGTTTTTTCAAACTGTATAAAACAAGTTTCCTCAACTATGGAAATGGAATCTTGGTCTGGAGTGTAGCACTCCTTAATGCCACAGTAATGGAATTTTACAGCTAGAAATCACAGCACAACTCTTATTGGCTGATATCTCAGAGAACTGGTTGTCGCAGATCTCCTGTGAACAATGAAATCTATTTTTGATTGACTTTCCTATGGTTCTCTTGCCTGAGCAGGGCACATCATATTTCAAACTAAAGTCTTTAGGTGCCCAGGCGTACACTAGTGCAATTTGTGTCAAATAGCAGGTTATTCACCTCCGAGCCAGACATTGCAAGGACTGCCCTATAGATTTATGGGATCTTGCAGGCATTGCTGGGATCTCATACAATACATCATATACACAAGGACCGCATCCGATGAATCATGCACAAACAAAGCTGCCGGGTGGTTCAAGGGGTATCGTATGTGCTGGATGGTCTCCTATGTGGGTGAAAATGGGTAAATGTTCTTTCCAGCAAACATTTGCCCAATTGAAATGCTACTTTTGTAGATGGGAAGACCTCTCTCTGCACCTTCTCCATCAAGCCTGTATGAGTTTGGCTTATTTCTATACAGGATTTTTATTTTATTTGTGGCTTGTTATACTGACTGTCCGTTCTGCAGAGATTTGTGGCTCCTCAAAAATAAATGATGACTATATTGTTTCCTTTGCAGGTTCCTTATGGATCTGGATAGCGCCAGCAGTGTTGTGCTTCAGGTCCTGACGCAAGCAAGCAGCCAAGACTCCTCAGTACTGAAACCAGCTGAGGAACAGCTCAAGCAGTGGGAGACACAACCTGGCTTCTATACTGTACTGCTGGTGAGATGTGTTATGTAAACTTATCATACTAAGGGGGGTATCCTTTTTTCTTTATTGGAAAAAGGGTGTGAAAAGGTCGCACAGGGATATATAAAGTTTGGACCCTCATATATTATTTTCTGAAATATTTCTTAGATGAGAGAGGGTGTGCTATCACTGGACACCAAAAGACACAAATTTACAACAAAGAGAAAGGTGTGTCGCTGGGTGATGCACCTGAAGAATGATTCATTTAAAATGGAACCTTTATTAGTTATATTGTTAAAAAATGTAGCGAAGTATTAGACACACATCACACGGGATGCAGTTAAAATCCCGGCGGTCGGGATCCCGGCATTCAGAATCCCGACGCCGAAATCCCGACCGCCGAAATCCCGACACATTCTCCCTCCGTGGGTGTCCACGACACCCCTGGAGGGAGAATAAATTAGTGTGCCGAGCGTAGCGAGGCACCGGGCCCGCTGCGTGGCGAGCGCAGCGAGCCCGCAAGGGGGGGGGCGATCCACGTCCCCCCTTGTCGGGATTTTGGCTGTCGGGATTCCGGCGTCGGGATTCTGAACGCCGGGATCCCGACCGCCGGGATTCAGTACTGAATCCCATCACACAACACAAAGTGAATTTAAAAGGGATAATATACCCCAACTCTGTATTCTCCCCTTTCTGATCTCCCACTAATATCAGTATGGTGTTTTATTGTGTCATACACCCACTGGTATATGTAATAGTAATTGTTAGTGACAGGTGTGGGAGTTGACTCAGCTGTCAACCTGGCCGTGTATATCCAATGCAGGGATTATACCCTTATTAGTGGGGTATTGGATATTTCAATAATCTGCAAATATAACAATGGCCGGTAGCGGGTGGATGCGCAGTTCAAACCTGTGCCCGGGTGCGGTATCAGGCTTCTGACGTGATCTCTCACTTCACAGTCAGTTCTCCTTACCGCTACCTCCTAGGCGCACACGGTTCCTGCTGCCGCCCGCTATATGACAGACTGGGCTGAGGCGCATGAGATGAGCGCCAGCAGTCTCAAATCTGTCACGAGGATCAGTGTATCTCGGTGTGGACGCCACACACCGTGACCTCTGACGCGTGCCCAGTGGAGACTCGCGCACGTGCTGTACTGCGGCTCAGGCTGAATTACAGTTTCACCAATATTTACACATTGGTATGTGGGGAGGGGAATGAGGGAGTCATAACAGCTGCTGACAGGGTCAGCGTACGCTTTGCTTAGAGAGCTTCATCAGGACCCAGGGGGGTATCCAATAAGGGGCATATCAATGATGGTGGGTCTTGCTGGGGGCTATCCAAATAGCCCCAACAAACTGGCACATGTCATGGTTTATCAGGGATTATGTTTTGCCTGCCTTAGGCAAAATCAAATTCCCGAAAGCAGGCCCGTTTCTCTGCAGAAAACCGAACTGTGGCCAGCGAATACACACAGGTTTCATGGAACCTCTGTGTTTCATGAGAAGATTTATTTTTAGGGGTGATCCTAATTGGATAGCCTAAAAATAAGGGGATGAATTATGAAAACATTTTTTTTTTTGCTCCCTATGTTTAATTGGATAACGCCCTAGGTTTTGAGTGCTGTCATTATATTATTTTCCTGCCTGATTGTTCAGTTACCCAGTTCATCTTCTCCTTAAAGCTGTGACCGTATCTGATCTTGAAACCTTGAATGTGCGGTTGTCTGTTGTCACATAGCACCTCTGTGATGTCACCTGTTCCATGTTAGTTCATCAGCTGCCTTCTCTTAATTGTTGTTTAGGCTCACAATGTGTCTGCAGCAGGGAGTACAATCTTTTTAACATGGGTCCCCATTAGACCTGCCTGTTGCTTTTCTCTTTCCCCTACCCTAAGTGCTGGAACCCTGGTCTTCCAGTGTTATGCGGCTGATACCGAAACGTTTGCTCTGGTGACACTTATCTTATACAATGGGGAGAACTTTTTGGGTGGCACCCAGTTCATTAGTCCGGTTTAGCATTATACATTTTACATCTGGTCGTAATCGGCACAATTAAAAAATACAATAGCGCATCACCGACCTGACCTCCTGTTACTTAAGATGGGACATTGGGCATTTATAATAAGATTAAGGCGTTGAACCACTTCTTCTCATTGCGTTTGTTTTATCTTTAAAATGGTAATAAAAAAAAATTAGATACTAACTAGTATTTATCGCCATTTATCCTTTTGTACCAATCAGGTTAATAATTTAGCATGCCACGTTGTTATAAGTTCATATAGGGTTAGCGCGGATCCCTGATGTTAGAGGAATACTGTTTATTAAATTGTCACCTTTACACTGTTTATTGTCCCCTATGCCCTAGGGTACCTGGCCAGCTAATGTTTAAAATCGATCTTTAATACTAGTCTGGAATGCTGAAGACTTTTGGATGCTGCCTCCATTTACTTAACTATAACTACAAGTGGGCACAATTGGTCATGTAAGGTTTGAAATGGTTTCCCTAAGCCCATTGGGTAGCTAGCACTAAATACTGTATAATGTATTATATTAAATACATACCTACAGCATGTCGCTACCTTTTGATGCCACATTCTGTCCATTAAATTAATTAACAGAGCTTCTCACATTGACTTAAGTGCATACACACTGGGCGTTTTTGCCCAGAATGTATGGATAATGATGATTAGGGAAATCGCTGGGCTGAAAATGTGCCTACACACTGAGCAATTTTCAACCGTTATAGCAATTTTCCTGGGGGTGGACAACTTTCCATAGCAGGATGCTGTAGAAAATGCTGTCCACCCTGTCTCGCATCTGCTGTTAATACATCACCGCTTATCACTGCCCTGTACACACTGGACAGTTTTGATCTGAAAGCAACTCAAAAGACAAAACTGAGCTGCTTTCAGCTCAAAGTTGCCCAGTGTGTATGGGCCTTTAGGTGGAGGTACTTGCTGATCAGTCTGTGTGTGTGTTTGACAGTATCAATGAGCCACATATAGCAATTTTCTTTTTGATTTTTGGAGCATTTTAAATAAAAGTCTGTTTATGTATTGGATGTTGGAGGAAAACCATAATAGGGAAAGTTTGGGACTTTTATCTGTACATGAACAACACATATTTTAAAATAAGTCATCTGGTCCTACTCATTTTTTTTTTTAAAATAGGTAAAAACGTTGTCAGACTTGCTTCAGGGCAGATGCGAGTACATTGTGGTGATGTTCACTAGTTGTAAACCGGGCCCTTAGGCCTCAGACGCACAGGTTGCCACTCCTTGAGAACCGCACATGGGCGAATATACACTGTTATGTTATAAATATACACTGTTTTTCATCCACATTTATTTTGAGTAGCCCGGGTTACTTGTGTTGGCACCACTTTCTCACTTTTGGCTGAAAACGAAGAATTATCTGGTTATATTTAGCCCGTTGAGGGCCAACATTGCTGTGAGATATTCTCAAAATATCCGCTAATAACACCAGCGTCGCTCACAGCGACTGTTCTCTTAGTAGAAATAAATACAAATACAGCCAAGTCAATTCACAGCAACGTTGGCAATCAAAGGGTTAAAGAAATATTTAATTCCATAATATAGGCTGGAGAAGTCCTTTTTCTTTTTATTAAATATATATTTAGGTCATCCTGAATTGTATAAAACACAAGCATTCAAAAACTAAAATATAACTTATTGGGGGTAACCCAGACCTGGCAGTTGCTGAACGATTGTGCAGTGGCCAGCGAACAATTAGACTCTGCCCTACTGTAGTAAAATCATGCCTAGTGATTCAATGTGTACGCTGAATAGATGTGTATAGCTAGCGAAGGTTACGTAGCCGAGCGGAAAGGACCAAAATCCTCGGTCCTTGGTTAGTGGATCACCGCTGAATGATTTTTCCACTGGGCACCAGTCATTGCTTGCTCAGAGTTGCCAGGGACTTACTCGGTGGTTGCGATGACAACAGGCGTATACGGTATGGAGATGACATCACCTAAACTCCCATAAAACACTTGGGAACGCCTGCATTTTTTCTGGCACGCCTGTGTGCAGGTTGTGAAAGCGGGGAAATTCACCTCCCAAGTGCGGTCCATTAGCACCGGAGCCCCCCAGGGCTTGTGTACTCTCACCCCTGCTCTTCTCCCTGTACACTAATGACTAGTATCAGTAACAATAATCAAACTGAGACTTTAGGAAGAAGTCTGTTGGTGTCCCTCCGCTAACAATTGTCGACAGTGTGGTGTCGCTAGTGGACTCCTTCAAGTTCCTGGGGACCACAATCTCCCGGGACCTTAAAAGGGGGCCCAACACTGATACTATTGTTGGAAAAGCGCAGCAAAGGCTGTTCTTCCTTAGGCAACTGAGGAAGTTCAACATCCCACAGAAGATTCTGCGCCTCTTCTACTCTGTGATTGTGGTGTCTGTACTGTGCTTCTCGACGCTGGTCTGGGACGGCTCCGACAGCGAGAGAGACAAATGCAGACTCATAAGGGTAGTCAGAACTACAGAGAAGATCATCAGGGCGGACCTACCCTCTGTCCAGGACCTGTACCTGACCCAAGCAAAAAAGTGGGCTACGAAAGATAGTCACGGACCAACTACATCCTGGCCATGGTCTGTTTAAGCTGCTGCCGTCAGGCAGACGCTACATGTCTATTCCCACCAGGTCCACCAGAAGCCTAAAAAGTTTCTTCCTTCAAGAGGTTCACCTGCTGACACGTGAATTCCTGAACATCTCACTGTCTATTCATGCCATAACCCTCTGCACATGATTTAACCCTGTGTCCTAATGGAATATTGGTACTTGTTTCCTAGCACGGCGCCCACGATATATGGCATTGTATTCAATTTAAAATTGTATACCATTGTATATGGCATACAATGCAATGCGAGGCGATTCTTAAATTGTATAAGCACCCTAATGGGTTTTTTGTTAAATGGTCCCCTATAAAATTTTTAATTGTATAAGCACCTTAATAGGTGCTTACAATGTTAAATGCACCCCCACGCCACCGCCACTATCAATGCCAACCCGAAGCGTGGCGAGTGCATTGAGCCCGTGAGGGGTGGCGGCACGCGTCCTCCGACCTTTTCATACCCCCGCGAGGGGACGCGCATTACTTCACATGTATTCCGCAGGGCTCGGTGGCTTGCTGCACTCGCCACACTATATAAAATCAACTCCACGCCGACGTGGATAGTGGGGGTATGAAAAGGTCGGAGGACGCGTACCGCTGCGCTCGCCACGCTTCGAGTTGGCGTTGATAGTACAGATGGTGTGGGGGTGCTTTTAACCTATTACGGTGCTTATACAATTATTTATCTTATAGGGGGCACATTTAACATTGAAAACACCCATTAGGGTGCTTATACAATTTAAAATCGTATACCATTGTATATGCCATACAATGGCATACAATTCGATGGTATACAATTTAAAATTGTATAACATCGGCTAACATCACATCGCATACCATCGTATGCCTTATGGTATGTATATATATTATATTGTATACTGTTTACTTGTTACCCACCTGGCTGTTGCACAGCAAACCGAAAACAAATTCCTAGTATACGCAAGTATACCCGGCCAATAAAGCTGATTCTACGAACATCCACTAAACAGCTGGTTACCACCAACCTCCAGATGCCTACTTCCTGTCAATCACTTTGCGTACCGCTAGTGAAGTATAAAAGTATCAGGATTTGTTTGCTAGCAGGCATCGGGCATGCATACTACCCGCTGTACGCATGTATCGATAATTGTCCACTGTGCAAATTCACACAGCAGCAATCAGCTCTGAAACGGGGCCCATTGTGCTGTGATCAGTTTTTGTGAATCTAATACCCCTTTCCCACTGCAGGCTTTACACGTGTAAATGCCGTTTTTTTAGCCTTTTTAAACGGCTAGAGCTGCAGTGGGAAAGCTCCAGGTTGCTTTACACGGGTAACAAATACCGGTTTTTGTTACCCGTGTAAAAAGCAGTGTTTTTAACGTGTAGGAGCCGTTTTTTCGGCAGTGGGAAAGGGGTAGCCCTTTACCCGTTAAAAAAAAAACGGCATGGGGTCCCCCCCCACTGCCGTAACCAGCACCAGGCTGAAGGAGCCGGGGCTGGTATTAAAAAAATCAGGAAACCCGACAAATAGGGGTTCCCTGATTTTTTACAACCAGCCCCAGGCTCCAGGTCCGGGGCTGGTTCCCAAAATACGGGGGACAAAATGACTAGGGGTCCCCCGTATTTTAAGAACCAGCCCCAGGCACAACCAGCCGGCAGGGTAATGCCACAGCCGGGGGACACTTATTATATAAGTTCCCGCGGCCAAAGCATTAACCCTACCGACCAGTCAGCCTGGCCAGGGGCCCTGGGGGAGTGGGGACCCCCCCAATAAAGGGGTCCCCCCCCTCCAGGACTTACCTGACCAGGCTGAAGCCTGGTGCTGTCCTCGATGCCCCTGGGCGGTGGGCATCGAGCTGATGGTATGGTGTAAAAAATAGAATAAAAACCATTGTCTTTTACTGGTGAACTATGAGTCCCAGCAAGCCTCCCCCGCAAGCTGGGACTTGGAGAACCACAAGTCCCAGCCTGCGTGGCATTAAAGGGCCCGCTGGGTCTTGTAGTTCCACAGTAAAAGAAAGAGTTAAATAAACACACTGACACACGTGAAAAATAAAAGTTTAATACATACATAACACATACATACTGATACTTACCTATCTTGAGCCCGTAGGTAGCCCTGGTCCTGATGTCCTGGTCCGTGTCGGCGTCTGTATCCATGTCGGCGTCCCTGTCGGCGACGGCGTCGGCGGTCCGGAGTCCGAAGAAATCCATTTGGGAAGCTGTGGAAGGAAACCATACTCACCTGTCCCAGCGCGACGTAGTCCAGGTAAGGTCTTTGCAAAAAAAAAAAACCGAGAACGCGAAACCAGACCGGACAGGGAGACGCACGGTGTTTGTTTACATCGTGCGGCTCCGCCTCCCGAATGCCGCTATTGGCCGCTAGGCCGCAAGGCGGCCAATAGCGGCATTCGGGGGCGGAGCCGCACGATGTAAACACACCGTGCGGCTCTCTGCCTGTTCGCTTGGTTCGGGTGTCGGTTTGTTTTTTTTGCAAAGACCTTACCTGGACTACGTCGCGCTGGGACAGGTGAGTATGGTTTCCTTCCACAGCTTCCCAAATGGATTTCTTCGGACTCCGGACCGCCGTCGCCGACAGGGACGCCGACATGGATACAGACGCCGACACGGACCAGGACATCAGGACCAGGGCTACCTACGGGAAGAAGATAGGTAAGTATCAGTATGTATGTGTTATGTATGTATTAAACTTTTATTTTTCACGTGTGTCAGTGTGTTTATTTAACTCTTTCTTTTACTGTGGAACTACAAGACCCAGCGGGCCCTTTAATGCCCCGCAGGCTGGGACTTGTGGTTCTCCAAGTCCCAGCTTGCGGGGGAGGCTTGCTGGGACTCATAGTTCACCAGTAAAAGACAATGGTTTTTATTCTATTTTTTACACCATACCATCAGCTCGATGCCCACCGCCCAGGGGCATCGAGGACAGCACCAGGCTTCAGCCTGGTCAGGTAAGTCCTGGAGGGGGGGGACCCCTTTATTGGGGGGGTCCCCACTCCCCCAGGGCCCCTGGCCAGGCTGACTGGTCGGTAGGGTTAATGCTTTGGCCGCGGGAACTTATATAATAAGTGTCCCCCGGCTGTGGCATTACCCTGCCGGCTGGTTGTGCCTGGGGCTGGTTCTTAAAATACGGGGGACCCCTAGTCATTTTGTCCCCCGTATTTTGGGAACCAGCCCCGGACCTGGAGCCTGGGGCTGGTTGTAAAAAATCAGGGAACCCCTATTTATCGGGTTTCCTGATTTTTTATTACCAGCCCCGGCTCTTTCAGCCTGGTGCTGGTTACGGCAGTGGGGGGGACCCCACGCCGTTTTTTTTTTTTTTAAATTCTCCCCCCCCCTATCTTTACACTGCTTAAACGGGTTTTTAAACGGGTAAGTGTGAATGTGACAAAAACAGCTTTTAAACGGTAATTTACCGTTTAAAAGCTGCAGTGGGAAAGAGTCTTTATGGCTCTTACCCGTTTAAAGACCCGTTTAAAAAAAACGGGTCATTACCCGTGCAGGCAGTGGGAAAGCAGCATAATTGTCAGGCAACCTGCATACAAAAGACATTTGCAATAGATTGATCTCATCCGACAGTTGTAATGTTTGATGGCAGTAAAAATGTCTAAAATTGCATGTACAGGAAATAATGTTTTATGTCCATGATGTAAGAGAAAAATATTGAACATTCTAATGACATCATGTTCTAGTGATATTAGTCACCGGTCAGTTCTGTTCTATACAAAGTTGCACATCCGCAAATGCCATTAACACAGGGTTGCCTACCATCCCGAAAATCAAGTCCCCCTCCCGGCCCCCTGGAAAGGTGGGCAACCCTCCCGGATACCGGTGGCACGTAAATTGCCCGTGATTTCCGGCTTTTCGGGAAGGGGGCGGGCGAAAGATGCAAATCGAGTAAATTAGCCTACATCCGGCTCAGTCCCCCGAAGTGCTGCTGACAGTCGCCTCTTCAGGCTTCTCCCGGAAAGGAGACTTTAAAAGTAGGCAACCCCGCTGATTAACGTCAGCAGCAGGTTATGGGTTTCCAGTATGGATGCTGTGTCCTGAATACCCATTACAATGTTGTACTTTTCAAGTTATCACACTAACAATTCTTAAATAACAGATTACATTGCGATTGAAGTTGAGTATCGGTGACGGCAATGGACCACAAAGAAAGGTGTAAGCACAGAGATATTTCAGCCTTTCATCAGCTGATCAGTCCCCACAGAATAAGTTCTAGAAGTCCGCACACGTCATACCAGGTCTTTTTCTATTAAACTAAATGGTGTAATAAAGGCTTCTGGTCATGGACTTCTGTATCTCCTGTGTATTTTCTTTTTGTCAGGCTGATCCATCGAGATTCCTGCCTTTCACTTGACTTTCAGTGGGCTAGATTTTGTTCATTTATCTTATTTTGAATTGACGTGCCTTTCTTCTGCTGTCAGCCACATTGTCACAATTTATCTAGCGTCAATCGGCAGATTTTAATGTTGCCGTACTAGTTCTGTATACACCAGAGTCGCCTATTGTGTTTTTTCTTTTATATAAATCAAAACATTTTTTTTTTACTTCTGTTCAGTTTTGTATTCAGTAACATTTAAAGGGATTAATAGCATTTCTGCCACAGCACAATGTAGTATCCAAAAATATACTGGTAGGTTAATTAGCTCCCAACAAAATTAACCCTAGAATGTCTGTGTGTGCGCGTGTACATGTGGTAGGGAATATAGATTGTAAGCTCCACTGGGGCAGGGACTGATGTGAATGTTCAGCTATACTCTGTAAAGCACTGCGGAATATGTGTGCGCTATATAAGAAACTGTTTATAAATAATAATTACGTCTTAGGGCATAGACATTTATTCTACAATATTCCTGTAAGGAAGTGCCACTTTCCATGGAGGGTATTTTGCACATTTGGGGATATAGGGCCAGATGTACTAAGCCTGAAAAGTGATAAAATGGAGAGTGATCAACCACCAGCCAATCAGCTCCTTCCTGCCAATGTCACAGGCTGGGTTTAAACAATGACGGGTAGGAGCAGATTGGTTGGTGGGTTATCACTCCCCATTTTAGCACTTTTTAAGGCTTAGTACATATTGGCTAAAATCTTTATTTTTATATTTTTTGTTTTTAAAATTGTTTTACATTGAAACCTGATTTTATCTCTATTGTGTGATCCTGCAACAATTATGCTGCTTTCAGACCGCATAACTGGTTTTGACCCTGTATTTGAAAACGTTTCAAAAAACGGGTCTGCCAGATAAAACCCCTTTCACACTGCAGCTCTTAAACGGTATATTACCGTTTAAGTGCCGATTTTTTGACACTGGCAGACCCGTTTTTGGAAACTTTCCAAATACAGGGTCAAAGCCAGTGCAGCCTTCAGCCCTCCCCTCCGTGCAGCTCCCCCCCCCGCGCGCGTGTCGACCCCGCACATGTCGACACCCCTCCCCGCGTGTGTCGACACCCCTCCCCCGCGCGTGTCGACGCCCCCCCCCCCCCCCCCCCCCCCCCCCCCCCCGTGTCGACCTACCCCCCGTGCAGCCGGTACCTCCGTTGTGGATCCCGGCACAGCAGTTGAGTATGGTCGGAAGCACTTATGAAAAAAAGTGTCTTTCAGAAAATGGCTGCCCCATAGGAAAACCTGTTTAAAAAAACTGTCTTTCGTATGGGGGCAGCCATTTTCCAAAAGTCACTTTTCTTATAAGAAAAGTGACTTTTGGAAAATGGCTGCCCCCATACGAAAGACAGTTTTTTAAACAGGTTTTCCTATGGGGCAGCCATTTTCTGAAAGACACTTTTTTTCATAAGTGCTTCCGACCATACTCAACTGCAGTGCCGGGATCCACAACGGAGGTACCGGCTGCACGGGGGGTAGGTCGACAAGGGGGGGGGGGGTGTCGACACGCGCGGGGGGAGGGGTGTCGACATGCGCGCGGGGGGGCGCGGGGCGGCTCCAGTGCTGTGAATATTTAATGAGCGCTCATTAAATATTCACTGCGCTGAATTTAGGACCCAGCTCATTGGCTGGGTCCTAAATACCGTTTCAGAGCCGATTTTGAGCCTAAAATACCGGTTCTGAAACGGGTAGGACCCTGCATTTTAACCGGTTAGAAAAAACGGTATTTTCTATCCGGTTAAGTGGTCCTGCACCTTTCAGACCGCACAGATTACCGTTTTAAAACGGTAAAAAAACGGCAATATACCGTTTACAAAGTGCGGTCTGAAAGGGGCATTATTTTACCGTAGCTGTTTCCAGTCTATTGTTTCTGGAGGGCTTCTGGTTTCAGTTTTTTTTTTTTTTTGACTAAACTAAATGCAATCTCATTTGGAGAGAGGGCGTAACCACGGCTGCACGTGTGTGACGCGTGTGACGTCACGCGAGCAGGAGCTCCGGCATGTTACTGAGCTAACCACGCTACCCTCCTAGTCCACGCCGTATGTCCCAGGCGCCTACAGTCGGATGACCCCCCCTGAGCAGACTACCTGGGCTGGGACCGTGAACTCTCTCCGGCGGTATCCGTGCGGCGTGCTGACCCACGGGTGGAACCCTACTGACCGCGAGTGTTTGCTGAGGGCACAGCTTCCGGGTGCACCTTCGAGTCCCGCCGCGTGCTAGAGAGGACCCCGTCGGCTGCCAGCAGAGGACGTCACGTCTCGGCAGTGAGACTGCCAGAGCCCGGGACGGCTGACAGAGCCTGGAAAGAGGGAGAGCTGGCTCATAACCCCCTATGATCCACCTGCATTCATAAGACCACCGACAGACAGCAGTCCTTGCAAGCGCAAGTGGGCACAAGTTATAAGGTACTCTGACCGCATTTCTCTGTACAAACTGAGACCCTGTTATTACAGCCTGTGAGAGAGGCTGGCACAGGGCAGAGGAATCTCGGGTGGGAGTCGGGACCATTCACTGAGTAAGTGGGCTGGTGTGCTACTTGGTAGACGCGGACAAACAGCATTACAAATCCTTAAGCTGTACTATAGTGCCACATGAGAATGGTATACCCACGTGACTTATGAACTCTGGTAGGACCGACCTGTGGCTACTTTGTCTAAACTGAGTCCCTGGACTGTCTTTGTTTTCCTTTGGGCCCTATATCTGAGCAGACCTAGGCCTAACGGGGCTACTACAAGTATTTAACTTTAGCCTAGTCTGGTTTATTGTGAAGCAGCATGCCCAAAGCTGGGACCTCAGCCGCCGCAAGGCTGGAAAAGTATGCCCGAGCAAATCCTTCCCAACCCACCACCCCGCAAACGACCCCCTCTAAATCCATTGCCTTGCCACTTGCCCCGGAGGTTACTCTGCAGCAAGTTTTGGATGCTGTGTCTAAGTGTGAAACTCGACTCCTGGAAGAAATTAACAAGGTCCAATCAGACATAATGTTGATCAGGGACGATGCTCAGAAAACTCGAGACAGGGTAACTGAGTTGGAGAAGCGCACCTCAGATATAGAGGACAGTATGGCTCCCCTGCAGGCCCAGGTTAAGGCTATGTCCGGGCAAATATCAGATCTACGATTTAAGGTTACAGATTTGGAGGGTCGGTCTCGGCGAAATAATGTTCGGATCGTGGGTCTGGAAGAGCGTATAGAGGGGCGAGAACCAGAAAAATTCGTAGAATCATGGCTCTTGCAAGAATTTGGGAAGGAGTCTTTTTCACAACAGTTTACCATCGAGAGGGCACATCGTATTCCCACTCGCTCAGCAATTCCAGGAGGACAATCACGCACACTGATCGTCAAATTTCTCCACTTCAAGGACCGGGACCAAGTCTTGAGACTAACTCGGGAGAAAGCTGAGTTCGGTTACAAAGGGTCGAGGGTCTCCATCTATCCTGACCTTCCACAAGAGGTCCAAAGGGACAGGGCAAAATTCCGCCTTGTAAAAGCCCGGTTGAGAGAGTTGGAATTAAAATATTCAATGCAATACCCTTCTAAACTTCGTGTTGTAGCAAAGGGAGAGACTCTATTTTTCTTAACAGTAGCGGAAGCTGCTAACTGGTTGGACAGACACTATCCGGGCAATTCTAGTATGCAGTAAGAAGTGGGTTCTGGGCTGAAGGAGCTCCCGGGATTAGGATGTATTTTTCTTCTCTCTGGATTTTATTAGCCCTTCTCTCTTCTCCTCCCTTCCCCTTTTTCTCTTTTCCTTATTTTCCTTATTTGGGAAGAGCACGGGTCCACATACTAGATAGTGGCTGGGGTGAGGAATGTGGTTATTTAAAAAAAAAAAAAAAAAAAAAAAAAAAATGTATTACAGTAGTCCTAGACATACAGGTAAAATTTCGTGCCGGGGCTCCGCCGTGCATGATGTGGTTATTGGGTAATTGTCCCTCAAGTGAAAGAATAAGGTGGTAATGGAAGATTTGGGTATAGGTATGCCTTATGGGTTAGGTTATACAGGGTGGGGGGAGGTGGGGGAGGGGGGATATATGTTAAATGTTGTTTGTATTTCTTTTTTTGTACAATGGTGGAATTGCTGTTTCTTTCTGTTGCGATTTTTGCTCCCCTTCTATAGTACTTCAAAGTACTCTGTCCGCCCAGCCGTTAATTGAAGCTCATGGTTAAAATTGTGACATGGAATGTCCGTGGCCTTAATGATAAGGTAAAACGGGCGCTGGTTCTCAAGTATTGTAAAACTCTGGAGGCTGATGTGATCTGTCTACAGGAGACCCATTTGGCTAGGGAAAAATGCGGTTCTCTGAAACGACCCTGGATTGCCCAAATGTTCCACGCTCCGTTCACGTCAGCCTCCCGAGGAGTATCAATCTTGATAAAGAGATCTGTGGTATACGAACATATTTCTGCTCAGATTGACCCAAGGGGTCGCTATGTGTTTCTTGATGGTATCTTTGGCACTACTAGGATTTCGTTATTATCGATATATATCCCTCCCCCGTTTGCCTTTGATATTCTTAGAACTGCTTTAGAGTTTATAGTGGTAAGATCTGATAACCCCTTTATTTGTGTGGGAGATTTTAACATGGTAATGAACTATGGCCTTGATGTTTGGTGCCCCAGGAGCAACACTCCTACTGGTGAAAGTTCTCTTGCCAGATTCACGCTTGACTTGGGATGGTATGAGGTCTGGCGTGAGAAGTTTCCCAATCAACGACAATACTCTTGCTACTCCCCTTCTTATAATAATTTTTCACGAATTGACATGATTTTTACATCGAGGGCTTTGGCAAATAAAATATCGCATATTGAATACAACTCAAGGGGAATTTCGGACCATTCTCCGTTGGTAATGGTCTTTGACACAGATAAAAGTCGGGGTTTTAGCTATTGGAAACTCCAACCAATTTGGCTGACCCAATTGGAAAACATCGGTGATTTAAAAACTGACCTTGAGGGTTTTTTTGGGTTCAATGTAGATTCGGCCAAAGCAGGTAGTGTTTGGGACTCATCTAAAGCATATTTACGTGGTACCCTGATCAAAAAAATAGCGTATGCCAGGAAACAATTAGAGAGCAAGGCCATATCATTAGAGAACACAATGACGGATTTAGAACAAACCTATATACTAAATCACTCGGACCTTGTTAAACAGGAGTGGTTACTGGCACAACGGGCCTGGGTTACACACCTACAGGAAATGGCCAAGTTCCGGTTATTGAAAGACTCACATAAAAAGTATTTAATGGCGGACAGGGCTGGCAAACTGATGGCCTATATGGCAAAATCTGACGAACCCCCTAGGATAATTTCTAAAATCTGCTCTCCTGAAGGAGAAACGATTAATGAAACCTCAAAAATAACTGAGGTGTTTGTCAATCACTATAAAGAAATATATCTTTCTAAATTAACTTCCAAGTACAATAATAGCTTGGCCTATCTGAGGGCCATTGATTTGCCGGCTCTGTCAGACCAAGATAGGGAAACTTTAGATCTACCGATTACGTTGGGTGAGGTCGATTGCGCAATAAGAAACGTAGCTTCCGGAAAGGCCCCAGGTATCGACGGCCTACCAGTAGAAATATATAAGCTTTTCAGAGACACTTTGTCCTGCAGGTTACTGTATTTCTTCCAGGAAATGGAAAAAGAAGGCCAATTATCCCAATCTATGACCGAGGCAGTCATCACAGTGATTCTCAAAAAGGGTAAAGACCCCTTAAGGGCAGACTCCTATAGACCCATTTCGCTGCTCACGGTCGATGCTAAGGTCTACGCAACAATTTTGGCCAATAGAATTGGAGAGGTCATAGATAAATTAGTCCATATTGACCAAACAGGTTTTAGGAAGGGGAAATCCACTTCTATAAATGTTCGAAGAGTCTTTTCTTACCTTCAGGCGAGAAAGATGACGGGATTAGAGACTGCCCTGGCCTCGTTTGATACAAACAAGGCCTTTGACTCCTTGGAGTGGCCTTATTTAAGGACCACTCTGGAGGTATTTGGCTTTGGGTCATGTTTCATTAAAAGGATCCTTATGATTTATTACAACCCCACTGCCCGAATTACTATTAATGGATTCGTATCGGACCCGTTTTCCATATACCGTGGGACGAGGCAGGGTTGCCCGCTCTCCCCCTCGTTGTTCTCTCTGGCCATAGAGCCAGTCGCTTGTAATCTGAGAAACACACTGGGTCGGGGAGACCCGGGCGGGGGGGCTGGCAGCCTTGTCTCGCTCTATGCGGATGATTTACTGGTGGGGATGGCAAACTATAGGCAGGACCTCCCCCTGGTGATGCAAGTCCTCTATGAATTCGGCCTGTATTCAGGATTAACAATAAACAGTAGTAAATCGCACTTGCTAGTGGATAGTGGGACACGGGTTGAACCCGATATTGTAATCGATATACCGAGGGTAGAAAGATTTGATTATTTGGGGGTAGTAATCTCTAAAGATGCAAGAGACTACGTCAAATACAATATAGACCCAGTAATTGCTCTAATTAGATCCAAATGCAAGAATTGGCTCAAATTACCTTTGACAGTAATAGGAAGGGTAAATCTCATCAAAATGATGATTTTACCAAAAATACTTTACCTCATCCAACACTCCCCTGTATATATCCCAGAGGCGATTTTCAAGAAAATAAATGGGATAATAATCTCCTTTATATGGAGAAATAAAAGACCGAGAGTTAAATTAACCACACTTATGAGACCACGTGACCTCGGAGGACTCTCGCTCCCCAACTTTAAATTGTACTATCTCTCAACGCAATTGGTTCATCTTCGAGATTGGGTTGCAGAGCCATGTAATTCACTAGAATTGTTAAAGTTAATAAATAAGACCATTCCAGGCTACTCCCCAATACAAGCTATCTTGACGGGTAAATGTCGCAAGAAATATCCCCCGATTTTCACCCAATCAATAAAAATTTGGAATTGGATCTCTAGAACAATAGGTTATAAAGACACTGACCCTGAAACAAGTCTTTCCTCCCTGGACTCTTTTAAGAGTATTAGAATGCATCAGGGAATGGCAGCTTGGTCCCAGCTTGGCATAACTAATGTGGGCCATGTGGTTATGCAAGATGGGGTTAAAACATTTGCCCAACTCCAAGAGGAATTTCAAATCCCAAATAGCATGTTCTTTCGCTTTCTGCAGCTCAGAAGTGCAATGGAAGAACATTTGCATGCATCTTCTAATACTATAAAAGACCATCCAGTTAAAATATTTTTACGGAACCTGGGACCGACTAAAGGTGTATCTAAATGTTACAAGTATATTTCATCCATACTGATGACCCCCGGCCTACATGACCTTATGACAAAATGGTCTAAGGAAATTCCTGACCTTACATCAAACGACTGGGATAGGGCTTTGGCCATACCCAACTTAGCTACCACTTCCCTTAGGACTCAACAGATCCAATTTAATATACTGCACCGTACTTATATTACTCCGACTAAAATTAAAAAGTTTGCAACAGATAAAAGCGACTCCTGTCCAAAATGTAGAGCAGCAGGTGGTGACTTTTGGCACCTAATGTGGCAGTGCCCAACTCTGCAAAAATTCTGGAAGGAAGTTGCGGAAGTGCTGATAAATTTAGGTATCCCTCGAGGGGAAATATGCCCTAAGGCATTAATACTGGGGGTATGGGATAGGTCTGGGGTGGCATCGGACCTAAGGCAACTGGTCATTAACCTCGTAGCACTCGCCAAGACCTGTATCGCCAGACTGTGGATGGCAGAAAAGGCACCGGACACTAATGACTGGGTTAGGTTGGTTAATTATACGTTTGAACAAGAGAGAGCTGCGTATCTATCTAGAAATAATATTGGTAAATTTCACGCAATATGGGATAAATGGTATTTTTCTTTATACTCTAAAAGAGTTTCAGATTCTAATTGACACGATAAAGGGCTACATTCTCACTCTGTTTAGATATAATAGGGGAAAGGGAAAAAAAAAAAAAAAATAAAAAAATTCTTCTTTTTACTCTTAAAAAGACACTATGAATAGATCGATTTCACGAATGCACGTATGCGCATAATTTTCAACACAATGATATAAAATAATAGTTTAACTTATGTTAACTTAATAATATGAAAATTAGCACTAGCTGATAGAACTGTCGTAACACTAGTAAATATATAGTAAAACCAATATTAAGGATAGACTTATATATAAAAAAAAAAAAAAAAAAAAATTGTTAACCAGTGGGTCACAGCTGCCCAGTTACCAAGCTGAGAAGTGAAATAAAGTAGAAGGATCCAGGAGGGTGATATGGGGTGGGAGACGAACGGTGTGCCATTCGATCTATCTGTAACGGGCAGATGTAAGGGGCTTGAAGATAAAAGGATCTAGGGGGGTATAGGGTCGTGGCAGGGAAGGGTAGCATTTCACCAAATGTTGTTTGTATGGTATGTAACTTTGTGTCTGTCGTATTTATGTATGTACTGCAAAGTGTTTTTATATTATGTATCTTTTTGAAAATCAAATAAAGAGAAATTAAAAAAAAAAATGCAATCTCATTTGGATTTCAAATAATGAACATTACAATATTGCCACTTAATCCTATATAATAAAAGCCTAATGCTGCTCCTCACCTCTGTGGTACACCGGCAACCACTAGATGGACGCACACCTGTACACCTCAGCATGTCTGGGCCCTGGGTCCCAACAGCTCTGACATTTTTTGTATGTTCATAAAGGGCACATGTCCTGTTTGCGTTTTAAAAATGTCCTTTCTTCCCCTTATATCCCTGGTTCCCAAACTGTGGGGCAGATGAATTAAGACTGGTGAAGTGATAAAGTGCAAGGTGATTACACACCAGCCAATCAGCTGCATTTGAAAATGTCAGTAAAGGTGCCGACATACGGGCTCAGCACACAGCGATCTGTCAGTTCTCTGGTGAGAACACTGGCCCTGAAACATGCGATTATAGATTTATCCAGCATGCTGTATGTTAATAGCCGGGCAATAGTGACGCGTGGCTCCATGCATCCCTATGGCCCCTATAACGCTCCTTGTGTAGGGACCAAAACGACTATCGCCCGGCTATTAATATCCAGCATGCTGGATAAATCTATAACCTAGTTAGATCCTAGTTAGAAAATGCCCTCAAATCGTGTGTTGGCCCCACTAGGAGTTGATTGCTTGGTGCATTATCTTGCACTTTTGGGATGATTCAGGTTGCCTTGGTAAGCTTACCGAGCGCTTAACTGCCGCCCCCAGGTGCTTAGCGAATGTGTGCAGTGGCAATGCCTATGAATGTGTTTGCTGACACATCCATTCGGGTACTAGCGAAAAATCCTTAGATATTCGCTGACCATCAAATGATTTTTCGCCCGCTCGCAGATAAGTCAGCTGACTTTTATCTGGGCCGGAGGTGGATGAACAGGGGGCGGGTGCTGACACCATGTGATGTCAGCCACTCTGCCCCATGCAGGCTTCAACCCACCTGCGTTTGCATGGGGATGGCCAGCGATTTTCTGGGCGCACCCACTGTGTTTGTGAGCATGCCCAGGAAATGCTGGGTGTCCCCATGGGCCAGCACCCTGTCTGCCCACTACCCTCCCCGCTGTGTTCGGACGCCTGGGTGACTGTGATAGTGACAGTGATGCCAATCATAAAATACGTGGAAAAGCAAAACTGCACCACCACATAATTGAACCTAATTCTCAATAAAAAAACCTCAATAAATAAAGTGAAACAAATGCTGGCACTAAGGTGCTGTTAGTCAAGAAAATACTCTGCCTTTCATAAATCTTCCATCCCCTTCTATATAAGGGATGCGGTTAATTTACCTAAATCAAAATACCTACAACCATTGACCGGCGGTCAAAATACCAACATGTTTTTTTTTTCATTGAAACCGACTTGTACATACTTTACCATCCCAGTGGACATGGATGGGGAATATAATAGTGTACCGAAGCCCGGGGTTCATGTCCACCTATGTCAAAATACAGACCCAAAAAATATGAAGAACACGTGTTTTGGCCTGTCTATATTTTAGATGTAGGTATTTTGACCGTCGGTCAATTGCTGTCGGTATTTTGACCATCTGGATTATGAGTGTAGGTAAATCATACTGAACCCATATATAATACTCCCAAATTCTTAAGACTTTGTAGGCCTGGAGGCTGCGAATACAGCAAATCTGCTTTGAAGAATTCTCACGTTACTGTATCTACATCGCCAAATGCAGACGCTGACTTCGGCACTCCCACAGAAAGGAAGCAAAAACTCCTTTGTTTTGAGCAACATACATGGTTAACGCCTCTTCCCCTAGAGTTTAGTGGCCACTACATGCCAGGATGCTGGTTTATTCTGCACTTGCACATAATGGGTGGTGTCCATGCACGGTGTCCCCACCATTGGACTCGTACAGTCTGAATCAGACCCTTACTTAGAACCCAGTACATCTACCCATGCATACATGGGAAGAACATAATTCGTATTGTGGTGAGAATAGGAACCATAACCAAGAGGCTACAATACTCATCATTGTGTCATCTTACCACCCTGTTGTGCTTTTACATAATCCTATAGACTTCCTTGTAGAAAGTTGTTAGACATAGATAGATAATTGCCAAAGCCCCATCAGAGTTTTGACAATATTGGGTACTTACTGGCAAGCCTAGCTCTATTATGTTTCCAAATGGATGTATTGATAAGTGCAAATAATATGATGTACAAAGACATAGGTAACCCATTAGGTATCTCAATATATATTTCAACTTTGGTAGTACCATCATTTCCTTAATAGCCTCTAGTCGTAAAACCAGAAGACCTCATAGCTCTTCCAGTTCTTCGTATAAGCCTCTGTTTTATGCGGTTAGTAATGACAGTAGACCTCCAGGATTGCAGATTCTTGTTTCTCTTTCAATGGTCCTGGTGACACAGCTCAACACTGGGATGTAGGAGGGTCCGTAGGAGCCAGGCACCTATCCTAAAGCTTTAGAGCAGGCTTGTCCAACCTGCGGCCCTCCAGATGTGCTAAAACTACACATCCCAGCATGCCTTGCTATACTTTGCCTATTAGGGAATGCTAGAATGATGGCAATGCATGCTGGGATGTGTAGTTTTAGCACATCTGGAGGGCCGCAGGTTGGACATGCCTGCTTTAGAGGGTAGGCTCCTCCCCTACTGCATCCCAGACTCTTCAGTTCGTGTTAGGTGCCCACTGGAGTGGTTGCTATTCTAAAGGGCTGCCGGAGCAGCCGAAGGATTAGAGTTAGTTAGGGTTTTTATTGTTTTATTAACTTTTACACTAGCTAGGTAGGCACAGTGTGAGGATTCTCCTTAGTGAATCCTCACACTGCTAGCGCAGCAGGAGCTGACAGAAGCGCGTCCTGTCAGCTCGCTGTGCACAGGGGAGACGCTGTCTGGCCTCCCTGTGCAGCGCTTACAGCTTCTTTTAAGAAGCTGCCTGGGCTCCGGAGCGTTTTGAAACCGGCTTCACGCTAGGTGGGGATCATGGGGGACAGGCGCTCCGTGATGGCGGCGGCCATTTTCTGCGGAGCTTACACACTGAGCCCCTATATGAGAGGACAGCAGTGTGTTACAGGCATTTTCCGAGTGGTCCCCAGCTGAGGGGGAGATACTGGAACTAGGAAATCCTGCAATGGGAGCGGCTGTCTGGGGGTGGTTGGCGCCAAAAGCCACAGACCCCGCAGCAGCAGGGACTTGGTCTCTTCCCTCACTCTGTTTTGGCGCCATTCGGAACGCTTGCAGCGGAGCTGAGCTGGCTTACAGATCCTGACAGAGTGATTGGATTTCCTGGGCATCACTTTCCCCATTCTGAAGACTACAGACAGCTAAGTGACTGAGTACACTGTATATAATGCCTGTATATTTAATGCGCTGTGACTGTGTTATTTGAGAACATCATGTCTGAGCAACAGTCTGTGGTTTTGGGAGATCAGCATGGAGTAGCACGCATAGTGCGGGCTCTCCTCCACCCAATCCTGTCTGAACCCATCCTGCGCTGCCCTCCCGGGGTAATTACTTATACAGGCAACACGACATTGTGCCCTGGTACCTGCAGCTCCAAGGTGCCCCCATCCGCTTAGCCCAGGACCCCTCCAGCTTGTGTCCGGTTCTGGGGCCTGGGACACGAGGACGCTGTGGAGCCGCACACGCCGCTGGGAGCCCGTCTGCCCGCCTCCTCTCCCGCCCGCCTGCCTCCTCTCCCGCCCGCCTCCTGATACTGGATCTCCGACGGCGGACGGCGGGGACAACAGCTTACCCTCTCCTCGGCGCCGACCTGGACACGAGCAGGGTCGCACCGCCGGAGGCCCGCCTGACTGCTCTCCCGCCCGGCTTCCGACACTGGGGTGAGTGACAGCGCGAAGCTAGCCAGCCGCACGCTCTCTCCCCCGATCCACGCTGACCCTACAGGGAAAGATATTAGACTGCTGGGGGCGCCCAGGCCGCAGGACATAACACTATCTGCCGCTCCCCCCCCCCCCCTGTGCCCACAGCGCTGGACGGAGGTGTCGGCGGGGCTCTGAGTGAAAGGAGCACTCTCCCCCCCTCCCCTGCTGATCACTGAAGGGAGTGAGAATTCAACTCCAGACATATACACTCGGAGGGCCCTGGCAAGGGCTTGCCCTCCCGCCCCCTGAATCCTGGCTCTGTAATAAATGAACAGCATATTGGCACCTTGCCAGCTCCTATACCCTGCAGGACAGCCATAATTGTTTCACTGAGCCAACACCACCACTGAGCCAGAAGAGTGGTGCCATCTGTCTGTTTGATTGAAGGCCTGGTTCACACCCTATACGCAGCTATATGTGCAAGTGCTGAATTGTACTCTGTATGGACACTGCCAACCTCCAATCCTCAGCCTAGCTCATGCACCCTAGCTTAACAACCTGAGACCTAGTAATACCTAACTGCGGACTGCTGCTGCTGTATCTCCGACTGCTTCCCATACCATTTATCCGCTGCACCCACCACAAGTAGAATGGGGAAGAGCAACCCAGCTACAGCGGCGGCAAAACTGGAAAGATATGCCAGGAACCCCTCTCAGGCCAAACCCCCTGAGGCCACACAGTCCGTATCATCTCCTGACACTGAACCTGACCCACCTGAACAACCAATAGACCCTTTCCAGAGATTGTTGGACGCGGTTGCGGCCACCGAGAACTGGCTGGCGGACAAAATTGCCCAGGTCCAGTCGGATTTATCCATTATACACCACGACCTGCAGAGGGTGAGGGAGAGAGTCGGAGAGGTCGAGACTAGGGTCTCCACGGTGGAAGACACTGTGGCCCCTCTGGACCGACGCACCACAGCCGTTGAATCCCAATCAACAAAAAATTGACGGACATGGAGGGGCGCCTCAGACGAAATAATGTTCGCTTTGTGGGACTCCCTGAAAAGGAGGAGGGTGGCTCCCCGGAACAATTTCTGGAGAAATGGCTCACCGACACATTTGGCTCGGAGGAATTCTCCGCGCACTTCGCTGTTGAACGTGCTCACCCTGTGCCTATGCGACCACTACCACCAGGCGCCCCACCTCGAACCTTCATCGCCAAATTCCTGCATTATCGCGACCGAGATGTGATCCTCAGACTGGCCCGGACCAAGGGCCCTCTTAAGTGGAATGGCTCACCTGTTTCAGTTTTCCCTGATTTTGCTGTTGACGTCCAGAAGGACAGGGCCCAGTTCGCAACCGTCAAAAGAAGACTGAGGGAACTAAATATTCCGTATGCTATGCTCTTCCCGTCTAGGCTGCGCGTGGTCGCTGATGGAGAGACCAAATTCTTTACAACACCGCGGGAGGCTGCGGCATGGCTGGACAGACATCGACCACAGCGTCATGCCTTGGCGCCTGAATGACTATACTCCCCTTACTCCAAGACTGATGAGTATATACACATATAAGTTGTCAGTTGTCACCCCTCGTCAGTAGAGGCATATGTAACTGTTTATATATTACCGTTCTTGCTTGTTTTTTTTTTTGATTATTTCTATTGCTCATATAGTGCACAACTTATTCTGTAATGGAGGAACGCACCTGAAGGTGCTCCGTATCCGTGATATAGCGGCGCACTATATGAGTGTACTCTCGCAGCCCCGGGAGGCTGCGTATATATATGTATGACCTAGGTGGGGAGCCGCTCGGGCTCTAGGTCATTAAATTCTTTGTCCCCCTGTAGAAGTTGTGTATAGTACAATAGGTATACCCTAAGTATGCCTGCTTAAGTTACCCCCTTGGCCTGTGTTTTAGAGCCAGGGGATAGATAGATAGTTGGTAGCTAGGTATCTATGTGGTAACTTACCATTAGATACAGGGTTTCTTTATGGTATTTGTTGGGGCTCCAGGTGTGCCACAGTTGGGTTATGGTATACGGGGTGGGGGGATTGGGTTCAATTACTCTCTTGGGTGCACTTGCATTATGTGCTCTGCTCTTATTTCTTTATGTCTTTTCTGTTTTTTTTCAATTCCCTTACTGAGTTATGACCGTGTGACCTTATCAATCTTCAGTATCATTGTGCTCCCCTGGGTGTGTAGAGTGAAATGGATTAGATGTGACAATGGGTACGCTTAATTTTCTGACGTGGAATGTGGGGGGCATTAACGACAAGATAAAAAGATCCTTGGTTATTAGACAACTGAGGCAATACAACTCTGATGTCATTTGTCTCATGGAAACTCACCTCGTGGGTAGTAAGATCTTGTCATTAAAGAAACCGTGGGTTGGATGAGCCTATCACTCTACCTATACTTCTGCATCTAGGGGTGTCTCCGTTCTCATAAAAAAAACTGTATCCTTTTCCCTGGACACCGTCCAGACAGATCCATGGGGAAGGTTTGTGTTTATAAAATGTTCCATCCAATCTATCCCAACCCTTCTCATGGCGGTATATATTCCTCCTCCATACTCCCCATTTGTGTTAAAAAAGGTGGCAGAGTTTATGGCATTGTACCCAGGGGTCCCCACAGTGTGTCTGGGCGATTTTAACAACCTGATGGACCCTGCTTTGGACAGGATCTCCATGAAAAACCCCCAAGTGCGACCAAAAACAACCCCCTTTGCCAAGGTTGTAGCAGAAATGGGCCTGGTCGACGTATGGAGATCCAGGCACCTAACTGATAGGCAATATTCATGTTTCTCCCAGTCTGTGGTTTTGGGGGAGGGAGCCTAAAATGCATTTAGCGCTTGCAGTGGTTGTACACTGAAATTTGTCCCTGAGCAGATGGCCAGGGGGGGCTTATGTATTTCTTGCGCTGCTGTGAAACCCATGGGGAGTGAATCCCAGAGGGTAGTGCTATCGGAACCTGCGTGGGCCAAGTCCCTGGGCAGGTCTGTTAATGCTTTGGTGTATTGCTGGACAGGCAGAGTGATGTGCTGGTAACTTCCCCGGGCCTAGACCATTGCCATTATCTCAGCAGTCCTCTGGCTCCTTGCCTCTGATCCAGACAGATCCTGACTTATTACAGGTCATGCAGGATACTGCTAAGGGAATCAGCAGGTTTAATTACTTGTTGAACAAGTTTGATGGGATTCTGTGGGGACCCCTAAAAGGTCTTATTCAGTGCCATGTTAGCTGCTGATGAGGAAGGAGAGTATTCAGACATTCCCTGGGAGCAGGGTGATGATTCTGAAGAGTCCTCAGCCTCAGGGGTGGAGGATTTGATTACTGCTGTTAAACAGGCATTGAATTTGTCTGTGGAGGATAAAACTCCTGCAAAGGGTGTTTTTTAAGAGACAGCATAAAGAAACTGTTACTTTCCCTGCAGACGAGGGGTTACAAGATTTTTAAGCCTGTACCCCATACCTGAGGCGCATGCTGACCTCTGGAAAAAAGTCCCAGTGGTAGATGCTTCTGTGGCACGTTTGTCAAAAGCCACTGTGCTACCAGTGCAAGGGGGAGCAGCGTTAAGGACCCCGTAGACAAAGAGCTGGAGGGTAACCTCAAGGCAATATTTGAAGGGGTGGGATATACCCTACGCCCTCTGATTGCTTCAGCCTGGGTCTCTAAGACCATGATTGTGTGGGCCAGTGAATTGTGCACTATTTTACACACTGACCCTTGTGTGTTATTGCTTGCAGAGAAGCTTAAAAGCAGCTGCAGAGTATGTACTGGAGGCTGAGGAGGAAGCTCTCAAAATGGCTGCCAGAGTTTCCACAGTGTCTGTAGATGCCAGGAGAGTGTCTGGCTTAAGGCTTGGGAGGCAGATAATGAGTCTAAGAAAGCCTTAGAGGCATTAGCTTTTAAAGGAAAGCTGTTATTTGGTTCCGAACTGGAAGAGATTATTAAGCAGGCCACAGGTGGCAAAAGTACTTTCCTGCCAGCCCCGCAGCCAAGCAGACATCAAGGTTTTCTGCTTTCAGGCCGTCCTTTCGGCCTTCCCCTAGAGGAGGTGCGTCCTTTCGAGGGCAGTCCTTTAGGAGAAAGTTTCAGTCCTCCAGGGGCAAGGCCCCAAAGTCTAAATTTGGTTCCTTTCATAAGCAACCAAACACAAAAGGAGAGGACAAACCCTCCGCATGACTGCCAAGGGTTTTGCCCGGCGGTGGTCAAGGTGGGGGGACGTCTAACACTGTTCAAAGACGCATGGGCAATGGTAGACTGGGATTCTTGGGTGTTAGAAATTAAACCCAGGGTTACAGAATTCCCTTCAAAGGTCTTCTTCCAAGAAGATTCATTCCCACACCAATACCAAAGGAGGCTCGGCTCCGTACAGCTCTCTTGGGAGCGGCTCACTCTCTCTTTTAGAGAAGGGGTGGTTATCCCGGTCCCCAGAGCGGAGTGGAAAAAAGGCTTTTATTCCACTCTGTTTCTGGTGCCCAAACCAGACGGGTCTTTCAGACCGATTCTCAATTTAAAGTCACTAAATATCCATTTATGGGTAGACCATTTCAAAATGGAGTCTCTACGGTCAGTGCTGCTAAGCCTGGACCAGGGAGAATTTTTGGCGTCCATGGATGTCCAGGACGCGTACCTTCATGTTCATATCCACCCAGAACATCAGGCTCTATTGAGGTTTGCGAGAGGAGACCTGCACTTGCAATTCCAGGCGTTGCCCTTCGGCCTGACCACAGCGCCAAGGGTATTCACCAAAATAATGTCTGTAATGGCGGCTGTGCTTCGACTGAGGGGAATCAGGGTGGTTCCATATTTGAACGACCTGCTGTTCAAAGCGGAGTCAGCAGACATGTTGAAGAGTCACTTGGCAGAAGCCATCGGGTTTTTGCAGGCTCACGGCTGGCTTTTAAATTTACAAAAGTCTCAGTTGGTGCCGTCACAGAGACTCCAATTCCAGGGAGTTGTTCTGGATACCCACCTACATCGGGTATTTCTACCAGAGGCAAAGGCCAGGGATCTGGCTGCCTTGGTCCAGGAGATCCTCGGGTCTCAGAGCACGTCAGTATGGAGGTGCCTCAAGCTGGCTGGGGAAGATGGTGTCGTCTTTCGAGACGTTGCAGTTCGCCAGGTTCCACGCTCTAGTGTTCCAGTGGAACATTCTGACAACTTGGTCAGGAAATACTCAGACCATGAAGTCAGAACAAATAGTGTTGTCTTCAGAAACTCGATCCTCCCTGAAATGGTGGACGGAGGTGGATTCCCTTCAGTGGGGTTGGTACCTGCAGTCCTGGAGCTGGCTGGTAGTCACTACCGACGCCAGTCTCAGGGGCTGGGGGACAGTAGTCTTGGACCTGCGTCTGCAAGACTTGTGGACCTCAGAGGAGTCTGCCTTGCCGATCAACATCTTGGAACTGAGAGCTGTGTGGAAGTTGATTTCTCTGGCGGGAGAAAAGATTACAGAGGCTCCCTTTTAAGGATTCAGACCGACAACGCCACAGCTGTGGCATATCTGAGTCACCAGGGAGGCACACGCAGCAAGCTGGCTATGTGGGAGGTGTCCCGAATCTTCTTGTGGGCGGAACAGAATGTTCCAGCATTATCAGCAATATTCATACCAGGAGTGGAGAATATAGAGGCCGACTTCCTGAGCAGGGAGGAGCTGATGGAAAGGGAATGGAGCCTGAACTCACAAGTATTTCACCAGATTACACTGAGGTGGGGTACTCCGGATGTGGACCTGATGGCATCCAGGTTCAACCATCAGGTACCCAGGTTTTATGCCAGGACGAGGCAGAAGCAGTGGATGTCATGACTATCCCCTGGGAGGGGAAGCTGCTTTATGTTTTTCTGCCAGTTCCAATGCTGGCAAGAGTGTTGTAAAAGATACAGGCCCAGGCAATTCCAGTGATTTTAGTGGCCACAGATTGGCCAAGGAGGTCCTAGTACTCGAGGCTTCAGAGATTGTCTGTGGTCTCGTGGCGTCTACCTCTGAGGTCAGACCTTCTAAAACAAGGACCGTTCAACCATCTGGATTCAGCTCGATTAATTTTGACGGCCTGGCTGTTGAAACTGCCATTTTGAGGAATAAAGGGTTCTCAGAGGCGGTGGTTAACACTATGATTAAAGCCAGAAAGTCAGTGTCTTCTGCAGATTATTATAGGGCCTGGAAGACCTATATTCGATGGTGTGAAAGACAGAAGTCACACACATCGCGCTTTAAATTGATTAAATTGTTTTTGCAGGAGGGCTTTTCCTCCGGGTTAAGCCTTCAGTCACTCAAAGTGCAGATCTCGGCCTTGTCAATTTATTTCCAAAGAAGGATTGCATTATTACCGGAAGTACAGACCTTCCTGCAAGGGGTGTCCCGATTGAAACCTCCCTACAATCAACCAGTAGCACCATGGGATTTATATCTGGGCTGGGAGTGTCTTCAAAAGGCACCTTTTGAACCATTAAGGTTGGCTGACCTTAAATTACTTACATGGAAACTGGTATTTTTGCTGGCAGTGGCGTCAGAAAAAAGAGTATCGGAGTTGGGAGCATTGTCATGCAAGTCTCCCTTCCATATATTTCATGATGATAGGGCTGTCCTTCGGACAGTACCCCAAATTTTTTACCAAAAGTAGTATCTGCTTTTCATCTAAATCAGGAGATAGTTCTGCCTGTGTTTCAACCCCCAGAGGGTTCAAAGAAAAGGGACAAATTGAGGAATTTGGATGTTGTGCGCGCATTGCGCATTTATGTGGACAGAAAGATTGATACTTTGCTAGTTTTGTATGACATACACAAAATTGGTTGGCCTGCTTCTAAGCAGACCATTGCTAGGTGGTTGCGCTCTGTTATAGCGTTTGCATATACTAAAGCTGGTAGGCCTGGGCCGGCCAGGATTAATGCGCATACCACCAGGTCGGTTGCCACCTCTTGGGCGGTTCGACATGGGGCAACAGCTGAGCAGGTTTGCAGGGCTGCCACTTGGTCATCTGTTCATACCTTTGCCAAATTCTATAGGTTCCATGAGTTCGCGTCGGTGGACGCATCATTCGAGCGAGCAGTGATAAGAGCTGCAGACCTGAACGTACCCACCCAAAGGACCGGCTCTGGAACGTCCCAGTGTTGAGCTGTGTCACCAGGACCATTGAAAGAGAAAAAAAGATTTTTGTAAGAACTTACCGTTCGAATCCCTTTCTCTGATATGGTCCTGGTGACACAGCGATCCCTCCCTTAAGTATGCCAGGTTCATGATGTTTCATGTTATATGGTTAAAAGTTGTTTTTGAAAAATGTGCATATAATGTGTGCAGGCCTTTGTACTGAGTTAATGTATTCCAGTGGCTTTCTAAAGCTTTAGGATAGGTGCCTGGCTCCTACGGACCCTCCTACATCCCAGTGTTGAGCTGTGTCACCAGGACCATATCAGAGAAAGGGATTCGAACAGTAAGTTCTTACAAAAATCCCTTTTTTCTTGATACCAGGGTGATTTCAGGATGCTATTGGGCGAGTTGCGGTGGTGTTGGAAAATTACCGTTTTTTTTAGCCCTTTTAAACGGGTAGATCTGCAGTGGGAATGCTCCAACTGCTTTACCCATTTAACAAATACCGGTATTTGTTAAACGTGTAAAAAGCAGTGTTTTTTGGCAGTGGGAAAGGGGTATGAGTGTCATTGACTACCACTACATCCACAGTCATGTGGCACCTGATATAGTGCAGACCACACTACTCTCACCACCACCACATAATAACTGCCTGTGTTATCAATAAGCATGGTATATTATGTAACCTTCAGAACACCTGTCCATCAGGACATGCGTAGGCTGCAGACCACCCCAGACATCTCCTGGAAGCCCCTGTGTGGTATGACTGCCCGACAATTCCCAACAGTCAGTATACCCACTTTGAAATCCTGACTGCCGCTGCTCCGACAAAGAAGACCCAGTCAGTTGGGATCCCCTGTCGGAGCACCGGCAGTCCGGATTCCGATGTCGGTATACTTACTGTCGGGATCCCGATTGTCAGGCAGTCATCCGGCACCCTGGAAGCCCACCTAATATACTTTTTAATACACAACATATCAAAGATTTTTTTTATGATCCTTCTTAGCATTCTGAAGCATTTGAGGTGTCGTGGACTTTACCTTCTTATAGCATTTTTCATTTTGGAACCTCTTTGTTCTCCTAGCTTGTAATTTAAGTATTGTAATTGATTGCAAAATGCCAGAATAATTTGTCACACAAACAACTGGTAAGCCTGCCCGTGAGTGTTTCTCATTTAGTGGAATGGTTTATTTCCCCCCCTGGACCTTCTGTTATCGTCGAGCTCAGGATTACTGTTCGCTGTATAAGGAGAGATAATCGGTGCCTTTGGACATTGAGCTGGTGATGTAGTGAGCAACATGGGAGTATTTTACATGCCTGGGAAGACAATATGATAGAACCATATCCGTATTAATAGAACTATACATGTTATTTGCAGACAGATTTCAGAACATATCGGCAAATATACATTTTTTTTTATATAATAACTACGTAGCCGTTTTCTTTAATATTAAATAATAAAAGTTGTGCGCTACTTTTCTAAAGATTTACGTTGGCAGATGGTTCTACAGCATAACGGTAATGTGATTTTTATTTTGTCTGCAGAATATCTTCACAAATCATTCTTTGGATGTAAATGTAAGATGGCTGGCTGTCCTCTATTTTAAGAATGGGATTGATCGCTACTGGAGGAGGGTTGCCCCGAAGTAAGTGATGTTACATTGCGCTAATGTTGGTTACGATTTGGTTCCATTATTTTGTGTATGCATTTCTTGTATTCTTATTATTGCATGTTGTGACTATGGGGGGGGGGGTGGATTATAGTGGCAAATACCATCAGGTCTGCAGCAGTGGGGGACAGAAAACTCCTCCCTCTGGTCATCCCTGCAAGTGCCCATAAGCTTAGTACCGATGCGCTGTATCTCCCCTCCAACCAGGCTTTAACAGCATGTGTGAGATGTTCTATGCAGCCCAGGCCTCGGCAAACAAACACAATTAATACATTTAAGAAAGGTTTGCACAAGTACCAAATGGGTTATACCTTCAGGGTTATAACCATCGTGCTATGCTTTGATAGAAACGGTTGTCAACGTAATCACTTTTTTGCCTGCATAAGAAGCAAACTAAATAATCCCAGTTGGGAAAATCATATCTAGTCCTAAAGGTGCGTACACACGGTTCAATTCCGGTTTTCCATTTGATTTCTACTAGATATGGACTATTCCACCTGCTCTGAAGTTTTTACTACTCCTTTTCGATTGCCACTATTTTCTATTCAATTTTCTGTTCGATGTGCATTAGATCAACACTGGCTTCAGGCAGGAGATGGACATCGAATCGAATGCTGCAGTGAACACATTCGATTTACACATCTACGATTAGATTTCCACTATATAGTCTTGGCTGCTAATTTACACTACACGGGAGCGCACATTGGAATTGAATCTGCATTGACTGTAGAAAAACCATTTGAGGCCCATTCAAAATAGTGCATATCTCATTGTGCGTACCCTCTATAACTATTTTTAATAATTTATGTAACAACAGGTTGAGCTTAATGGACGAACAACTTTATTCAACTTTACATACTATGTTACTATGCGGTTTATGGGGCAAAAACACCCGCAGCTGTCAAAATCGATCTCTGATTGTTCATACAATGGGTAGCAAGTGTGCGTAATATGTTAGATAGCCATGCCAATAATGACACACTCCTGTAATTTACCACACACCGCCACAGTTTTACATGGGGGTGAAAAGCAGTGTGCTGGTATCACTGCTCCCCATACAGAGTTTTCATACATCCCACCCCCCTTTTTGTAGTTGTTTGTTTTACATTAAAAATAAATCCGTTGAACGCTGGCTAGTTATCTTATAATTATCGATATTTAGAAATAGACCTTATCACACGGTAGTTTTGGTTTTTATGTTTTTTTTTATTGAAGCAACGAGTCACATAGTACAGTAATCGATACGCTGTAAGGTAGCATACATAACAAACCTCTCCATTAAGTCCCCATAAACATGAGACAAGTATGCAAGTGTACACAACTTAACCGAACATTTCTGTGGCATCCAAAGACCATGGGGAAAAATGCACAAGATAAATATACGTATATAAGACACTATCAGAAAATGTACAATCTCATACCCACATACTCAAATAGCAATAAACGATAAGAGAACAGTAAACCTACACACTATTTATAGGACAGTGATCTAACGCATACTTCTTATGTCAACTTCTTAGGATGTTTCACTTTATATCTGCTGGATGCCAAAGCAACCTCACTCATTCATATTAACATGATCTTCTGTTAGTGTAAAGCCTGTGCTAGTTTCCTCTGTCTCATGCATAATGGAAACACTCATTTATTTATTACTGCCAATTTTGTAGCGGGAAGACAAATTCTTGTAAATTTTTAAATGATTGATTTGGAGACATGCCGCAGAATAATGTTGTATAAATTGCTACAACAGGAAGTTCCTCATCTCGGCCACCTCTCTCCATGCCGATTGGTTTATGCATATACAGTTATGAATACAAATGTACCTACACAGGCAGTGAGGGGGTTATTCTGGTTCACTATTCCTTCTCAAATGGACAAAACCATGTGCACTGCAGGTGGGGCAGATGTTACTTGTGCAGAGAGAGTTAGATTTGGGTGGGGTTTTACTTCAAAGTGAGATCTATATTGCAGTGTAAAAATACAGCAGTCTGTATTTTCCCTGCACAGAAACAAAATAACTCACCCAAATCTATTTCTCTCTGCACATTTTACATCTGCCCCCTGCAGTGCACATGGTTGTGTCCATTAAAAAAGGAATTTGCCAGAAGGAGTGAACTAGAATAACCCCCTTAGTCCTCCTCTAACATCTGTTTTGTGCACATTTAATGAATATATATATATTTACCATGCTGCATGCTTAACAGGAGATACAGTAAAGCCACAATATAACAATAGTAAATGGCAGAGGCTGATAATATATAATAATATAATAATAATAATAATAATAATAATAATAATAATACTAATAATAATAACAATATAATCTATAGATTATATACTGTAGTTTTGTAGTTTTATTGTTTTCGGTGTATGACGCAAACAAATCTAAAAGAACAACACGGCATCATCCATCACCCACTAGCAGGGAAATGTAGCTATTGTAAATGAGATTTACTTTTGATAAAAATAAATTGGCTTTTGCTGCGTTAAAAGAAATGCAAATCTTTGCAGTATTCAACATGTACAGCTACTTGTTTTTTTGTCCTGCTTCTTATCATTTTATTATTATACTGGAGTATCGCGGTGTAAAACAGACTCTTATCCAGTAGGTGTCACTGTTGACGTACTGTATCCTCCGAGTCAGACCAAAGTGCTCTTTTTGTTACACATTTTATGCATGACAATGAAATGAGTTGCTTTACAAACTGGGGTAATTTAGTCCTGTGATTTATGTGATTGCAAATCCTTGGATGCACAGGGCATATCCTTAATCTCAGCGTTGTCTAGTTGAATACAGTGGTGAAGGAAACCTGACTCAGCGATCGATATTGGAGGTAATTATTATGAGCAAAGATTAATTTTCTCTTCTTGGGCTTAGTGAAAAATAGACCTGTTTGCTCACAAATGTGGACTTCTATTAAAAGGAATCCACCCTAATTCTAAAGGATACACAGGTCCGACTTGTCTGAGGCAGAAGCCAGACCTGGTTTTCTTTGAACCTCTGGCAGCTCCCTGGGAGTGCTCCTTCTGACTTGAAAACTTGATGTGCATACCTCCCAACTTCTGTGATGATGAAATAGGGACACTCCGAAAAGGGGGCGGTTCATATGCAAATGAGGGTGCGGTTTATGCTAATTAGCCACAACCTCATTTTCATACGAGAATAGACGCTGTGCGCGTGCGCACAGCGTCTATTCTATTAGATTGGGGGTCTCCCAACTGACACCCCCCAGCAGCGGGACAATGCCTGCCGCGGGTGGGACAGCGGGACAGGACCTGAAAATTGGGACTGTCCCGCTGTAATCGTGACAGTTGGGAGGTATGGATGTGCCATATTTTTTACATGCAATAAATCACATGGGATTTATCACGTGTAAAAGAATTCCCAGAGAGCTGCCAGGGAAGTGTAAGGGAAATCGGATGCGATACATCGCAGGTGCTAAAAAGCACCCCCAGATATGCTGCTGATGGACTGATACCGTTTCATCTTATGTGCTGCACATAAGATCTGTAGGATCCTGTCCGATGCGCATTGGAACACACATCCGAGCTCATGTCAAACCCCTCTGATTTGGGCTGATTTCACCCGATATAGCAGACCGATCTGTAAGAATTGGGTAAAATCAGCCCAAATTGTACACCTTAAATCCAGCAAGGGACTTCACGATATACCTGTAGTCAGAAGATTGTGATACTTTGGCATGTAGGGTGGAGCAGATTGTTTGAAACAATGTAGTTAATGTAGTTCGTTTCTCCTATAACATTGTTATAGGATATGAAGAACACATATTCTGTATAGAATGGATCCAGACATTAATGTGCTTTCCCTCTATGCTCTGACACAGGCAGCTTCTTCAGATGTTTCGGAGGCAGGAGAGTGGTGGCATATGAGGAAGTCACACGTTAGAGGGATTGGCACATTATGTATAGGGCATAGATAGCCTGGCATGGTATTCATAGGGCTTAGCACATTATACATCGTTGTTAAGGAACCAAGCATGGGTAATCTAAAAGTATTCTCCCATTTAAATGTGTACACTGGAAATTGCTGTTTTTATAGATGTGTTCATAGTGTGCAATGCTTTTAGAAAAGGTAGTGATCCTGGTGACAGGTCCCTTAATATCCACATGTTCTGATACGCCAAGTATGTCAATCACCCAGTCAGAATAAACAATGGAATATATATGTTAGCATTTGCCACAGGAAAAAAGCCTTCTAGCTTAAAGAGAGCATGTATTTTTATATAGATGCTCTTTATTTAATACCAAAGCACATCCAATATTTACTTCCTATAGGGCAGGGGTCCTCCAACTGGGGGTCCTGAACCCAAAGTGGGTCGACCATCATAGGGGTCACGACTAAACACTAAAACGTACCACTGCGTCCCCGCTCATGGCTCGCTATGCTCGGCACACTATTTTATTCTCCCTCCACGCCCTAGTGAATGGTACGGCATGAAATACCGCCTGTTGGCACATGTCTTGTCGACATGGACACCAAAATCTACCACCGCGGCCCCTCGCCCTTCTTCGGGCATGGTGCCATGGCACACTATTTTATTCTCCCACCATGCCCTAGTGGATGATAGGGCATGGAATACCGTCTGTCGGCTCAAAAAACAGTAAAAGAACCCCATGTCAACCATTTGACTGTTGACCTTCCCCATGTCGACATAATGACCCTGTTGACCTAACCCGTGTCGACCTAAAGTCATGTTGACCTTCCTGCATGTCGACCTAATGCTTTTCGACCTACTTGGTGGTGACCCAATGACCGCATCCCGGGTAACCTTGGGCCCACTCTAGAAGCTTTAGCTTTGTTCTTTAATAGCCCTGTTCAACAAGATGAAGGATGCACTAAGTACACTTGGCATTAGTTGTGGCACTTTTCTTTTACTCTCCTTATGCCGGGTAAACCTTGGGATGCTCACCTACAATGAAGTTAGTATAAATGTGCAGTTTGCATTTTCATATTCACATTTCTAGTTCTGAGCTTTAACATTCATATTCAGATGTGATTTCCTCCCAGCGCAGCCAATGACGGCTCAGCCTGCTTTTGCGTACATGACACAGCAGGTTCTGTGACATTTACATTAGGAATGACACCACAGAACAGCTCCAGGCTTAATGGAAAGTCCCTGCTGTTGTTGGCAAAAACAGCTTGGGGCCTTTATATCTCTCGCGTCAGAGAATGGTTCAATTTCATGTTAAATAAATAGCAACAGTGTTCACGTTAAAAAAATAAAAAAAAGGGCATCATCCTACAAAGAGCGGCATCTTTATCAATGTAAATACATTAGATAATTATCCATGCATCACACATGGACTTTGCTGCTAGCTGTTTTATTCAACAGGAAGACCCTTACAGAACACAGTAATGCTCATTGATGAAGCCCATGCTGCAGAGTGCTTTGCTGTTTTGGAGCACCTGGGCAATAGCACTCTTATTTCTGACAACAGCACTGAGCACGATGGCAGTGTTTGTGGAGGAGCAGGAACAGGCCAAGCTGAGGCAAAGTACAGAGTAGGGCAGCCAGAGCCCATAGTTTTACTGAGCAGCGAAGACACAAAACCTGATGAAAGAAGCCACATCTTTTAAGGAAATTCTTTGAATTGAAGGATGCTCGGCTGCTTTCACTTTGTAAAGCTGGGTCCACCCAGGGCTGGCTTGATGGAAAATACGCCGTTAGATTGGCTAATTCAGATAGTGGCCCCCATGCATCAGCTGCCCCGATGTGTACACCGACCATAAATGATTGCCAATGTGTCTGGGAATTGGGAAAATGACCACTGTGACCATCTCAACTGTATTCAAACATTTAATTTTACCTATTTTTCGACCCAGTCATTGTTTGCTGATTATGAATGGTTGCCTTAAGTACATACACTTACTGAGATTGTACACAAACTTTGTTTCATGTTTTGAAATCATGTTTTATGCACAAATAAAATGTAATTATTCATATGTTTGTACAACATAAATGCAAGATACCTCAAGATACATCATTGAAATATAAAAGTATTCTTAAATACGGAATAATCCGTTATCTAAAATCTTTCTGGTCCTGATCATTTTGGATAAGGGATACTCGACCTGTATTTGTGAACAACGTTACTCACAGACATATTGGGTGTACACACCCGCCGACTAGGGTGGCCAATCCTGGGCCATATTTCCAATACTGGGATTCGGGATTGAAAAACTGTCAATCCTGGGATTGGCCTCTGTGGAGAAGGTGAGGGGACCACCGGCCAGCACAGGGGCTGTCTCCTACAATCTTGTGCTGCTCTAAGCTGCAACTAGTGTCACAGCCAGGAGAAGAGACCGACAACAGCCTTCTGATGTGTTCTGTTCCTGCCGCTACTGCCAGGCACTCTTCACTGTCTGCAGACACAACAACCCTCCCCACCTGGCCTCCCGAAACCCTCCCTGTCTGGCTGCTGGGATCCCTCAGTGCCCTCTCTATCCAGAGACGAGCTCTTTCTGCCTTCCAGGTTGTTATGATTGCTGAGCCCTGGACTCACGTCACTGTAATCTGCAATCAGCTCCCTTCTAGGCGCTCACCGGGGGAACCTGATGCAAGGTGACAGGCTGGCGCGGTCTCAAGGCAGCAGCATTCAGGGTGTGCGGGGGACCGGCAGAGGTAGCGGACCGGACCGGGCAGATACTTGGCTGTGCAGTGTGATCTCTAACATCATGCTGGTCAGCACACAACATGTTTTCCGGGCAGCGACTCAGCCGAATGCTGCTGGTTCTGGGCACTGCCTGCAGTAAGGGATGAAATGCGAATTTCAATCTCAGGAAATGCCTAAAATCCCGGAATACTTCTGATCCTGGGATTCGCATCCCTACCGCAGAACAGCCTTGCACTATAACAGCTGTTTGCTGGAATGGCTGATGTATTGCCTACTGTGTACCCATCATAACATCACTTGAATACTGCAGCAGCTCAGACCTGGATGTATTGAAATCAGTCCCCTACCTTGATTTAAAATGAATCCACAAACTAGGCTAATGCTAACCGTATTTATGAGAAGAAGTGAACAGGTCCTGAAGTGGTCGTGGGTTGGACGGTTGTGGATTGTTAGATCTATACAGTGTCTAGATAGACAGTCAGTAGGTCAAAAGGTCGACCTGCATTTTTCACTTTTTATGTAAATGTCAACACCTGTCGACATGGACCATCACTTATGCTCGCCATGCTGTGGGCATGGTGCCTTGCTATGCTCGGCACACTTTTATATTCTCCCTCTTTGCCGACATGGATGGAAAAAGTCCAAATAAAATTGAAATAATTGTGGAAAAACATGTCGACCTTTTGATTTTCGACCTTTTGACCCTGTTGACCTATGGCATATTGATATTCCAAAGGGAATCCATATTTGCACCATGAAGTTAAATTACAGGTTGAGTATCCCTTATCCAAAATGCTCGGGACCAGGAGAATTTTGGATAACAGATTATTCCGTATTTCGGAATATTTTAATATTTCAATGATGTTTTTTGAAGTATATTGCATTTATGCTGTATAAACACATAAAATACACACATTTATATTTTATTACCACATCAAATACACACAAATATATATTTTATTTGTTCAAAAAAACAAGGTTTCAAAACATGAAACAAAATGTGTGTACTATCTCAGATACTGAATTTGAATGGCAAGCAATCATTTTCTTGTACATATATATAGTGCCAGTTACATATCATGTCCTCAGTAGTGCTGTTACATATGTCCCCAGTGAGTTTTTATAAAAAAAAAAAAATTCTTCACTTTCTGGAATGTATGGTTTTCGGAATAATTCGGATAACAGATATTCGGATACGGGATACTCGACCTGTAGTAGGTTTATACCTTTTTTTGTCTCTTTTTTTACTATTTGTATAGAATAAATATTTTAACACTTTTGCATTAGAAATGACAAAGTGTTGTAAACCTACATCTATTGTGGGTTTTTGCATATCAAAAGAATGAAGACGCATTTAAAGTGTCTTCATTAGCAATAGCAATTTGCTGCCAAGCGAGCGAGTGCCATTAATATGAAGTGTTTAAATTATTGTGTTATGATTGTAACTGTATTCGGGAGCCAAAAAGCATCATTCTCAGAGTACTTATTTATGCAATGCACAATCATTTACTATTATAAGTAAACTGCAGGTTATCACTTGCCATTAGCCAACAATTAGGTGCAGGTTTTTTTAATTTAGTATATTTTTTAACTTTGGGTTTTCTGGATAAGTTTTTGTTTTGCAATTGGGAACATGTCTGAAAACCAATCACACACATTTTGGAAATGACCCCCTCTCATCAGTCACTGCTCCTTGTATTCTCCATGTGCATTACCTTATGTAGCATTAGCACTCATTGACATTATCTCACAGGTATAGTGCTAATGCATATGTACATATGTAGCATTACTTTTCTAGAGGGAGTGTGGTCATGCCCATTAGTGACTTGGGAGAATAAGAATCACCAGGAGGGTGTGGCCATCTGTTACAGTTGGTATTCATTAGAGCTAATGATCAGTTAGTGACATGTAGGGAGTCTACAGGGAGCTGGATTGAGGTGTCTTCATCTGATAAGTGGAAAAATTGTGTAGAGGTGGCATCATCTCAGAGGTGAGGAGGTGGCGTCATCTACGAGATGGGAAACTGGGTGGAGGCGGTGTCGTCTCAGAGATGGGAAACTGGATAAAGGTGGTCTCGTCTCCGAGATGGGGAACTGGATGGATGTGGTTGCCACAATGCACCTTATGGAGGAGTTGTTGTTGGAAAAAGCCTGAAGTGCCACAATAAAAGGGGGGAAGTCTCTACCTAGGAGTGCTTAAGAGTAAACTCTGAGAATTGCCATTTTGCTTGTTAAATCTGTGTGTTTGTGTGAAAGGCAGGCTGGTCACATAGCAGCTGTGTGCTAGCTTCCAGTGATAGTTACATGTGAACACTGCATATAGCTGCTCCATTATAGTTATACATTACGTTAGTGAAATTCTAGCAGGTATGATTTATTACCTTGTTATTATGTCATTTACATCATAAACAGTTTCTGTGATGTCACTGCTTTGTATAAAACGTCTGATTATCAGCTGTATTTGCTCATTTCAATTTTCAAATTGTAAGTTAAGCTTGTTTTAATCTAAAAATAATATTTAGATATTTAATAAATAATTAGTAGTGCAATTTATTTATTCCTCAGGCTGATCATGTGACTGGCTAGCATCATATAAGTAATTGTGATGTCACTGTTTAATATACAGCTTTCTGTAATCAGCTATATTTGCTGATTTGACTGCATAGAGCAAAGGAAGCTTGTTCGAACATATACTAAATAACAAAAACAAAAAAAAGTTTTCATTATTATGATGACTACAGGCACGGCATCAAGGGTTTACCATATATCACTATAGTTAGGGCAGGATTTCACACTTGGCCTTTGAGGCCCACCTGGGGGAGCCTCGAATCGCAGGAGGGGGGAACACTCTCTCCCCTCTCTCTCTGTGCCCTCTCTCTCTGCCCCCTCTCTCTCTGCGCTTTGTCTCTTTCTCCCTGCCCCCTTGCACTACAGCTCTCTTTGTCCAGTCTAGCTGTTTGAAATGATAATCTGGTAATGTACATGAGCAAATGACAATTGACGATTTGCCATGAAACATTGGAAAAATGACAAAAGTTAAGGGAAATTATATTTAAAACAGTGTGGTAGTAAATAAAAAAAAAAAAAAAAAGGGTGTGCTAGCGCTGGCTGATCCAATAATAAAATAGGACGGTTCTCAAAAAGTATAACAATTTATTAACATATAAAACATGATAAAATGACTAATGGTTATGAAGCCACATGGGGTGAATCATAGAACAAAAAGTGCCAGCCGCTGTTGATTAGCGCACCCCACATCTCTTTTTGCATTTTTTACATTAAAACAGTGTGGTTTTGGGTATCTACTTACAGTATGTTTTGTTTAGTAAACTTGTTACGCCTCAGAGGCACAGCACCGTGTCAATGTATCTTATGTAGCTTTCACATCACACTTTTAAAACGGTATATTGCCGTTTTTTTGCCTTTTAAAACGTTTAAGGCTGCAGTGTGAAAGTGTCATAGTTGAAATACCATTTAAAGTTAACTGGTATTTCAACACGTTTAAAAAGCAGAGTCCTACCCGTTTTAAAGCCAATTCAGAGCCGTTTTTTGTGCTGTTTTCTACATTGGAAATTTTTTGGCATAAATTACTCATTTTAAATTACTTTTTTATTTCTTTTTTTTTACTATTCAGTTGCTTTTTCAGCACTTCTAATATGAATAGACTGAGTTTTATTATTTTAAATTTTAGCTGTTGAACTTTATTCCATCTGGATCCAGTATAGAGGCGCAGGCCTCTCATCAAAGTCTTTCAATAATCCTTTGCTGATACAGGGCATTAATCATGAGCGAATATCCCGCTGACTCAGTCAGAAATGATCCTAACTTCTCTAAATTCCTCACATAGTAATTTCTGAATTAAGGATGTGTCAAGCTGAGCTTTAAAGAGATAGCATTTTTTGCAAAAGCCACTAAATAGATCATTTATTTCACGAGACAGTTGCTGTGTTCAGAAAGCACAAAAGTTCTGTCACCCCACGCTGGCTGAATGTTTACTGGTTTGTCTGCTCATTTTGAATTGCCTAAGCATTTTGTTACTTTCATGCTGTCTCGTTTTGAAGAATCTAGGTTGGATGTATTGTAACTCATTAGCTACCTGAAAAACATTTAAGATATGTTAATTATCACCTTTCTCTTAATGAGATATTTCAGCACTCCTAGAATAGTTTGAATACTTCACAACTAATTTATAGCTTCCTATGTAGTAAATCGCAGACCACCATTTATTTTCCGTCCAAGAATGAGGATGAAGCTAGGCGTTACTTGCCTACTGTCCTGGTATAGGGGAGATGTTCCTGAGATGTCCCCCCCCCAAGGAAGTAGACCAGTCTCCCAGAACCTGCCTCTTGCAATAGTCTCTACATTGCAGCATCAGAATTGAACAGGACATTGTTGAATGAAGTCAGAAAGTGAGCACTATGGGCCTGTATTTGGTCCGTTTCCAACTACACAAATAGGCACCAGTGATGCCCAAATGCTAAATGGGCAGAATCTCATGTAGTTTGACCACCTATTTGTGTAACTATGTAAGATTGACCTTGTCGCTCATTGATTTGACTAAATATCAGTATCAGACCAGACCGTATGATACACAGGTGCTGAGAACCTTGGGCCTGGTTCAGATGTTGGCAGAAGTTCTATCCCTTCTACTTACTTGGAAGCAGTAGTGGTGCACTGGTGTGGTAATGAGGCAGGAGGTGTCTGATAGAAGTAGATGCTTCCTTATTGTTCATTCTAGCACCTGCTATCTTTGAAAACCCATGCAGTTCCTGTTCCCTGCCTGGGGTGTCGCTGTCTGCTGTGGCGTTTCTAGCACATGTCTGGTTTACATATCAGTGCTGCTATACAGACCACACTGTGCTAGAAGCACTACAGCAGACAGTGACACCCCAGGCAGGGAAGAGGAACTGCATGGGTTTTCAAAGATAGCGGGTGGTAGAATGAACACTACTTCCTGCCTGTATTAGTGATCGGTGCTACCTAGCATCAGATTACCTATGACACCATTGACTGGTTGAATGATCCATGGGACCAGGAAATACCGGCCTCATCACTCCCCTAAAACTAAGGTGATACACCTCCTATCGATCATTAATATTTTGTGGCATGGACTGCACACATCTAAGGCCCCTGAGCCATTGAAAAATAAGGAATATTTAAATATTATAATGGTTGGAAATCTGCGCAGCAGCAGCAGTCACCCTGTACTGAATATGCCTATAAGGGCAAAAAATATGTTTACATTTCCAAACATATTGTTTAACAATTGTGACTCTCCCATTATATCTTGTACATCCTAATAGAAGTCACAGGTTTAAATACGTTTTTAACAGTAGTATGGTCTGGAGATCCGGTAACTCTAATTACGCCTGCTGGGAGACATTTCCTAGAGGCAAGGTAAAGATCACTATAGAGGCGGTTTATTAGGACACTTTTGAATACATCTCGTCGCTAAGACTTCCTGTATCCCTGTGATAGATGACGATAGAAGGTGTGCTGAGAAATAGGGCCGGAGAGGCCATAATAAATGGATAAGGAGCTCCCTCCTTATTACTCCCCTTCACCCTTCCATCACATAACATGCTGAAAGCATGCACAGGCTATGGACGGTATTCAATCACCTGTGTGAGTTTACTCGCTTCGGAATATCCAGCTAGTCCCAAAGCCGTCACTTTTTTGGGGATTTTTTTTTTGTCCAGCAGCCGAACCCAAAGAGAATATAGAGAGCTAATGGAATATATGTAAACCCCCCCCCATAAATATATCACTGAAAACCCCCCAAACTCATGACACCGCCACAAAAAAATTGGGACCTAATTGAGTACACCACTATTTTTCTGTCAGCCGTTTTGTTTTTCAGAGATATTTTGAAAGGAGATCATGATTTGTGGTTGAAATAATGATACAGTTGGATGATTAAATTGGCTTAAATTGCTACTTGAAGAGAAAAACAATCTATGCGGTATTGCTGCTGTAAAGATCTAAAGAACAGTCCGGCAACAGAAAGGCAGGATAGGTGCAGCCTAACATTAACACAATAGCGTGTGTTACTGAATAAAACTATTCAAAATCCCAAGTCAGTGACAAACTGTAATTGGCTTTTACAGTAGACGAGTAAGTGTTGATACACTGGATAAATCTCCAACACACATGACACTAAATCCAAAGGCTTTTGAAGTTCGAAAACTACGTTCTGCTTATTGCCGTAGTGTTGTAACTGATTCATTGTCATTTCTGTAATACTGAATGTGCAGTTGGTGTTCTAATCGGTCATGTAGATCTTTTAACAGTATGTGCTCTTGTTAAAGTAATTAGATTAGCTGCAGCATGAAATATAAATCCTCCCTACAATTTTCCAGCAGTCCCCACTGGGCCCTAACATAGTTTTAGAAGCAATTTGTGGGCCTTGTTCGGTGTCTCAATCTTCTGTTTATTAATTTTACGGCAGTAAATTTATTTTATTGCATGCGTGCAGAACTGCAAAGTAGTTCCCGGTCCCAGGCATCTTTATCTACTTCCTGCGCAAGAAAACCCCGGTTACGTTCCTCATTTATTTGTGCAAAACAATTTTTTGGATTTATGTATTTTTTTAAATCTTAGATTGCTTTATTTAATACAAACAGTCTTAGGAGACCTAGGGGGGTATTCAATCCTGGCCGCTATTTGAGACCGGGGAAATAGGGGCATACCGCCTATTCAATGCTGTTTTTCCATCCGCATTGAAGAGGCTGTGAATTGTATCGATCGCGGTCGAATCTTGACAATTCAAGGCCGTTTACACGGACATGCCCCCTTTTGGACGATCGGCAGGCGGGACAATGAATCACGCCTGGCGATCTGCGGTCGAACAAAATGGGTCAGGGTCATGACTGTCATGCCGGATCGACAGTCGAGACCCGCGATTGAATACTCCCCCAAATCTAAAATGGGTTGTCTTATGGGGCATACACGGGGTGATTAAAAATGGCTTATTTAATCTTGTGGTCTTTCTTATAGTGCATAGTATTACATCTATTATGGTCTTTACTGACTATTTTTGCTATTTTGCAGTTTTTTCCGCTGTCAGCATACAGTGCACCGTAGCAAGGCATTTTTTTTAGGTTTATGAATCCCACATTTATGGGGTGATTCAGGTTTGCTTGATAAGCATTGTAAATTTGCTGCTTACTGAGCGGTTTAACGCCGCCTTTCCACCCCCCAACCCCTCATCACACATCATGGTGACACATTATGACACCGCTGACCAGAGCAGGATTAAGGCTCTGGAGGCCTGAGGTACTTAAGATAGGGGGCCCCCAAGGTCTAGAATGAAAATCATAGCACAAAAAAAAAAATATATATATATCATAGTGTTCCTTCTAGGAACAGGGGCAGACAGGGCTCCTCTGCACGGGGGCAATGTCAAGGGGGCGGACCGGGCCCGCCGACATCACTGTTGTGGGCGGTCCCTGGCTGCCGACGTCACAAAAGGGGCGAGCCCGGGCCGCGCCATGACGAAAAGGAAAGAAAAGGGGTGGGCCCGGCCGCCGTCGTCAAGAAAAGGGGTGGGCCCGGCCATCGTCGTCACTGAAGGGGGCGGGCCTGGCCACACCGAAGGCTTCAGTTTCCACTGCCGGGGAAGCGTCGGGCACCGCTATATACTGCGGCGCCGGGCTTCCCCAGTATCACCATAAGAGGAGGAGGCAGGCTGTTTTAGCGGGGCGCTGCCAGAGGAGCAGGGCGCATTTTGCCCTTTACAAATCGGGCAGGGCGCAGCGCCCCGCTAAAACAGCCTAGCGGGAACACTACATCACACACACAATAAATATAAATAAAGCTATCCACAATCTGTCAGCCCACCCCAGGTATCCAAGTTCAACTGCTCCAGTGCACATTCAAAGAATCCTACATAAAATCCATAGAAATAAATGACACTCAGTGACTGGTAGTAGTTAAAAAAACAAAAAAAAACTTACCACTATATTAAACCCCTTTTAATCACAAAATCATCCACCACAGCTGGAAGTTCCTAAAAGTGCACATACCACCATAGTGGTAGCCTTCCACCAGTGTCATAACGGAAGCACCCAGAAAAAACAGCGGTGTGCATTCCACCAGGCTGTTTCTGCGCTCCACCAACTCCACCTGACACCTTTGTACAACTCTGTCTTCTCTGCATCTCTGTTACGCCTGCACACCTCCATCCCCCATCCGCACTTCTCCCTTCCCCCCTGTACTTCTCAGTCACCCCCGTCGGGGGAGAAGATAAAAATTTCGCAAGAAATGCTCTGCATGATATGTATAGCAGGGATATTATGGGCATAATATTTCAGCCCACCGACACCACATTAGACAACCAAAGTGAAGAAACAATCAAATGAATAACGCACCCGGCCATCACTTCAAAAGATGTCGGGTGTGCGTATCTGTAAGGTGTGAGAAAAGTGACACCCAAAAAGAAACATTTGAATACCCCCCCAATATATGCAGTCTGTGATCTAAAAAAAAAAAAAAAGGGATAAAATGGGCGTGAGATTAAGACGATTTATAACGGATTAGACGTCTAAAGAAAAAAAAACATTTTGAATATGACACCCGACCATCACTTCAAAAGACGTCAGATGCATGAATTTGAAAGGTGGGGAAAAAATTACGCCCAAAAGTAAACATTTGAATACCCCCCATGGTGCGGTTCTGTCTGACTATAGTCTGAATTGCGCGGTGTTCAGCTGCATTTGATGCTGATGCCCCCGTTTAGTCCGTACAGAACAGACAAATAGACTGCAGGCACGTCTATCTTTTAATATCTCGTCTGTAGAATGTATTTGGCATTAGGGCCAAATTGCAAGATACAGTAGTCTAAAGGCCCATACACCCGGGGCAATCTGACTAGATCGCTTAGAAATTAATCACACATCGCCCCATGCTGTCCCGCACGTCGCTATCACCTGACTAGATCTGGACTGTGTACAGTGAAGATCTAGTCATCGCCAGTGTTCTCTCTCCATGGATCGTTAAGCACACAGGTGTGCAAATAAACATAATAATAATAAATGATGTGAGCTGGATACTTTGTGGACCCCTGAGCCACAAAGACTTGTACTTATGGGGCGTACACATAAGGAGATTTGAGCTTGTTTTCTAAACAATCTGGCTAGATCGCTTAGGAATTGAGCACAAATCGCTCAGTGTGTATGCCCCATAGTGATGTTGACCCGCGGTCCCGCAAGCCGCTATTGCCAGGCTACATCATTCAAGCCTGCAGTATATATCAGGTTCTTTCGCCAGTGTTCTTTCAACAGAGAAACAATCTCTCGCTGTGTGCTGAGCGATCTGTACTACACTCTGTTGCACTGTGTGTATGGGGCGTACCTGTGCTTCCACACTCCAAATAATGTGCAAAAGTGACCTACAACTAATTGTTCAGGTGTAGGCAGGGGAGTAACCAGAACTTTGTGGTCCCCGTAGCAACATTTTTAAGCCCCCACCTCCCCCCCACCCACTCAGATCTGCACTAGAGTGGATATGAGGACCAACAGCAACTTCCCAGCCGTGTTGTCTAGCAGCTGAGCTGGCAGAAGCGCTATGTATTTTTTGCTGAGGCGCACCTGAAACCCTCCACCACCCCCCACCCACCAATCACAGGAAGTGGTCAGTGTTAATGGCTATAATAAGAACAGTGCAAGTATCCTAAAGCACTTGGACATCATAGCTCTCATATACTATAATGACAGTATAGAACCCCCATACCATGCAGTGCACATAAGCATAAAAGGTTACATTTATTCATTAAAATAATTGGCACAATACCTCATCATGCCAATAAGGTAGATACTAACGTAAATACATAATAATAAATATGGCCAAGGAGGACAGGCTGTGAAGCAGCAATGGCACATTCTTGTATGTGGCACGACAAAAGGGGTGTGGGGGGCATCTGTGTGCCACAAGTTAAGGGGCCTGGCCTCATAGCAGTCCTCCAGCTTATCAAGACCCAGGGCCGGTTTTATACCAACTTGAGCCCAGTAGCGCCGGTGATTGACTATTTCCTCTGTGTCTTACCAATCACAGCCACTGCTCGTTATGGTCTCCCCCCCCACGTTTCTACATGATCCAATTTTGGATTTATTGTAGAATGTTTGTTTATCATGAACAGCCTTATTCCCAGATTTCTTTTGCATATTTACTGGTACACCGCTACACCGCTTCCACTACATTTATTGATTTAAAAATAGCATATTTTGTAGCAGATCCCTAGAAAAGAACTATACCTAGCCAGGGTCAATAAGCGTGCTGGAAAAATCTTGGCGGACAAGCTACACCCTGGCCACAACCTGTTTGAACCCCTTCCGTCAGGCAGACGTTTTAGGTCCATCCCAGCAAAGACGACAAGAACTACAAAAGGCTTCTTCCCAATAGCTGTCCACCAACTAAACCGTATTGAAAGTACCAAATACTAAATACTAACTCGAACTGTTCTAGATACATGTGAAATGTATGTGATGTATGTTTATGCCTCTCTTCCCACCCGCTTTGTGTTACCTGATTGATGCTGCACTGTTACCACAAAAAATTCCAAGCATACGCAAGTATACCTGGCCAATAAAGATGATTCTGATTCTGATTCTGAAAATCTTCAGGCGTCAAGCATGCAATTCTCATGGATTTTGTTTTCCGTATTCACTTGTTTTCTTTCCCTCTGTGCAGTGCACTCTTGGATGGGGAGAAAGCGACACTGCGTGTGGGACTCATCACCAACTTCAATGAGCCAGTAAATCAGGTTAGTACGCAGTGGAATACTGATGAGTCCCTTATATGCTGTATCAGTGTAGCTGCAGGAAAGGAGTTGTGCTAAACTCTATTTAAATGAAAAAGATAGAGTGCAAATTGGAGATCTGTGCTTTCCCGTTATTCTGTCATCTTACATTTAGTTAGAGTTGTCTTTTGTTAGTTGGTTTCTGCTCTTCGGGTGGCATTCCTGGCGTGTTTTCTTGCCAGGCTGAAATACAGGGTGGTCCAAAATTGTGGAAATGCCCTTCTTAAAAGTAAACGAGCAAGGAAATGTAAATCCGGCTTCTTTATTGGAGGCATACACTAAAAAGTGTTATCCCACAGTGGCAGTAACACAAACAATGTTGAGATTGTCTTGATATCTGGAGGAGAAGCAAACTGCCATTGTCACCATTGTGTTTCTAATGGAATGCTGCATCTGTTTGATATGTCACATGGCTGCCTTATAAAAAATCGTACAGTTGCATCCAAGATGGATGACTTGAATGTGGTCATCATACTTGTGACATACCCTAAAAGGTTTCTCCCATACCCATATCATACGTGTAGACCAGAGGTCTTCAACCTTTCAGACACAGCCCCTATAGACATCACATCCCCCATAAAGTACAGCCCCCATAAAGCACAGCACCCCATACATAACTTGCCTGCACGCAGTCCTGTCCAGGCTCTCAGCGGTGGGCTGGACGACAAAGCATCAGGAAGCACAGACTGCACAAGTCCGCAGCCTCTTTACTAATGTCCTCTGCGTCCTGCAGCCAATCTAGGTGACGGAGGCTGCACCTGGTGAGTACGCTGCTGGGGGCTACATTATGCTGCAGCAGTTTTGTTTTTTTAACTAAAATATGGCGGGTGGGGGCCACTAAGACCAACTCAGCGGGCTACTCGCGGCCCATGGGCAATGGGTTAAAGACCCCTGGTGTAGACACTAGATTAATATTTCCCGGCTCATTTCCTTTTTATAAGGGGCTTTCCACACTTATGGACCAACCTGCATATTATAGAAGTAAACAAAATACATGGCACCCCACACCTCGGTTACCCAAAATTGGGTCTACGATTAACCAGCAAAGAGCCACATGATAATGGCTCATTACTTAAATATATCTAAACTAAGAGCTACCTACCTCGGAGCAACCCCATAATACTCCATGTGGCATATGAGGACCCACATCTCCTCCTCATGCAGGCTCCCTTCTGCCTCTCACAACATACATATGGATAGTGGTAGATGCTCAATTAGTTTAATGATACCACTCAGCGCCAGAGACCCCAATATACAGAGAAACCTCGACGACTGCTTGGGGCTTATTTGCGCAAATTTATGGGTTCTTTTGAACACTTGTAGACTGACGAGTACAGATGAACAGATTACTAACAGAAGTTAGTTGAAATAAAAAACAATGGGTCACATAGAACATGTAAAGTGTCCTAATGTTCTATTGTTTATGCCGATAAAGTTTAAGGTTACAGGAGTTACTAATTGGGGTGAGCTAAACGGATGTGGACCGTGACCGTTAGATTGTAGTTTAAACAATAAGTACGCTGCTAGTTTGAGAATTTGAGGCTTGTGCTTTGCTAACCTTAGCTATCAAGTAGTTTGATTCCACTTGATTTCTATATAATTTTTTTTGCAGATTGCTACTCAAATTGCTGTACTGATCGCTAAAGTGGCAAGGCTTGATTGTCCCAAGCAATGGCCAGAGCTTATCCCAACCTTGATTGACTCAGTAAAGGTTCAAGATGACCTTCACCAACATAGAGCATTACTTACTTTGTATCACGTGACTAAGACTTTATCTTCTAAAAGACTCGCCGCAGACAGGAAACTCTTTCAAGATGTAAGTTTTTCTTTTACTTAAACAGTGAATTATACTTTATTTTTTTTTAATTGTATCATGAAGTTGTCTTAAAAATATATGAACACCGTTTCTGTAGCTAATTTAGGGAGTATAGTAATTTTTTGGGGGTACAGTATGTTCCAGCAAATTAAGAGAACATATAATTTGTCATATTTTTATCTATACCAGCATTTTTGTAATGCTTCCTTAATCTGGCCATACACTTTTTATGTGATTTTGCCCAATTTTACCCGATTCTAGCGCATAACATGCGATCCTGCTGTCTGGGAAGTTGGCGGGCAGTTCAAGGGGGTCAGCCGCGACTTCACCCCTCAGGGAGGTCGCAGTAGTGGCTCTTTTTTTTTTCAACTTTTGTACAGCCACAGTTAAAAGCTGCTGTCCACATTTCAGAATTGCTGAATGCTGGATGTAATGGAGCCTGTAGGGTGATTGGTATTTCCCTACTTATTGTTTAGAGAACAATTGTATTATAAAATTCAGTAGAGTACAAAATAGCATTAATAAGCATGCTGAGCTGCATAGAAATAATGGTATGTAGTGCTCATTCTAGCACCCTGCATCTTTGAACTCCCATGCAGTTCCTCTTCCCTGCCTGGGGTATCGCTCTTTCCTGTGGTGCTTCTAGAACAGTGTCGTCTTTATTTTAATACTGATATGAAGACCAGACCTGTGTTAGAAGCACCACAGCTGAGAGCGACACCCCAGGCAGGGAAGAGGATCTGCACAGGTTTTTCAAAGTTGCTGGGTGCTGAAATGAACACTAGGTATTATCTTTTTTATTTATTATTTCTCAGGTGACACAAGGGTTCCGTAGCACTGTAAAATGGAGATAAGACCAAACAAGTTTGCATGAGTACAAAGTTTAACAAAAAACTTACATATATTTACATAAGAACCTAATTGCTGTTATAATTGCACAATTATATAGAGAATAAAAAGGGTTAGGGGACCCTGCTCCCAAGAGCTTACAATCAAAAGTGTAAATGAAAACAAAGTTTGAAGGATGTAATTCTCGGTGAAAGTCTTACTGAGCTTTGAGGAGTAATTCCAGTGGTTGGATGTGAAGGCCCATACACACTGGGCGACTTTGAGCTGAAAGCAGCTCAGTTTACTCGTCTGAGCTGCTTTCAGCTTGAAAGCCGCTCAGTGTGTATGGGGCAGCGATGAGTGGTGACCGCTAATGCGCGCTCCTGCATCATCACTGGCCCGGCCGCTCTTCTGCTGGTATTACCAGCAGATGAGCAGCAGAGTGGATGGCTTTCCATTTCCTGCTATGGAAAGTCATCCACCCCCTGAGGAAAATTGCCAAAGCGGTCGGAAAATGCTCAGTGTGTTTGCACTGAGCGGTTTTCATCACAGCGATTTCCCCCCCATCATCTCTCACCATACATGATGGGCAAAAACACCCAGTATGTATGGACCTTAAGCCTGGGAGAAATCCTGAAGCTGAGAATGGAAAGTGGGGGTCAGGGAGAAGGTTATAGGTGGCAGTCATTGTGAAGTAAAGAGGGTGCTGAGGAGTATGTGAAGTAATCATGCTGCAGATGTAGCAAGAAGTGGGATTGAGGGCTTTGTGTGTAAGAGAGAATTTCATTCTGAATAGAACAGTGAGCTAGTGGAGCGACTAGCAGAGATGAAGCAAGAAAATAGTAGAGTTAAGGATAGATTAGGGGCAAGGCAGGAGTTTGAAAGGACTGTGAGAGGTGCTGAATATGTGCTTTAAATGAGAGTGATGAATTGAGAAAAATACTTGAGGGCTAGAGGAGATAGGTGTTCCATCAAGACATAGGGGTTTATTCTAGTTCATTCTTTCTGACAAAATCCTTCTTAGATGGACAAAACCATGTGCACTGCAGGGGGGCAGATGTAACATGTGCAGAGAGAATTAGATTTGGGTGAGTTATTTTGTTTCTGTGCAGGGAAAATACTGACTGCATGATTTTACACTTCAATATAGATCTATAGATCTCACTTTGAAGAAAAACCCCACCCAAATCTAATTCTCTCTGCACATGTTACATCTGCCCCCCTGCAGTGCACATGGTTTTGTCCATCTAAGAAGGATTTTGTCAGAAAGAATGAACTAGAATAAACTCCATAGTGACATTGTGGGAGGAGAGTTTATTCTCGAGAGTGGGAAGAGGATCAGCTCAGTCTTAGACATGTTAAGTTTAAGAAAGCACTGGGACATCCAAGAAGGGATAGCGGAGAGAAAGTTGGAAATACGAGTGTGGAGAGAGGGAGGTCAGCAGAGGAGAGGTAAATTGAGTATCATAAGTATAGAGGTGATATTGAAAGTTAAATTAGTGCAAGAGCTCTCCCAGAGAGGACTTATAGCAAAAGGAAAGGCAAGGACCAAGAACAGAGCCTTGGGGGGACACCTACTGTCAGTGGAAGTGCAGGGAGGTGGAGTAATGAGAGATACAGAGAAGGAGCAGTCAGATGGGTAGGAAGATATCACGGAGAGAGCAGTATCACACAGACCAAGCAAGTGAAGGATTTGGAGAAGGAAAGCGTGGTCCACAGTGTCAAAAGCAGCACAGAGGTCAAGAAGAATAAGCAGAGAAAAGTGTCCCTTAGATTTGTCAGAATTACATTTGTCATTGCAGACTTACATGAGTGGAGTGGAGAGGACTGAAGCGAGACTGGAATGTATCAAGTAGGGAGTGGGAGGAAAGAAAGGCAGCAAGGCGGTTGTAGGCAATGTGCTCAAGGAGTTTGGTAGTTGGAGAGGGTGTTAGGATCAAGGGTCAGTTTTTATGAATAGGTAGGAACAGGGGCTTGCTTGAGGGCAGAGAGGACAGTGCCAGATGAGTGGGAGAGATTGAGATGTGCAAGATGAGAGCGGAGAGAGGGGGGATAGGATAGGGTCTAATGGGGAGGTGGTGTGGGGGGAGAACCAGACAAGGGCTATTGCTTTATTTCCAGATACAGTACAGGGTAAAAATAAGTCAGTCGGTGAAATGGATGGGGAGGGGTGGTTAGGGAATGGAGTGGGCAGGTTGTTGAGAGTCTGTTGGGATGTGATGTTCTGCCACATAGTCAATTAGGGATGTGAAGTAGGTAGCAAAGGACAGATCGTGTGGAAGGGAGACAAGGTGAGGGTGGGCAGAGGAGAGAGTTGAGAGATGCTGGTGTTAGGAGATTGGGATGAAATGAGGTTCTTGAAGTATGACTGTTTATAGGAAACATTGGCAGCACTGTATGAAGAGATTCCTTCACTGCCACTCAGCGGTACTTGAACATTTTTGTTTAATATTGTATCTGAGTTGTTGATCTATGTGGGTATTTGTGGCCACTGATGCTACAGGAGTAGAAGTTCTAGATTCATAAGTAGACATTAGAGAGTTATTGTATAGGGAGCTGGGGGGAGAGGGGGTAGAATTACCGCCTCGTGTAGGGGTGCAGGAGATACGGGGTGCTTCGCCAAGCTGCAGTGTGGGTAGGGGGTAGTCAACCTCCTATAGAATACAGAGAAAAACAGGGGGGTACACTGCGCTAAAAAATGGGGGGGTAATAAACAAAGGTGTGCCAATGGAATATAAAAGTAGTATATTTAATTAAAAAACATATAGAAGAACAAGGGGTATGACATATGGATATAGATAAAAAATTCACCAGGTAGAATTAATGGAGGGGTATTAAAAATTGTCCAGTAGATACGGTACCGTATTTATGTAGCCACTGATAGGTAGGTCCGTTCCTATAATGTCTCCTTGTGAGTAGCTGGGTCATATGGTACCAAGTGTCCAGAGTCACCCGCGGTAGGAATAGATGTGGAGTGTTAATCTCCTATTAGAATAGATGTCCTCCGTTCGGGTTTAATCCTGGATGGGTCCTTTGTTAGGTTCCCAATAGATATCCGTGATGTTTTGGGATAATAAACAAGGAGACTGGTCCGGATCAAAGCAATTGTAAATGGCAAAGGTCCAAAACTGGATTTGAGCACCCTCTTAGTTCACCTTTGCCATTTACAATTGCTTTGATCCGGACCAGTCTCCTTGTTTATTATCCCAAAACATCACGGATATCTATTGGGAACCTAACAAAGGACCCATCCAGGATTAAACCCGAACGGAGGACATCTATTCTAATAGGAGATTAACACTCCACATCTATTCCTACCGCGGGTGACTCTGGACACTTGGTACCATATGACCCAGCTACTCACAAGGAGACATTATAGGAACGGACCTACTTATTGTATAGGGAAGTGGCTTGTGTCAGGACAGGATAGAGTGTGTCAAGCAGAGGGGATAAAGAAGCTGTGTCCATGGCCTCAATTTTATGCTTAGTGATGGTAGCCTTAGGAGGTGGATATGGAGAAGCAGACAGGGATAAGTTAAAGGAGAGCAGGTGATGGTCAGAGAGAGGAAAGGGGCAGTTGGAGAAGTCAGAAATAGCACAGCACCACTGCTTAGCGAGTATTACCTAATCAGACCCTAAGGGGGAAATTTACTAAAGGAAATTTGTAAAATAAATAGGTGTATTTGTATCCAGAAATACACTTATTTTTGACATTTACTATCCCGAAAATATGGCAATTCGTAGTCGTATTGATGTGCTATCAATACGAATACCAATTGCCGTATTTTCGGGATAGTAAATGTCAAAAATAAGTGTATTTCTGGATACAAATACACCTAATTTTTACAAATTATCTTTAGTAAATTTCCCCCTAAGTGTTTGATTCTGGCTGTGTTCCTCAGATGAAAGAATAAGGATTTAATTGTGGCTGATATCTGATGTTGGTGTAAGTGTCTAGCCACCACGCCAAGATTCCGCACACAATCAGAGTTTTGTAATTATGTACCCCCAAGTGTCAGTCCACTTGAACGGCTACAGATAGTCATCCTTATCTAGCCCTTTAATAGGATTAAGTGAGCCAGAACTGTCAGACTTAATCCTCTGCTAATCCCCTATTGTATTGTTCTATGTATTGTATTGCAGCTGAGAACAATAGGCCTTGGTGAGCCATGGCTCACCATGGCTATCCATAGATGGCTAGTTGAAGAAGGCTCCATCTGTATGCTGCACTCTTGTCTGTTGGTATTGAGGCCATATCATATGTTATGTTTTCACAAGGGCATTTAGTAAGGAGAACCTTCTTTAAATCCTGTTATTTTTTATGTGTTTTCTATCGCTTTTTTTTTATTTGGAAAGCAATAACCAAATCTAATTTAGTTTTGTTGCTGTTTTTTATGCAACTGGATTAACTTGAACTGCTAAGATCTACCCTCATAAATTTCATCTATTCACCAAATGAAAGCTGTAGGTTGCAGTTCCGTCCTAATTTGTGTTATCACAGGCAACAGGTAATTTCCGTTTCTGGTTTAAGTACCGTCTACACAAGACACATTTTGCCGACAAGTTATGGCTTTTTTCAAAAGCAAATGGTGAAGCACATCTTCATAAAACTTCAATAGCCTTTTTGTTACTGGATAACTGCGCTATAATTTACTAAACTTTATTACACATTTTTCCATATTCTGTTCAGGCTGTAATTTACATGTACTGTAGACTGCATTACAGTTTCATAAACGCATTTCTAAGATCGATGTGTTTTGATTTGTCTGAGCTGAATATATTATACTGTGTTAATAGACATATATCCACTTTGATTCTTTTTATGCAATAAACCACATAACTGCTGTTGCAGCACCTTAAAGAATTATTTTACATGAACTGAAAGTGCATTTTTAAGGAAATATGTTCTTAAGTTATACTCATCCCCAAAGCCTGATTAGCAGGGGTCTGTGGGTTTCCTGACAGCCTATGTGAGCCCACTATTGTTCTTCTGCTCCAGAATACGCCTGGGACTGTTTGGTATTGTGTACGCAAACTGCTGTCTGAGCAAACCCTAGATCAGTGGGAGAGCAGAGAATGTAGCAGACACTTAACTCCTTCAACCCCATTGATAGGGCGGCACCAGAAACACGGGATGCAGTCGGCTGGTCGATAAATAGGTTGGCACATTAAAAAGGTTGAACAAAGTTTGAAAGATCAACATGGTCAAAGCTCGACACAGAGTGTTGCTTGTGTCAACCTTTTGCCCCCTTTGACCTCAGCCATGTCAACATTTTCCATGTGTCGATATGCAACCTGTCGAACATTATTTGGGTCGACTCTATGACCCATGCCCAGCAACACATTCTTCTGGAGGGTGCAATAAAACACCCCGAGGGGTTCCTGGCCCAATGAATTTTGCAGCAAACACTACTTTTATGGGCAGGCTTCTTTGGATGAGCAAGGACCCTTGGTGTTCTATTAACGGGCACTGTTGGTATTCCCTTTAGTTGCACATAGTTGCCAGGTAAGCCTCTCCCCTTAAGATTATACATGTTGATTAGAGATCTGTGGTCTTTTTGGGATTGATTGAATTCTCAGTGCTGTACAGTAAAGAGCTATGCTAAGTCCGGTACTCGCAGGTGTTGAGTCGCGAGTACCGGCGTTTTCCAACTTACGTGTCTCTCGCAATGCTGTTGGCGCCGCTCTAGGTTACAAAACCACATCGCCGCCCCAGGAGGAGTGCGAGCAGAAATCCACAAGTCCACGTTAGCCGCACACTGAAAAGTATTGACCCCACAGTATGCTATGCTATTTGTTGTGATTGATATTTTGTGGCACTGAGGGGCAGATTGAATCCACGGACTAAGATCATAAATGGTGAATCAATAAGCACACACAGGCCATTGCGGACCCTGACAGATATACAGTCAAAAGGTCAACATATATATTTTTTGCTTTATTTTGTTCCAGTCGACACTTAAAAAGTGCACCACGTCCCTTCGCATGGCTCACTATGCTTGCCATGCTTCAGGCACACTATTTTATTCTCCCATCACGCCCTTGGGCATGAAATACCGCATGTCGGCTAAAACAAAGTGAATAACCCCATGTGGACCTTTTGACTGTCAACCTTCCCCATGTCGACCTAATGCTTGTGTCAACCTAATGACATATCGACCTTCATGCATGTCAACCTAGTGGTGTTGACATATTGCTTGTCGACTTAATTAGTCGCCGGCAATGGTGGTTTCGACTCACGACCATACCCAAAGAGATTATGATCAACATGATCATTCTTTAGGACTGCTAGCATGATTTGCGGCCTTAGCACTGACAACACCAGTTCGGTGACTCAGCTGTGTGTCGCCAGCTTAAGCTAATATTACATTATTCACAGTAATCAACTAACACATCTGACATGTTGTTGTTTTTAAAAATTGAATAAAAGCTGATTACAGTTTAACACGTGAAAATAACTGTGAATTGCCTTTCCCAATCTTTGCAGTGTGTTATGATTCCTTCACTGCCAACTGCCCCTTTCCTCTCTCTGACCATCGCCTGCTCTCCTTTAACTTATCCCTGTCTGCTTCTCCATCTCCACCTCCTAAGGCTACCATCACTAAGGGCAGTATTCAATGAGAAAAATTCTCTGTGTTTTATGGAGAATTTTTGCTTTTTTCGCCTTGGACGGAGCATTTTGCTCTCCAAAAGTGAACCACCCTATTCAATCTGAAATATTCTCCGTCTTTCTAAGTGATTTTCGCCGTCTCTCTCCGTGTAGAAATTCTCCATCTTTTGATGGAGATCTGGAATGTGAACTTTTAAACTAAAAGGTTTTTTTTTTTTTATTTAATTTTGGTGTAAAAAAACCAGGGGTTTTTTTCTGTGAAGGGGCATGTTATTTTTATTCATGTGCTTAATAAGCACATGAATATATATTTACTTTAAAAAAAAAAAATTTTAAAAAAATTTTTTTGTTACACAGTGCAGCCAGCAGGGGGCCGGAGCGCTCGAGCCGCTCATTAGATATTCATATATTCACTGCACCCGATCGTTAATATGCACGATCGGGTGCAGTGAATACTGGGTCCCCCGCTGGCTATAGGGGGGGGGGCGCCTGTGCTGCCTGGGTCCCGGGGAGCCCACCTCCCCTCCACATTCCTCTGGAGCAGCCAGGGAGACTTTAATCTCTCTGGCTGCTTCCGTCCCCCGGCTCCCTGAAAGCTCCCTGCCGCGGACGCTCGTCCGCTGCAGGGCTTAAGACTCGCCGTGAGTGGCGGCGAGTCTTAAATACATTGAATAGTGTATAAAGTGCCGTGACGGAGAATCTCCAAACATGGAGAATCTCCGCAAAAACACGGAGAGTGCATGGCGAGTGAAATAAAACGCTCTCCATGCACGGAGAATTTTCTCATTGAATACTGCCCTAAGTGTAACATTGAGGCCATTGACACAGCTTCTTTATCCACTCTGCTTGACACACCTCTTCCCACTCTATCCTGTCCTGACACAAGCCACTTCCCTATACAATAACTCTCTAACGTCTACTTATGAATCTAGAACTTCTACTCTTGTAGCATCAGCAGCCACATTTACCCACACAGATCAACAACTCATACAGTATTAAACAAAAATGTTCAAGTACCGCTGAGTGGCAGTAATGAACTAACAGATCTGACATGTTGTTGTTTTAAAAAATTGAATAAAAACTGATTACAGTTTAACACATGAAAATAACTGTGAATTTCCTTTCCCAATCTTTGCGGTGTGTTATGTTCAGAGAGGTCCGTAAGGATGTAACTGTCTAAGATAGAAAAGATCTGTTGAGTGGGGAATTGACAGGTCCAGAGTAGTCAATGTTGAGTAATAATATACATGTTCTTAGGAGACTTTGTGAAAAAAAAACTCCAATAAAAGTCATTCAAGTTTGACAGTTGAAGTACAATGTATTTTAGAATGGTGCTCAATAAGTTTCAGGCGCTGCCCAGACACTGGTACCTCCTTTTAAGAGTCATTTTAATTAAGAACACATCTAGTCTGACTTAAAGATAGAAAATAAATTTAGATAATAAATTTGTTCTACACTAGGCCTACAGAACATCCGTTTCACTTGGAGTGCCTCAGTAATAGTTACGGTAAAATTTTGTTGTCTGAACTTAATTCTAAGGGTGGTACTCAATCGCTTTTCTGACTGTCAGAAGTATTTCAACAGTCGGAAATACCAGTCAATTCTGCAGTTGGTATTCAATCTTCTGATTCTTGGAAACGTTATTTCAGTCGGAACGGCCATTTATTGTCAAAATCGGCTGCAGATTTGACAATCTAGCATCTGTTTTCGACCGTGCAAGGTCAACTTTTTAAATTTTTTAATCTACATGGGTTCAATGCGGTCAATAACAGCCGCATTGAAAAGATGTGTGCCGATATTTACAACTGTCGGAAATATTGGTGAGCATTATATACCCCCCCCCCCCCTAAGAATCCTTTTCTATCCAAAACATAGCCAGGTCTTCTTCTCCTCCCCTAAGCTAAATGTAACTTCTTATGTCAAGTTCTGACCAATTTTATTTAGTGCTTGACCCAACCCCTATTCCAAACACACTCGCATACTCACCGATTGGAATGCCAGCTATTGGTATTTCGTTGCCGGCATCCTGAACCTTTTGAAGATCCGATGTCTTCTATGGGCAGTCATGATGCCAGCATCAGTACACTGACTGCTGGCATCCTGACCACTGGTTTCATCCCCCCAGTTAGTTGACGTAGAGTTGAGACAATTTAATGTTTCCATTTCAAAGCTTGTGTACCATTAACATCAATGGTGTGTGTGTGTCTATAGTTACTGTATTGCTTCCAGTACTGAGCTATGACTGCTTTTGTGGCTGTAAAGATATGAATAAAAACAGATCTACAGTATGATGTATCAAAATATTATCCTGGAACACATGTAAAAGATCAGTGGCAGGATTCAGAAATACTTTTTAAGGCCAATGGTTTTCAACATTAAATTTTCTACTTGAAGCCACAGGACATAAATTATGGGGCAGTTCCAGAAGAAATGCATGATCTCACCCACATCCTTGCCAATTGAAACTAGGGGTGACAGTCTATGGAATGAGAGTTGTGTTTTTTGGCGATTTTTACTCCAAAAAACGGCTAATTCGCATTTTTCCGTGAATTCGCATATTTAATCTGATGCGAAAAGGTCCCTAAATCGCATATTTTTTTTGCGATAAGTCATGCGTACTGAAAGTGCGGTAAAAATTCGCACTTTTATCGCATCCAGATGTTTTCCAATAGAAAAGTAGGTACTTTTTTACTATTTTGGCGGCGCCCATCGCATCGCATACCATAACATTGCGACGGTATGCGATGCGACGCAATTTCGTTGGTTAGTGTATGATGGCATACAATTTTCAAATTGTATGCCATTGTACATGGCATACAATGCCATACGATGCGATGCTTACAATGTTAAATGCACCCCCATGCCACCCCCCCACTATAAACGTGAACCCGAAGCGTGGCGAGCGGCACGCGTCCTACGACCTTTTCATACCCCCACTATCCACGTCGGCGTGGAGTTGAGAATAGATTAGTGTGGCGAGCGCAGCGAGCCACCGAGCCCGAAGCGTGGCGAGAACAGCGGATACCTGTGAAGCCCGCGAAGGGACGCGTTTACCTGTGAAGGTATCCGCGTCCCTGCGCAGGGCTCGTTTATAGTGGGGGGGTGGCGTGGGGGTGCATTTAACATTGTAAGCACCCATTAGGGTGCTCAAAAGCACCCTTTAGGGTGCTTATACGATTTTTCATCGTATAGGGGGTCAAAATCGCGTCGCATCGCATGACATCGGGTACATGGCATGCAATGCGATACGTTCATCGTACGATGCTGAAATCGGGCGCTGCCAAAATACACAAGTACCGAAAAATATACAATTCGCTTATTTAATGGAATGGGATTTCGCAAATCGCACTTTTAAGGTGTCTAATAATCGCCATTTTTTCAGACCAGGTTCTGATATGCGAGTTGGCCAGAACCCTGCACAGATCATTGAAATCTGTGCATGGTTCTGCGGTAAAAAATGTGTCTTTTTTAGAAAAAAATTGCGTGGGGTCCCCCCTCCTGAGCATAACCAGCCCCGGGCTCATTGAGCCAGACCTGGTTCCAAAAATACGGGGGACAAAAAGTGTAGGGGTCCCCCGTATTTCTGAAACCAGCCCCGGACTCTTGGACCGGTCCTGGTTCCAAAAATACGGGGGACAAAAAATCTGGGGGTCCCCCGTATTTTGAAACCAGCACCGGGCTCCAACAGCCCGCAGTGTCATGCCACAGCCGGGGGACACTTTTTACATAAGGTCCCCCGGCCGTACCATGAGCACCGTGGCTGGTCAGCCTTGGACGGGGTTCCTGGAGGAGTGGGGACCCCCCCCCAATAAAGGGTCCCCCCCCCCCCAAGGCTCCACCCGTCCAGGGCTGAAGCCCGGGGCTGTCACCGGCGTCCCTGGCCAGAGGACGCCGGCCTGATGGTGTAAAATCTTTCAATCCTAACATTGCTTTATACAGGAGAACTACAAGTCCCAGCAGACCTCCCCCGCAGGCTGGGACTTGGAGAACCACAAGTCCCAGCATGCGGGGCATTAATGTGCCCGCTGGGACTTGTAGTCCACCTGTAAAAAGAATGTTAAAAGAAAACACACACACAGAAAAGTAAAACTTTATTACATACACATCCACATCCACACACCTCACTTTTACAACCACATACTCACCGATCCAGGATCCAGCGCTGGTCTCCCTTCTGCTGCAGAGCCGGCTACCCCCGCACTGACAGTGTGGACAACCGGCTATCTCCGATGCAGCTAACAGCTTCTGTCACGTTGTCCCAGCGCAACAGAGGCTGAGAGCGTCTTCGGCTTATGCGTCTCCATGGAGACGCATAGCTCAGCCAATCAGGGCTGAGCTATGCGTCTCCATTGAGATGCATCGCCCAATCACGCTCTCAGCCTGTCGCGCTGGAACAACGCGACAGAAGCTGTTGTCTGGGGGTAGCCGGCTCTGCAGCAGAAGAGAGACCAGCGCAGGATCCTGGATCGGTGAGTATGTGGTTGTAAAAGTGAGGTGTGTGGATGTGTATGTAATAAAGTTTTACTTTTCTGTGTGTGTGTTTTCTTTTAACATTCTTTTTTACAGGTGGACTACAAGTCCCAGCGGGCCCATTAATGCCCCGCATGCTGGGACTTATGGTTCTCCAAGTCCCAGCCTGCGGGGGAGGTCTGCTGGGACTTGTAGTTCTCCTGTATAAAAGCAATGAAAGATTGAAAGATTTTACACCATCAGGCCGGCGTCCTCTGGCCAGGGACACCGGTGACAGCCCCTGGCTTCAGCCCTGGACGGGTGAAGCCTTGGGGGGGGACCCCTTTATTGGTGGGGTCCCCACTCCTCCAGGTACCCCGTCCAAGGCTGACCAGCCACGGTGCTCATGGTACGGCCGGGGGACCTTATGTAAAAAGTTTCCCCCGGCTGTGGCATGACACTGCGGGCTGTTGGAGCCCGGTGCTGGTTTCAAAATACGGGGGACCCCCAGATTTTTTGTCCCCCGTATTTTTGGAACCAGGACCGGTCCAAGAGTCCGGGGCTGGTTTCAGAAATACGGGGGACCCCTACACTTTTTGTCCCCCGTATTTTTGGAACCAGGTCCGGCTCAATGAGCCCGGGGCTGGTTATGCTCAGGAGGGGGGACCCCATGCAATTTTTTTTTTTTTTTTTAATACAAACCCAAAATCGCACATAAGCTCAAATTTACACATTTTCATGCCTAAAAATCGCACATTTTCATGCCGAAAATTTGCCTATTATCGCACTCAATCGCACTTTTTAGCCTCTAAAGGCCCATACAGACACTACGATGTGTCACATCTTAACTACCATCGTTCATTTTCACCCTTGAAGTGAAAATGAAAGACCTCAGCATTGCAGTGATCGCTGGTGCACGACAGATGAGAAACGACCACAAACGATGCAGGTCCTTTTTCTATTGAAAAAACAAACATTGTTAACGACCATAGCCAAATTGACCTGCATGCATGGACGATGGCTATGGTCTTTAACGACCCACGGGTACGCGCATCGTTTGTAGTCGTCCATCATTCACAGCATAAACACTAGACGATGTTGAAAGATTCACCTCCTGAACGACCCTGAACGAAGTCGTTCTGAGTTGTTCAGGAGGTGATTTATAATGGGGTCGTTCATCATCATTAAGGAATCATCGTAGTGTCTGTATGGGCCTTTATGCGCATCCCATTAAATATGCGAATTATGACTAAAAAATGCGATTTCTGAAAGTGCGAAGAGCGGCGATGTGGAGTGCGAAAAATATATGCGCTTTTCTCTCAGCCCATAGAATGTCACCCTAGATTGGTAAGGCCAAATCCTGTGCAATCTGCCTAGGGTTAGATACAGAAGACAGAACAATTTTATATGTATAAATAAAGGATCTTTTATATCAAGATAGAGCTTCTATGTCGTGACAATGCATTGAAATCCATCCATGCCATCACAATGCATCAAAATCCTATATGACATCACAATACTGCGAATCCATACATTGAAATCCATATATCAAGATAGTGGCTCTTCTATGACATTACAATGCATCAAAATTCATTAAGACAACTTTTCTATAACATCACAGTGGATTCGAATCCATTTATTGAGATATAGGGCGAAATGTAATAGGGTGCGATTTTTTAGACATGTGCGATTTTTGGTCAAAAACGGCCGAAATCGCACATTTTCCGAAAATCGCACATTTAATAGGTTGAAAATCGCGGTAAAAAAATCACACTTTTTACCGCGAAATCGCACTTTTAGAAGTGCGATTTTTAGTCACATTTCAATTCGCATCCAGATGTTTTCCCATTATAAAGTATACAACTCGCAAATGTAATAGGGTGCGATTTTTGGTAATTGTTACCAAAAATCGCAAAAAAAATAGACCAGGTTCTGACAGGCGAATTTGACAGAACCATGCACAGATCATTGAGATCTGTGCATGGTTCTGTTAATAAAAATGTGTAAAAGTGTTTTTATAAAAAAAAAACGGCGTGGGGTCCCCCCTCCTAAGCATAACCAGCCCCGGGCTCATTGAGCCGGACCTGGTTCCAAAAATACGGGGGGACAAAAAGCATAGGGGTCCCCCGTATTTCTGAAACCAGCCCCGGACTCTTGGACCGGTCCTGGTTCCAAAAATACGGGGGACAAAAAATCTGGGGGTCCCCCGTATTTTGAAACCAGCACCGGGCTCCAACAGCCCGCGGTGTCATGCCACAGCCGGGGGACACATTTTATACAAGGTCCCCCGGCCAAAACATGAGCACCGTGGCTGGTCAGCCTTGGACGGGGTACCTGGAGGAGTGGGGACCCCCCCAATAAAGGGGTCCCCCCCCCCAGGCTTCACCCGTCCAGGGCTGAAGCCCGGGGCTGTCACCGGCGTCCGTTGCCAGTGGACGCCGGCCTGATAGTGTTAAATCCATCATACATATCATTACATTGCTTTTTACCGGTGAACTACAAGTGCCAGCAGACCTCCCCCGCATGCTGGGACTTGGAGAACCACAAGTCCCAGCATGCGGGGCATTAATGGGCCCGCTGGGACTTGTAGTCCACCTGTAAAAAGAATGTTTATAAAAAACACACACACAGAGAAGTACAAGTTTATTACACACACACACCTCACTTTTACACCAGCGTTACTTACCCTTCCTGGATCCAGCGCTGGTCTGGCTGCTTTACAGCCGGCTCCCCCCACACTGACAGGCAGCGGGGAGAACCGGCTTTCTCCGTTGCCTGTCACCGGCTTTCTCCGTAGCTTCTGTAGCGCTGTCCGAGTGCTACAGAGGCTGAGAGCGTGATTGGCTGAGCTACAGTATGCGTCTCCATGGAGACGCATAGCTCAGCCAATCAGGACTGAGCTATGCGTCTCCATGGAGACGCATACTGTAGCTCAGCCAATCACGCTCTCAGCCTCTGTAGCACTCGGACAGCGCTACAGAAGCTACGGAGAAAGCCGGTGACAGGCAACGGAGAAAGCCGGTTCTCCCCGCTGCCTGTCAGTGTGGGGGGAGCCGGCTGTAAAGCAGCCAGACCAGCGCTGGATCCAGGAATGGTAAGTAACGCTGGTGTAAAAGTGAGGTGTGTGTGTGTAATAAACTTGTACTTCTCTGTGTGTGTGTTTTTTATAAACATTCTTTTTACAGGTGGACTACAAGTCCCAGCGGGCCCATTAATGCCCCGCATGCTGGGACTTGTGGTTCTCCAAGTCCCAGCATGCGGGGGAGGTCTGCTGGCACTTGTAGTTCGCCGGTAAAAAGCAATGTAATGATATGTATGATGGATTTAACACTATCAGGCCGGCGTCCACTGGCCACGGACGCCGGTGACAGCCCCGGGCTTCAGCCCTGGACGGGTGAAGCCTGGGGGGGGGGGACCCCTTTATTGGGGGGGTCCCCACTCCTCCAGGTACCCCGTCCAAGGCTGACCAGCCACGGTGCTCATGTTTTGGCCGGGGGACCTTGTATAAAATGTGTCCCCCGGCTGTGGCATGACACCGCGGGCTGTTGGAGCCCGGTGCTGGTTTCAAAATACGGGGGACCCCCAGATTTTTTGTCCCCCGTATTTTTGGAACCAGGACCGGTCCAAGAGTCCGGGGCTGGTTTCAGAAATACGGGGGACCCCTATGCTTTTTGTCACCCCGTATTTTTGGAACCAGGTCCGGCTCAATGAGCCCGGGGCTGGTTATGCTTAGGAGGGGGGACCCCACGCCGTTTTTTTTTTTACTTTTTTTTTTTGCACAAAATCGCATTTATGAAAATGCGCACATTTTCATGACTGAAAATGCGCACATTTTCATGACTAAAAATCGCGGCAAATCGCATTTTTTTCTGCGAATTCGCATCTCATTACATATGCGAATTCGCGGCAAAAAACGCGATTTTTAAAGGTGCGATTTGGTGCGATTTTTTTTTTAGTCTAAAAAATCGCACCCTATTACATTTCGCCCAGGTCTCTATGAAATCACATTGCATTTAGTTTATACATTGAAATAGTGCTTTATGACATAACAATGACATCATAATGCATCAAATTTATACATAATATAAAAATAATAATAATTTTATTTATAAAGCGGTCTTTCTCCAATAGGACTCAATGCGCTTGAGAACCTCTTTGACATCACTGTGCTTTGGCATCCATACATCAAGATAGCACCTTTTATGACATAACAATGCATCAAAATCCTCTGATATCACAAGACCATGTTTTTGATGTCAAAGGGGGTCCATGCTGCACCACTTGTAGTATGTTTTGTAAACACCTCATTTGGAAATGTTCCAGCCGTGTTAGTCCATTATTCTGAACCACAACGCAATACTGGGGCCTGATCCCTGCTGTGCATATTCAAACAGTGGCCGATTATCGATATACTGCGCATGCATCAGCTCCAGCCTCGATCAGGCTGACTTCATTGTGGCCGCCGAGTAAGTCTCTGGCTACTCTGAGCCTACGATGAGTCTTCACTAGCCGTACATGTCCATTCACCCAGCGAGCACATTAATTCGCAAGGCGGGATTTCACTATTGCGGCGTAGCGTCTCCCTGAACACTGACCTCTGCTAATTCACACAGCAACGGTAAGGTCTGAATCGGGCCCATTGGCCTAAATGATATATTGAATACCAGCAATGCCCTGTTGGTTCCAGAGGCCTTTATTCAGAAATGCAGAGGTAGCCATGACACAATCTATACAACCTGTGTAAGCCAAACTTTGCTGCTTTTGGGCATCCTGCATGTTTGTGGCTCGGAAAACGATGATATCGGCTTTAGCCCCGTACACACGGGGGGATATATCGCTCGCGAACAGCGATATATCGCTTAATGTCCCGTTTACATCAGCGACCTGAGATGGTCGCTGATGAAAAAGAAACTGGGGGAGCCCGGCAGTGGAAAGCAGCTGGTCGCAGGAGCATGTTCCTGCGACCAGCGATCACTACAGGGGTAAAAACGGGAGCGCGCACCTGGCGATATATCGCCAGTGCACACTCCCATCGCGGGCAATATGGTCGCTCAGCAACCATATTGCCTGCGATATTAGACAAAATCGCCCCAGTGTGTACCCAGCCATAGACTAGATCTGAGAGGGCTGTATGTATATTTGCCAGTAATGGTGCCCATTTCATTTGGAAAGTATTTTTGTGACTCCAGTTAATAGCTACTTTGAAAAGCAACATAGCAAATACTCATCACGAATACCACAACACATTTTCTTGCACATGGTCACCTTGGATGTCACACAGGGGTAGATTTATTAAGCTCGGTGAAGTGATAAAGTGTCTGGTTTTATCAATCAGCTCCTACCTGTCATTTTTCAAACCAAGCCTGTAACTTCACAGTTTTGAGCTGATTGGCCGGTGATAAAAACCAGACAGTTTATCACTTCATCGAGCTTAATAAATCTGCCCCACAGTGAGCCCTCAAGCTAAACCCATATGTCCGTAATGTTTTCTCAGTATGGTTGCCAGCAGTTTCCTTTCCCTTACATACTAATGCACTTTCCCTGTATTGTTCCCCTTCTTCATATTCCTGTGTTACAGGTCTCTGCTCCTGTCCAAGCACCAGCTTATCAGCCGTTAGATGGCTGCTTTGTTACTCATGGTTTCAAATACCTGCCGTCAGTTGTATTGCTGTGCAATTTTCTTTTTAATGTTAGCGGTTTCCCATGTGCACGCTCATGTGACGTTTGCTCATTTAAAAGATAGATTTATTTTTCTCCATTGCAATGTGATTCTGCCCACGCAGTGAGGCGTCTTGCTGGAGCAGAATTATTGTACTATATTGATTAGTGTGACGTTACACCGACTTCACCATTGCTCAGCTTGCATCTTTCTGGGGGATCATTTCTTAGCACGTATACATTTTGATGAATGTATGTTCAGGTAATGTCCTATTGCTGTGGTTGATTGGTATTGGAATTGTGCATACACTATATGAATTATACATGTTGCTTAGTAGTAAGGGTTAGCAGCCAGCACGCACCTGATATCTTGTCTTAAGAGGTGTGTGTTCCGTGCGTGCTTAGTAGCCATCCTGGTCTTATTTGCATAAATTGACCACAGTGTAAACATTTTGCAGCTATTTATTATATCTCAAACAATAACTAAAAATTAATGATAATATAAAAATGATATGTGAATAAAATCATGAGCGCATAGATCACAATGCAATCCGTCCTGAGGAGCCTGTCTGCATCTGCACATAAAAATAGCTAATAAAAAAAAAAACTAAAAGAAAAGAAACCTGTATATAAATGGAAGTTCAATAAGTAAAAACTATTGGTGGGAACTGTTGCGATCCTATGAAGGTAAAGAAACCTCAACTAGGAAGGAATCTCTCCAGATTGAATTGATTACTCTGATGTGTGTGTTACGGGATCCTTCTGAGTGCGTGTTGTCGTGTTGTCCTCTTGTCTGCAGTCATGTGGGTGTCGGGTGGAAAACTGGAGAGTTCATAGTGGATGTTGCCGCTGAATGAGAATCCTGTAGTGAAATCTGTCCAGGAGCAGGAAGCAAGAGGGATTCGGTACCCTTAAAGCATGGGTGGGGAACCTCAGTATGTGGACCCATAGCCGGTCTGAGTGGCCCACCCACTAGCCCAGCGGCTTTTCCGGGAGTCAAGCACAGGGGAATTCTCGCAAGAGGTCGTAGTTCTCGCGAGATTCCACTTAATCAACAGCAGCCGGAGACTGTCAGTCCTGTTCAGCAGCAGCCGCCGGAGCATGGGACGGCTGTAGCAGGACAATTTGTAAGAGAAATTTTTACATATGTCCCCCGAAGGATTTTTTCCCCATACAATTGCCCTTGGTACAAAAAAGGTTCCCCACCCCTGCCTTAAAGCATAACTCCCAACATTTAGTTGCTTGAACAAGGTGCTCGGAAAAGAGGCTGTGTCCTCAGCAATGGGTGCCTCCCATTTTCTGTTACTGTTGGGGCATGCATAGTATTATTGGAACTGTTGGCTATGCTTCCTGTCCTGGCCTACCATGAATAGATGCTTGCATCTACTCACCACTGCTCTGCCAAATAGTGCAGCCAAGTGACCGGAACCTCCCAACTCCAGCCCCTCACCCACCCACTGGAGGAGGCTGCAGCCCGAGGGTGGGACATTACCTGAAAAACTGAACTGTCCCCTTGAACATCAAGACAGGTGGGAAGTATGGTTAAAGTGCAGGTTCACTTTCCTAAATACATGAGGAGAGATAGGAATCAAATTGTCCACCCTTACTCATTTTATAGAAGGTGCGCTTTGTCATTGAGTAAGCCTGGGATTGAAAAAATGCCCAAGGATTGGCATCCCTAGCCCAGTGTCGCAGTCATATGCATTTGTTATGTAACTTGCTGGCACACATGTGTAGAAAGGACTAAACACCAAGGGGTGAAGTTACCACACAGAAATGAAAGGAAGTTACCCCAGAGCTTTCTCAACATATTTGCCATTTGTGTACACATTCACAGTCTCAACACCAAAAAATTAGGAACCTTGACCGCTCGAGTAGGTGAAATCCTCACTGCGAGTGAACTTGCATAGACACCTTTGCCCTTGCATGTGCAGTCTGATGATTACCGCTAAAATGTAAAATGATCAACATATGGTAGAACTCACCATGTCGAGCAAATATGGGAAAATTACAGTAGAGTAGACCAAAGCCAAAAGAAAGAACATTACCTCTGTAGAGCCTCCAATTCTTTTTCTTTCAAGGATAACATTATAAAACAATATATGTTCATAGAAACACTTATGTTCCTAACACACTTATAGGATTTAACGCTGGGCTCTTCACTGGCCGTTACTGCGGGAATCATGGTTAGTTTCTTTTCCTCCGCTTAGTAATATGCTTAAATTCAGCAGGTCGCCACGTCTGATCTGAGGTCTCAGTTGGGAGAGTAGCGAGGGAGGGGGGGACGGGTGAAAGTCCCATATCAAATAGAACAGCCGGATAATTAACCCCAATTCATTCAACATAGACTCAGATGACTGGTAAAATTATTATGATTGATACATTAGAACAGGGGTCCTCAAACTATTTTACTCTGGGACCCCATCAGACAATAAAAATAATTCCGGAAACCCAAAAAGTTACTACAGAAAGTCTTCACCTCACATGTGTAGTCAGCAGACAACACATACATGGCAGCATTGTGGAGGCACAACATGATGGGAGGAGTCTAATATACCATAACCCATCACATCACATGTGTAGTCAGCAGGCAGCACATACATGGCAGCATTGTGGAGGCACAGAGTGATGGGAGGAGTCTAACATAACAGACAATTGAATAGATTTTTCAGACTCCTTGAATCACTAACTGAGATTAGAAAAGTCATCAGCCTGATGGTCAGCAACATGGAGTCGCGACCCCATACTGAGAGGGTCGGGACCCACTTTGGGGTCAGGACCCACAGTTTGAGAACCGCTGCATTAGAAAAACAATATAAAGAGAAAAGAAAACATACAGGTACTTTCCTCGAGTCCATGAGACCCCAATTTATCCATGGAACAGATGAAGGGTTTGAAAAAGTCAAATTAAATAGGGGATTGTCAAAAAGTGGGCTAAATTTAAATATGGATCTGGTCTGGTAGCAATAGCCCTTTCAGACCACAAATCCCTGGTCACACAAGGTTTCGGGACACTGGTGTCGCTGACGTCACATGTGGTGGAGCGTCAGCGTTTGAATCTGACACTGCCTCCTCCCTATAGTGTGAACGGGACTGGGGTACCTCAACCCGGATTTCCTGTTCTTCACACTGCACCTCTACCTGATTCAGAGCCGTGTTCAACCCTGGTCGTGACTCTGGAAATGGTGCTGTGGCGCTTTCAGCCTGTACATCAGCCCTGGTTAACACTGCAATAACCAGGGTTGATTTTGGTGGTCCGAAAGGGGTATAATTGGTAAGAATACCAGGAAGAGTGTTGGAAGTATTGTCGAATAGCTTATATATTAGACGGTGGAAGTGTTTTTAATATATTTACTCCAATGGATAAATTGATTTGTGGTTGTACACAATGTTGCATTGTGCTGCCATTGGTAGCACTCGGAAGTTGCTCTTACGGCACATTGCTAATTGAATCGCCCAGTCTCTGTGTGTGATGTGATGAAGTGGGTGTTTAGTAGTGCGCTTTCTTTAATATTTCACAGGCGACCTGCAATTCTGAAAAGGTCTTTCAGAGATTTTTGTATGAATGAGAAATAGATTTTGGTTTCATATAACCACTGTAGGTATTCTTTAGGCCTGTATTATGAAGAATGAAAGTAGTTGCTGTTCCTTTTGAAATACTTGTATAAAAGCAGATCTTCATAAAGCCCTGGGCTGCACACATAGATTCCCTTCCAGTGTATCACTTTTGTGTTCGATTGATCATTTTCTTGTAGTAAAACACATGCGTGAGAGAACATTTAAGACTGGAATATGTTTGCAAGAAGATCTTGCAAATACAGAACATTGATATATTGTCTTTTTGGCATTGTATATCCGCATTTTCTTTGTTTTTAACGTAAGGCCCATACACACTGGGCAACTTTCAGCTGAAAGTTGCTCAAAACAGCAGGTTTGAGCGGCTTCCAGCTCAAAGCCGCCCAGTGTGTATGCCCCTGCGATGAGTGGTGAGCGCTGCTGCATGCTCCCGCAACATCGCCGGGAAAGCCGCTCATCTGCTGGTAATACCAGCAGATGAGCGGCTTTCAGGACGGCTTTGCATAGCGCTCCGCTATGTAACGCCCCCCTCCCCCCCCCCCCCTCCGTCGGTGCTGGGCAGGGGGAAAGCCGCTCAGTGTGTATGCACTGAGCGGCTTTCCCCGCAGCGATGATTGGCATTATCGCTGTCCATACACACTGGGCATAGTCGCCCAGTGTGTACGGACCTTTAATTGAGCAATCTTCTGGTCCAATAACCCCCCTTGCTAGTGAGCGACTTTGACTAATTGATTTTAACTAAGCGATTTGACTAGATACAACAGCGATTTTGTCTTCGGGCGATTTTAACTATACTAGAATTAACATACTGGGTTGGTATTTAATTGCAGATCGCCTAGTGGACATCTCCCTCAGCAATGAATACCAGCGATTTTGACTAGACAGCCAGCGATGTAGTCAAAATATTCTTGCCTGGCAAGCGATATTGCAGGGCGATTGGTCTAACCCTGACAGCGATCTTTACTAACCTGCTAAGCATTTTTGAGTATGTAGTCAAAATCACTTAGAAGGATTGCTCCGTATGTACACCCCTTTAAGCGGCAGGGCGGGATATGGTCACTAGGTCTACTACAACTAGGTCAACAAGCATTAGGTTGACACCGCTAGGTCGACATGACTGAAGGTCAGCAGTACTGATGGTGGACATGGGGTCAGGTCGACAGTGTCATTAGGTTGACATTGGGAAGGTTTACAGTCAAAAGGGCGACATGTTTTTTTTTTATTTTTATATCTGCCTTTGCGAGTGAACCAGAATAAGGGCAGGTGTACTGTATATAACATGGGTAGTGCTACAGGTAAGTACGTAGCAAATTGATGTCCTGACTCCCATGTGGGGGTGTAGAAAACTATCACCGGTCTCAAGGAAGCTACAAGTGGTATAATTAATGCACTTTTAGCATCCTGGTTTCCTGGTGAGGAAATTGCGATCCTTGAGTTTGCGGGGCCGTTTGAAGCTGGGGAGAATGGCACAATGGGCATAATAGGGGATAACAGTGGTGTAATTCTCTGCAGCACTGACGTGGTCAGCCTATACACCAGCATACCGCATGAAGACGGTATGCGGGCGGTGGAGAGGTTGATCACTGATAATCCCCTGCCCTTCAATAATTTTTTTCATGTCTTTATTGAGACTGGTATTAACAAAAAAAAATATTTTGTTTTGTTCAGTGGCCGCTACTACAACTGCTCGGGTATGCGATGGGGTTGTAGAGTTTTATTTTAGGGATCATATATCTCTCTTAGCCCAATAATAGTTATTGAGATTGAGATATTATTATATAAAATATATTTATTATATCTTGTATTGATATAACACATATATTTAACATCTGCAATTATATTCTAATATACCTTACAATACAATATGCAGAGTACTTGTCATAATTTGATTCCCCAAATATGAGAGTTCGAGACTTGTAATTTTAGCTCCAATTGGAGGATTTTATTTATAGGCAAAACAAACCATTACAGAATAGATTAACACAGTGATTGTTGTATATGCTATTATATATATATTTATATATACGCCTCCTTGCTTATATTACCTAAAACAACATTAAACAATTGACAGACTTAAGACTGCTATAAAACTAACATAAATTGTAGACTTCAGTATTCCATAACTTTATCAACAACTGAACATTTATATCTACCATGATTACTCACTCACTCCAGCCCATCGCTTCTAGGTTCCGTTCCTCTCTCCTGCTCGTGGCTCACATCTCTCCTCCTGACTCACTGAATAGGTTTCTTGCTGACTGTCCGTGTGTGTCTGTGTGCGAATGTGAGTGTGTGTGAGAGTGAATGTCTACTCTATCTCTCTCCTTATATCCCAAATACATGAATTGAAGTTCCCTGTTCTCATGACGTTATTGAATTTATGGATGCTAATGGTGACAGGGTCTCCTGCTTGTCTGGACTCTAGTGGTAATCTCCTTTGCGAGATCTCCTGTTTCTGGTCTCTCCCTGTGCATCAATCTATTTTACACTCTTGTTGTCAAAATACACAATAGTGTCCTGTCTGTCCTGCAAAGTAACTTGGATGATGTACTAGCAGCTACATTCTCCATAAAGGAAACCAGATGGCTGGTGTCTGGCCTATAGTGTATACATTGCTTACTCCTTACAGCACAGACTACCTAAATACAAATATTGCTACATTCTGTAAACGTTTAAATGATATACATATTCAATTTATAGCTACATTACTTTATAGTATCAAAATAATATTCAATTTCTATGCGAACAAAATTATATATGGTAACAGTCCCCCGCTTGTGACCATGAGAAATTATTTTGATTGGTCACACAGTAAATTACCATAATTGCTTCATATATATTTTCAAACATTCTTTTCCCAACTCTCCTAACCATACATTAACCATTAGTGTGAAATATCCTAACTTAATTAACCTGATTTACCCTATAATAACTAAATTTGACCAGGGACAGAGGTTATTTATATTCAGTATTCATGAGGAAAATATTTTCATTGCTACAGACAGTTATATGCCACGCCACAGCTTGCCTTGTAGATGTTGTTTGGTCGATGTGTGATGACACTTTCCTTGTACTGTTGCTCACAGTGATTTCCTGGCTGAGGGCTGTCACCTGTGTGGGTTGCAGTTCTTGGAGACACTTTACATTTGCAGTATGGTGGACGTAGAAGTAGAATTCTTCATAGACACTTTACATTTGCAGTATGGTGGACGTAGAAGTAGAATTCTTCATAGACACTGTTGACTTGCTTGAAATGTTGCTTTACTTGTGTAGAGGCTGTTGACTTGCTTGAAATGTTGCTTTACTTGTGTGGCCCTTGGAGTGCTGTGGTCTTGATAAATTTCTTCACCACAGTTTTGCAAAACACAGGGCCTTTGATAAGCCTCATTAATGCAGTCCTTAGCGAGTTTGCTTTGTATGTCCTTTACGATTATCGCTGTGATCGTGACAAGTGTCCTTGTGCGTCCTTTAAGATTATCGCGCTGCAATCATGATAAGTGTCCATGTCTCTCTTTAACCCCAACATTGTTGTGTTGAACAAAACAGTTTGTGACATTGAATACAGCAGTTGAAATTTTAGCCAAGTATTTTTGCTTTACTTGTTGATAACATTTATCTTCAGGCATTGGCAGGTAAATGTCTGGGGTAGATTCTAAAGGATCCACTCCGTCTATACTAAATTTCCTCACTGAATAACAATTTACCATTCAGTCTCTGATCTCTTATCTACCTTCCTATATACTATCTTATCTTAAACTAAATTAACCCTTCACCAACTAAATCCAATAACTAACAATAATATTTTGATTTGACATACCTATGACAACATCCTATCAATACATATTTTGATTTAACGTATCTATGAAAACATCCTATCAATACAACAAATGACTATGATTTTGCTTCAAACTAATATTAGATATCGGTACTTGTGAGTTATCTGGGCGTCCGATTTTGGTACTAGATCGCATACGATATCGCATGCGATATCGCATGCGATTTGCGATTTGCATGCGATATCGCATGCGATTTGCGATTTAGCATGCGATTTGAATAAGATTTGCTATTAATTTCATTACCCCACTATCCCCAAAGTGTGTCTATCAACGTGAACCCGAAGCGTGGCGAGCGCAGCGAGCCCGCGAGGGGCGGCGGTACGTGTCCTCCGACCTTTTCATGCCCTACTATCCACTAGGGCGTGGAGTGAGAATAGAATAGTGTGGCGAGCGCAGCGAGCCACCGAGCCCGAAGCGTGGCGAGCGCAGCGAGCCCCGCGAGGGGACGCGGACACCTTCACAGGTATCCGCGTGCCCTTGCGGGCTTCACAGGTGTCCGCGTCCCCTCGCGGGGCTCGCTGCGCTCGCCACGCTTCGGGCTCGGTGGCTCGCTGCGCTCGCCACACTATTCTATTCTCACTCCACGCCCTAGTGGATAGTAGGGCATGAAAAGGTCGGAGGACGCGTACCGCCGCCCCTCGCGGGCTCGCTGCGCTCGCCACGCTTCGGGTTCACGTTGATAGACACACTTTGGGGATAGTGGGGTAATGAAATGAATAGCAAATCTTATGCAAATCGCATGCTAAATCGCATGCAAATCGTAAATCGCATGCGATATCGCATGCGATATCGCATGCAAATCGCATGCAAATCGTAAGTACCCAAATCGGACGCCCAGATAACTCACAAGTACCTAGATATCTGTTAAGAATGGGTTTGTCTATATCGAATTCCATCCAGTGTGTGTGATATGCAGCCATGTGCATATACAATAACTACAATATTCCATCTATGCTATTATTCATTCTCTTAGACTTGGTTAAGTCTGTATTAAGAGAATGGTCCATCTCAACAACTAACAAAACGTTTCTCTTTTGCAATTTGATGTAAGGCATACCATTCTTTGTCTGATATTTAAATTAGTTTGAAGCTTTTTAAGAAGGAAGCGTATATATATATAATCAGCATATACTCATAAGAAAAATAAGAAGAAAAAGAAAACAAATATTTACAAGGTATATACAATTACATAAGAATGAAGATCATATGTGTGAATTGATCGGCAATTAAAAATGTATGTACAAAAGGATTCTGCATGCTTGGTGGTTAGAATAAAGCACACTGTAAATGGAATGTCCATGTGTCACAGTGTCCTGACAAACAAACAAACAATGATTGCTGTAGTGAGGGGGTTAATGAACTTCTCCTGAAGAAGAGAAAAGGGGATTTTGTCCATGTGTCCAGAAAACAAATAATAGTTGCTGTATTTAAACCTTTTCCTTCTCTGAAGGACTGAAGAAAGAAAAATAAACTAAAAAAAAACAAGTCCTTTGATTTTTGTCCATGTGACAGTTTTTTTAGAGCTACTGTGGATTCTCCTTGGATGACAAACACAAGCTGTGCGAGGTACTGGCTCTTTGCATAATTGCAGCAATAAAAGGGTTAGTAGAACTTTGGTGTAAATTGGAGCTTTGTTTGGGGTTTTGCATCCATTTGTATTAAAGCTGCTTGTGCAGAACTTGTAACCTAAAATTGAAACAAAAAGAAATACAATTACTATTATTGCTAGTGGTGTGACATTGCTAGCTATATCTTTTGTGCTATCTACTGGTCCAACATTGCTGGCCATGTTTTCTGGTTTGTACCATTTCTCTCCTCTATGTAATAGTATATGTCACTGACAACATAAACTTTCTGCAGGTATGATGCAGGTTACATTTAATCTGGATCTTGTATCCATTTAAAAATGTGGCAGTTCCTTACACCACCCAATAACTAGATTTAATCTATAAAGTAAATGAACAATACTCCCTGTTGTCATTGCCAGGATGCATCTTTTCTCGATTTGCTTTTGGTGGTCCTGCGAGTTTCTTCAGTCTGGAAACTTGGAGCTTCTGAAAAATATACTAGTGTGGCGAAAAACTCGTTAGGCTTTGCCAAATATGCTTAGTATGACTCTGGACTTCATGTTTGACCAAACCTAAAATAAAATGGTTAGGACTCCAGGACATATAAACATTCTCATCCTGGTGATGCTTTTTAGCATTCCTGTACTTCTGTGTGGTGTTCACAGATTGACACTCTGCATGTGGTCTCTCTAAGAGACTGTGGACATTTGCTCCACCACTAGATGTCTCTAACTGCTGTGTGGGGGTTACAGAGATGGTGGAACCTTTTGTGTGATCATGCATGCTCAAATTCATGCCATTGCTCAGCTCAGACAAATTTGTGGCTGAATACATTTGCTCATTTAATTCTGTGACAACTTTACCTACAATTGTAGTGTGTGTATACAAGGTTATTGTCAGTTCCCTTTTCCCTGAGGGCAACACAATTCCTTTTGTCACAATAGGGACTATGAGTGTGGATTTTGCAGAATCACTCTCCTTATTGTACTGATCTCCCCCCTTAATCAAAACAGTGCAGGGGACATCTCTCATTGCTCCTGCCTTATTTGTAGTAATATTACGTTCTCTCTCTATTACAGAGCCCTGATTAGCATCTGTGACCATTTCAGACTTTGTAGTCTGTTTGTGAATGAGCCCCTCTGTGGTCTCATCCCTGCTCCTAACACCTTTGCTGGGTGCTTCTGTGATCCCTTCATGAGAGATCTGGGCAGTTTGTTCACAATCTACCAGAAAATTTACTTTTGTCTCAGAATTCTTCTGAGTACACTTCTTAACCTTTAGGGATTTTAAGAAGGAATTCACATTTGCATTCATTTTCAGGCATGCGCTCTTAAGACGTGAACCTGATTTCTCTTTACATTCCTGCTTAACTTCTAAAGTCGCTGCTCTGTGCATTTTCCTAAATGCTACAGCAACTCTTTTCATTTTCAACATTGCACTTATTTTACAATGCTGTATGTATACTTTTGTACACAAGATATCCTCCCAATGAGAGTGTCCGGATTCTCAAAGTTAACTCTAATATCTGGTACTAATTTTAATTTATTTGGAAATGCTCATTTCCACTGTTTATTTATTCTAGGCCTTTACAATTATCAAGTGCCTATTTAGTAACATACCCCATTGTGATCTTGCAATGTGTCAGCAGGCTAACATGCCCTTGTGCTGAGCCTAGTAAATGTAGTATTAGTTAAAAATGTTTCTGAATAATGCCATATTATCAATATCTAAGCGTGCACTCCCAGATAATGGTAACAATGGAATATCAGTTCTGTTTCACCAATACGTTATTCTAGGTCTACAAACAATGCAAGATAAAAATACACAATAGTATTACGTTTTCCTAGATACATCCTCACTGTGATTCTGTAGGTTAGGTAGCCAGCTTCACGCATCTGCTACTCCTTATAAATATAATAATCATACAATCAGATACCAAAATTCACAAGTCCTGCTGCGGTCGCCATTGTAGAGTTTTATTTTAGGGATCATATATCTCTCTTAGCCCAATAATAGTTATTGAGATTGAGATATTATTATATAAAATATATTTATTATATCTTGTATTGATATAACACATATATTTAACATCTGCAATTATATTCTAATATACCTTACAATACAATATGCAGAGTACTTGTCATAATTTGATTCCCCAAATATGAGAGTTCGAGACTTGTAATTTTAGCTCCAATTGGAGGATTTTATTTATAGGCAAAACAAACCATTACAGAATAGATTAACACAGTGATTGTTGTATATGCTATTATATATATATTTATATATACGCCTCCTTGCTTATATTACCTAAAACAACATTAAACAATTGACAGACTTAAGACTGCTATAAAACTAACATAAATTGTAGACTTCAGTATTCCATAACTTTATCAACAACTGAACATTTATATCTACCATGATTACTCACTCACTCCAGCCCATCGCTTCTAGGTTCCGTTCCTCTCTCCTGCTCGTGGCTCACATCTCTCCTCCTGACTCACTGAATAGGTTTCTTGCTGACTGTCCGTGTGTGTCTGTGTGCGAATGTGAGTGTGTGTGAGAGTGAATGTCTACTCTATCTCTCTCCTTATATCCCAAATACATGAATTGAAGTTCCCTGTTCTCATGACGTTATTGAATTTATGGATGCTAATGGTGACAGGGTCTCCTGCTTGTCTGGACTCTAGTGGTAATCTCCTTTGCGAGATCTCCTGTTCTGGTCTCTCCCTGTGCATCAATCTATTTTACACTCTTGTTGTCAAAATACACAATAGTGTCCTGTCTGTCCTGCAAAGTAACTTGGATGATGTACTAGCAGCTACATTCTCCATAAAGGAAACCAGATGGCTGGTGTCTGGCCTATAGTGTATACATTGCTTACTCCTTACAGCACAGACTACCTAAATACAAATATTGCTACATTCTGTAAACGTTTAAATGATATACATATTCAATTTATAGCTACATTACTTTATAGTATCAAAATAATATTCAATTTCTATGCGAACAAAATTATATATGGTAACAGGGTCCGATGTGGCCCCATCATATGCCAACTTCATGTGAGCATCACAGCTCACCAATCATCGCCGGGCAATACACACTGGGCGGCTTTGAGCTGAAAGCCGCTCAAACCTGCTGTTTTTCAGCTCAATGTTGCCCAGTGTGTATAGGCCTTTATTCTTCCATGTAAACTTATTACTTCTACTTAAGAAGCGCAGATAGTTATTCACATTTGTACCTTTTGGAATGAAACTGGCTGCTTGGGCCATACTGTAGGTTGAATGTTTGCTGCCTCGTCCACTCTTATTCTGCTAGCTACTACTATCTCTGCTTCCCATTACACCAGCGCTTCTCAGTATGTTTTTTTGCCGATTACTTCTATTTTATTCTTTTGCTGTGCTTTAGGTATCCAGCCCCATAACATGCTAAACGTTACTTGTTGCTTGGATACCTTGACGGATATATGCAGCTTCTCAGCGAGCATTCTAGGGGCCCTGGCAGGCAGATGCATTGGTTGTCGGCAAGTGTGACACTGTACCTTAAGCATGTGGCATGCTACAGCAGTATAATGGTAACCATGATTCCTGATTCATTCATACTGCAGACAATTAAATTGGTAGAGTATGAGTAGGATGAGTTGATCAGCTCAGTAGGACAGTGACATCCAGCCCTGTGTTATAACAGTGCCGGACTGGTTGTGTCATGAATCCAGCAGTTAACAGAATACTCTCAAATATGTTTAATATATGCAATGAAGATTATATTGGAACTGCCGATTGTGACCCAAATTATTAGTATTTGACTTTGGGTTTCAACTATGATTTAATTTATTCTTCATTCTGTATATTGAAGACTATTACAGCATAAGACTCAAATGTACAGGCATCAGTGATACCAGTAGTTCCAAGGCTGTGCTCTCATAAGGAATGGCCCACTTAATGTGCACTGTCTTTAGTATGCCGTTGGTGGCACTGCCTTTACTTAGTATGCCGTTGGTGGTGCTGTCCTTACTTAGTATGCCATTGGTGGCACTGCCTTTACTTAATATGCCATTGGTGGTGCTGTCCTTACTTAGTATGCCGTTAGTGGTGCTGTCCTTACTTAGTATGCCATTGGTGGTGCTTTCCTTACTTAGTATGCCGTTGGTGGTGCTGTCCTTACTTAGTATGCCATTTGTGGTGCTTTCCTTACTTAGTATGCCGTTGGTGGTGCTATCCTTACTTAGTATGCCGTTGGTGGTGCTGTCCTTACTTAGTATGCCATTGGTGGTGCTTTCCTTACTTAGTATGCCGTTGGTGGTGCTATCCTTACTTAGTATGCCGTTGGTGGTGCTTTCCTTACTTAGTATGCCGTTGGTGGTGCTGTCCTTACTTAGTATGCATTTGGTGGTTCTTTCCTTACTTAGTATGCCGTTGGTGGTGCTGTCCTTACTTAGTATGCCGTTGGTGGTGCTTTCCTTACTTAGTATGCCGTTGGTGGTGCTTTCCTTACTTAGTATGCCGTTGGTGGTGCTTTCCTTACTTAGTATGCCGTTGGTGGTGCTTTCCTTACTTAGTAGGCCCTTGGTGGTGCTTTCCATTCTTAGTAGGCCCTTGGTGGCACCATCCTTATTTAGATTGCCTTTGATGGCGCTGCCCTTATTTACTATGAAGTTGGTTGCACTGTGCTTATTTAGTATGCCCTTGGTGTCTCCATTCTTATTTAGTTGGTCATTGATGGTGCCACCCTTGCTTAGTATGTCTTTGTTGATAATGCCCTTTCTTAGTATGCTGTTGGTAACACCGTCTTCGGAATGCCGCTGGTGGTGCTGTCCTTAATATGTCATTGAAGGCACCATCTTTGGTATGCCGTTGGTGTCACACCGTCCTTTGTACGTAATTGATGGCGCCATCTTTAGTATGCCATTGGTGGTGCATCTCAATCTTTTTAGCTTAATAATTTGATTTTTTTTTATCCATGTGATTCGTCATTGGGAAAGTTGTTTGCCATCTAAAATAAATCATTCATTAGCTGGAAACCATGCACGAATCTGTGAGTCATATATTGCAAAATGTAACTGAATATTAGAAGAACAAGTCTATTCAGTTGCTTAGTTTTGTAATTGTTTTTCGTGACCTGTTTTACAACTGACATCCTGTTTTAAATCCCAGTCATTAGGTCGTAGGACGGAATAAGACAAAAATCTTTTGCCGGACGCCCATTTTTTCCCTAATAACTTTATTATTAAGTAATTGGCTTTTTCAGTTGTTACCGGGAAGTTATTTTCATGTCCTGAAGTGACAATCCCAAGCTAGTTTAGAGTACAGAATCAATTTCACATGTAATGAATATATTTCTTCCCAATGGAACTAGTTGCTATGGCAAAGCTAATGCAGTATGCCCTTAAAGTGTTACCTGCGGCACACTATGTCCCAACAATTTGTAAAAATGTCCTTCTGTAACACCGTGGTAATTGAAGTTTAAGCCAGAAGGTGATATGAATCAAAACCAGTAGTTTTAAGAACGTGGAAGTAAGGGATTTGGCAGATATATCTTATTTGACTGTAAGATTCATATTATCTCCTTGTCAGACAATTGACGTGGAAGTAGGTTAGCCAGCTAATGAAAGCTCATTTCTTTTAAAAACAGAGCTACAATTAAATCAGATTTATGCCGACTGAAGAATCTTTTTTTTTTTTTTTTATGTTATTAAAATATCTTCATTATTCAAGCAGAGCCATTGCATTAGTGTGCAGGCTCGTTTATAGTTAGTGCTGTAATTTACAGGTTTATACAGATGGTGGCGCTGTGTGACAAGTTTCACATCTTGCTGCTGGAATGAAACCTGTGGACTGGTCTTTGAAGTCCTTTCAGCAAGCAGTATGAATACGAGCCAGTGATACGGCGTGAATGTGTCTTTTTAGAGTGTAGATGGTAACAAGAATAAAGCAAGACAGACGATGTTATCCCGCCCTTTCTTTGACCCAGGTTCCCATACTTTCTTAAATCACAGCACGTTAGATTAACTGAATATTTTTTCACTGTCCCCTTAGGACAAAAGTTTCTTAGAAAGAAAATATAAAATCATGTTAATTGTGCCTACCTGTCACCCTCGCGGTCAGTTATGGGTGGCATATATGGTTAAGCACCATACACACTAGGCAATATTGTCCACAATATCGCTCAGAAAGAGCTCCCTTTCATTAACGATACACACTCCCTCACATCGTCCAGCATGTCTGGAAAAGGAAGGTCCTCGTTAACTACGGGCATGCTGCAGCGGTAACACGACCGTTGCTCCCTCTGTCGTCACTCACCTCGGAGCAGGCATCGGCAAGTGTGTATGGGGCTTTAAGCTTCGGTTTGTCATGTTATTATTGGCAGCCCATGATCACTGGTTATGCACTGATAACTTGATCTACACGTATTTCTGTCATCGGATTGGGCAATGTGTTCTGCAGACAACGCCTGATCCATCCTACCTGACGTCACAACTGGGTGGGCACACTTAAATGCACCCGCTGTCAATCACCACTGGCTACTGTGTGGGTTATATCGGGCATCGTCTGTGATGCACAGCCAACATATTATATGTCTGTGAATGACTCTGTTCACAGCTACACACTGATTGATGTTCCATCGATATATCAGTAGATAATTGCATGACCGAAATATCGGCCAGTGTATTGTATTTTTTTTTCCATTGACCCAAAATAATTGAATTTGGTCCCGATACCACTAACTTGTGGTACACTGCTTGTGCACCGTGGCACAATTTTGAAAGCCCTGAGAATTAGATGGTATAATGCAGGGGTTCTCAAGCTCGGTCCTCAGGGCCCCATACAGTTCATGTTTTCAAGGTCACCCTGCAGGTGCACAGGTGCATTCATTACTCATTCACATATTTTAAAAGATCCACAGATGGAGCTAATCATTTCACTTGTGATACTGGGGGTTATTCTAGTTCATTCTTTCTGACAAAATCCTTCTTAGATGGACAAAACCAAGTGCACTGCGGGTGGGGCAGATGTAACTTGTGTAGAGAGAATTAGATTTGGGTGGGGTTTTTCTTCAAAGTGAGATCTATATTGCAGTGTAAAATCATGCAGTCAGTATTTTCCCTGCACAGAAACAAAAAAACTCACCCAAATCTAATTCTCTCTGCACATGTTACATCTGCCCCCCTGAAGTGCACATGGTTTTGTCCATCTAAGAAGGATTTTGTCAGAAAGAATTAACTAGAATAAACCCACTGTGAGGAGACCTGCAAAACATGCACTGTGTGGGGTCCTGAGGACCAAGTTTGAGAACTCTTATGGTGTGTACACACGGTTAGATGTGCCTTCAGATACTATCCACGATCCGATCAGATCGGATCGTATATAGTATCTGAAGGCACATCCGATTTGCATACAAGTCTGACTATATAGAGGCAGATCTGCACTATACAGTCATGGCAGACAAGACTTTCTGCCTTGCGATATGTGAACGCGCATCGGAATCGGATCGGGATCTAAAGGGTTAAAACGCTTGCGATCTGCATCCGATTCCGATCCGATGTTGACTATATCGTCAACATCGGAAGGCAAAAAGTACCGTGTGTACACACCAATAGTTTAATGTAAAGAAAATGGAGGAATTTTCTTTCTCTGTATTGATCTCAAATGATATTTTTGGGAACCGGTCCTAGCAATCTGCGACTCAGTTTTACATGACTTTTATATCACATTACTTTCTTCAAGTACATCATGAATTACATAGATGCGAGCTGAGATGTCAAAGTCCTGAGCTGAGTCCTGAACATCTAGACCTTCTGTTTATTACGAATGAAAGTTCTCAGCATTTTTCTTACACTCTGGGAACTCTGCAAATATTATATTAGAATTAGATATTGATCAGTTCTACGCTTCCATCTCTCTGTGCAATTGATCTTGAAAATGGGCTGTGTGTGGAGAAAGAGAGCTACTGTAGGAATATTGTGTTCTCTTCCGTCAATGAGACCCGAATCAGATGAAATAAGTGTAATACGACCAGGTCTCCCCTGCAGAAATGTATGCGCCTCTGACTCGCCTCTTATTTTGTGCAGGGACTGCATGATAAAGCCACTCCGCTTCTTGCTTACAGTACAAATAAGTGGCCGATTAGTCCAATCAAGCTTCCATGCCGTGTACTAACATGCGGTGATAATTGATGTCTTTAAACATTTTTTGCTGTTGGCGGTAAAAGGAAAAGAAAGACTTTCACTATTCAGAACAGATCCCGGTGGCAGCAGTGCTTCGTTATTGATCTTTTGGAGATAAAACTGTAAAAAAGAAAAACTGGTAGATGTATGAACGGTCATAATGGGAGATGAGCTGTATCAGCTCTGTTATGTCCCGTCCCCCCCCCATAATGCAGGGCCTTGTATAAACGCGGTGAGTAAAGTTGACCGGTCTGATATCTGCATCTATAGATATTGAAAGCTACAAGTGTCGTTGCCCATACACCACACGAGGGATAGTGCTGTCCTCTGCTGTGGCGGGTGCTGGCTCCGAGCTGCACAGAAGATCTCTCAAGTTTCATGAGATCTCGGGCATGCCCAGTGAGCCAGCCTGGGATGAGACAGTGCTGACACGGTGTGGGGGGTGGTGATCGCCAGAGGGGGTCAGAGTTCACTCCCTCACTTCTGCATCTGTGATAATACATCTGTGTGCTGTGGCTTCCTGCTTTTCCTTGATAAAGAGGAGATGTAGTAAACATTATACCATACTTGCTCGCTCCCCCGTGCGTTGGACTGCGCATAAGCATTTATGCGCATGTGCAGCCATTTGGTGCGAGGGGGCACAGTGGACCACTTGTTTGCCGTCCCATTCGCACCTAGCAGGGCGGGGGGGGTGGCGGCTATGAACTGCCCCCACGGGAACACCCAATATTTTATGGGCGTTCCCATGAAAACACTATGGGCGTTTCCATGTAAATGTACCCATGTAGCGGGTGGCAGGTAGCTGATGTCAGCTTGCCCGCCAGCTTCCCGTACAGGGCACCCGCACATGTAAGACACCAGAAAGGTGTCTTAAATCTGCAAGCGCTGTAGAAATCCTTCGATGGTTAGAATGATTTCCTCCCCGAACGCAAACTGCGAATGGATGTTTATGCTAAACATCCATTCATGTACAGGCAGGGGGGGGGGCTGTGTGTGCGGGCGGCATTTAAACCACACGCAGACCACAATAAGGTCCTTCATACGTTGACCCCATAGTTGTATATACTTTCAGCAGTAAAAGGAATTGCCCTGATAGCTGTCTAATGTATAGGCACCATTACACCTCTTGTAATCGTGACCTGGGCACACACATGATTTACTGTATCGGAATGGAAAATCCATGCTCCTTTGGGGTACATGCAACATCTTCCGGTTGTCCGTGCTGTATGCAAGGTATCATGTGTGACTGCAGTGTAATTAAGGATGGAATAGGATGTGGTTCTGTCATTCATTAAATCTCTTGGCATATACTGTCCATCTGGCATGTTGATGGTTTCTTAAAGCAGGCCATAGACTGCTGCAATTTCTCGCCCGGGACCTTCCCAGGCAGCAGAATGCTTTTGACATGCGATGTAGTAGTAGTAGTACGTTTATTTATAAGGCGCCACAAAGTGTCCGCAGCGCCGTACATAGCAAACAAAAAAACAAATGAAAAGGTAACGTACAGGGTGTGTTGATAAAAGACAGCATAAATAGCTGGTAGAACTAAAATCCGCATCAGTTCTGGAGTAGGTGTCGAAATTGTCGAGGAGACTGAAGATGAAGTAGAGGAAGGGAAGAACAGGGCAGGAGCACTGGTGAGGTAAAGAGGTAGGGTGTATCGCATGCGACCCTGTTCCCGCCATCAGGTGGGGGTCACAAATGCAGCAGGTCCAACCTTGGCACACGGGACCACACATCAGACCCAATAAAATGACAAACACATTTGTTTCACAGCCCGATCTGTCGGAATAGGTCCAAATTGGACAAGTGTATGGGGGCTTTTAGTGTGTACTCAACCTAATGGTGGGTACACATAGTGAGATTTCCACTTTTTTCCTATTCGATTTTGCTTACAGAGGCAAAATCGAATAGGAAAATGGTGGAAATCGAAGCATGTTAACTGCCTTCAATGCAGATTCGATCCCGATGCGCTGCCCCAAAGGCACCGGGATTAAAGGCAGTTACATACTGCTTTATGCAGCATTTCACCCTCCATTCCCCTGCGCGCCGTCTTCCCACCGCCCTCCCTCCTGTTTGATTCTGGCAACTCGCCGGGTTCAGGCGGCCGCCGATATTGAATCGTTATCGACGGCCACCAGGATCGAACATGGTCTAGTGATGATAGTAGTTTGCAATTTTAGGAGAGACATTTTTTATACCATTTTAATCCAAGACCATTTTTCTGACATGGGCCCTAGTAAATAGCTCCCATTGTAGATGCAAGCTAGCTGGGAGCACATTAGACGACTTGCACATGATGGGATGTCATCAACAATTTACCTTGAACTCCCGGACAAACAATATCGTGAAATTTTGCAAAATATATGGTCATTGGCCACATCCGGAACTGTGCTCTCGGTAACAATATTTACAAATCTTCCTGCATGTTCAAAAGACCAGAAGTGATCAACGACCAACGGGAACGCGAATTGACATCATGATAGAGAGTACACACTGGATGATTTAAGTAATTTGTCCTTCCGATCCACCAGAATCATCCACATAGTTTAAAATGTGATCTAATGTGTCCTAGCTTTAGTCTAGTGCCTTTTTAAAGTAAAGATAGTAATACGGGGGGAGTTGGTAGTCAAAATACAATTTTTGATTTTAAAATGTGCAGAGCGATTCCAATTTGAAGAGGGCATGTCCAAACTCAAACCTAAATTGTAGTGTAAAATGAAGCTGTCCGGCATTTGTGGGCTACTTGCAAAGCTCCAGGAGTTACCCTGCATGCAAACCTTAAATTACATTCTGAGGCCTTTTGAGAAGAATAAGGAAGCAAAGATAGGACTAAATGCCCTAACACATCCTAGGGCTTCTTTTGCATACCTCTCAACTGCCCTTATTCACAGACCTCAAAGGGGCACAGTTTTGTTCCAAAGGGGGCAAGTATCTGCATTGGTTTGGGAAGATGGTGGGCCGGAGCTTTGTCACGACTTTTCATGTATAATTATTTGAGGTTATAGCTCTTCCCATCTCCCCATTCCTGACATTTCTTCCAGCTTTGTTTTTTTTCTTTGCACCATTGACCTTGCATTAGCTTTATCGTTCTTCAATTAATTCTTTACAGTCGGCTGAATGCAAAAAAAAAAAAAAACAACAGAGGGTTTTGCTAATTTTTGTATCTCACTATCCTATTGTTCCGATCGAAAAATCTCTGTTTCTCTCGCAAAATAGCCAGGGACCTTTTGGTTTTCGTGACACTTATCTCCGCTTTTAGGGGATTTGTTTTCTCCAGCCTGAGGCAGGCAAATTAAAAACTCCCGATCAGCGCTGGCATTGGGGGAAATGTGTCAGCGGCTGGGGCTAATAGGATAGTCCTCGGTGACTCATTAGCTGTGGTAAGTAACCGCAGCTAATAGGATTTCCCTCCCCGTTGCATACCATGCATATTAAGTAACTTCAGGATTTGGCAACTTGACACACCTGCATGTTAATTTTTTTATTTTAGATTCATCCTTTATTTAAAAAAAAAACACATTTTAACCCCTTCCCGACAATTGACGTACATTTACGTCATGGTCGGGAAGTACTTCCCGACACATGGCGTAAATGTACGTCATGGCATTTAACTGTCACCGCGTCTATAGACGCGGTGACAGTTTCAACATGTCTGCTGTCCCTGACAGCAGACATGTCCGTGCATGCCCAGGGGGGGCTGCGATGCCGCCCCCCCGTCGGCGATCGCTGTGATTGGCTGTTCAGTGTGAACAGCCAATTACAGCGTTTTCCTGTGTCACCGGCGAATAACGTTCGCCGGTGACACGGGATCAGAGGTGATTGGTGCTGTAAAGTACAGCACCAATCACCGCGGGGTGTAAGGGTGACACTGGTGTCACCCCACCGCACCCCGCCCGCCCCCAAAGGCCGTGATTGGTTCGTCGGACCGACGGACCAATCACAGCCAAGGAGGGGGATTTAAACTAACGGTGACTGCACTGCAGACGCCATTCCGGTCTGGAATAGCGTGCAGTGCGGTCACCGTACCTCCCTGCCGCCATACTGACCAGAACCTTGCTCCATAGCTTGCTCCATACTTACCTGATCGCTGCTTCATCACTGCTTCCTGGATCCTGTTACTACTTGTGCCTTCCTGTGAAATTGTGCTGCTGCAGTGTACTAGCTAGATAGAGAGAGAGATAGAGAGAGAGATAGATAGAGAGAGATAGAGAGAGATAGAGAGAGATAGAGAGAGATAGAGAGAGAGATAGTGTCAGAGAGTGCTATATTTTGTGCTGCTGCAGTGTGATATAGTTATAGATAGAGAGAGAGAGATAGAGAGAGAGAGATAGATAGAGAGGCCTAGTGACAGAGTGCTATATTTTGTGCTGCTGCAGTGTGATAGTTATAGAGAGATAGAGAGAGATAGAGAGAGAGATAGTGTCAGAGAGTGCTATATTTTGTGCTGCTGCAGTGTGATATAGTTATAGATAGAGAGAGATAGAGAGAGAGAGATAGATAGAGAGGCCTAGTGACAGAGTGCTATATTTTGTGCTGCTGCAGTGTGATAGTTATAGAGAGATAGAGAGAGATAGAGAGAGAGAGATAGAGAGAGATAGTGACAGATTGTGCTATATATTTTTGATATAACTGACTGCTGCCCCCTCCTTTTGTGCTGATCAGTATAAATTAACTGATCAGCAACTTTTTGGGGGCGCAGGTTTTTTTTTATATATAGATATACCTGTCAGTGCTGCTGCTGCAGTGTCATAGAGTGATAGATAGTGAGAGATAGAGAGATAGAGAGAGATAGTGACAGAGAGTGATAGAGAGTGCTAAATTTTTTGTCTGCTGCCCCCGCCTTTTGTGCTGATCACTATATCTGAGGTGATCAGCAACTTTTTTGGGGGTACAGAGGTTTTTTTTTTTTTATATATATACCTGTCAGTTGCACCAAAGGTTGTGCACCTGCTGCACCTCACTGGTAATCAGTGTCGCATCACTGATCACCTTTTTTTTTTGTGTGTGTGCTGTGGGGTCTTTTTTTAATTTTTTTTTTACACACACTGTGATTTTGTGGGTGTCCTGTGGCCGCTGTGCGCTGATCAGTGACGTACATCACTGATCATCTTTTTCGGCACAGGGTTGATCTATATTTTTTTTTTTTGATCAAATTCCTGTTGCCTTTGAGCGCTGTTCAGTGACAGACGTTACTGACCAACATCTGTGCTCAATTTTTGGCGCAGGACCTTTTTTTTTTTTTTAACCCCTTAAATTTTTTATTTTTAACCCCTTCATTTTTTTTTTTTTTATTGGTATAAAGTATTTTTTTTTTCTGCACCACATACACACTACACACTACATACCCCCCGGATTGAAATAAAGTTTGTACCCCCCCCTACACTATACACGTGTTGAAACATTTCACTACCAGTAACACAAAAATAAAAATGGCATCCCAAATGTCCTCCCAAATGTCCTCCCAAATGTCCTCCCAGTCATCCAGGAGAATGTATTCAGCGGAGGAGGCATATGCCCTGCTTGCTTCTGACTCTGACACAGCCAGTGATGCAAGCGGGGAATTTGAAGGATTCGCCTTAAGCTCCTCTTCCTCCTCTGGTGATGAGGGACCCCCTCAAAGACGCCCCCGTAGAGCAGCTGAGACCCCCCCCCCAATAATTGATCTCGTATGGACCCCACCACCAGACAATTTTGAGCCCCAGGTTCCTGAGTTTTTGGCCATGCCAGGAATCCAATTTGATTCCACAGGTCTCAGAGAAATTGACTTTTTCAAATTATTTTTCTCTGATGATTTTATAAATTTAATGGTGGACCAAACTAATTTATATGCCCAGCAGTTTATTGCTCAAAACCCCACGTCATCATTTGCTAGGTGGACCCCTGTAGATGCAGTAGAGATGATGACGTTTTGGGGTCTGGTGTTTCATATGGGCATAGTAAAAAAGCCAGAAATTAGGCAATATTGGAGTACAGATGTTCTGTACAGTACTCCATTTTACCGTATGGCCATGCCCCGGGCTCGATTTGAGACGATCCTTAAATTTATACATTACACCGATAATGCACAGTGCCCACCCAGAGATGATCCCACCTTTGACCGGCTATTCAAAGTCAGGCCGGTCATTGATCATTTCAGTGCCAAATTTGAAGAGGTGTACATCCCTGAAAAATTTATTTGTATCGACGAGTCCCTTATACATTTTAAAGGAAGGGTTAAATTCCGCCAGTACCTTCCCAGTAAGAGGGCAAGGTATGGCATAAAAATGTACAAACTGTGTGAAAGCACCTCAGGGTACACCCACAGGTTTAGGGTTTATGAAGGGAAGGATTCAAGAATTGAACCGCCAGAATGCCCCCCCTCCCTCGTAGGTGTTAGTGGGAAAATTGTCTGGGATTTAGTGCACCCCTTCCTGGATAAAGGTTATCACCTCTATGTGGATAACTTTTACACCAGCATCCCCCTGTTTAAGGCCCTTGGTTCAAGAGGTACAGCAGCTTGCGGTACTGTGCGCAAGAACCAAAGAGGCCTCCCAAAAACGCACATTGCCCAAGTAATGAGAAGGGGTGAAAGCAGGGGAATATGCACCGAAAATATGTTGTTGGTCAAATATAAGGACAAGAGGGATGTCCTTATACTGACAACAATTCACGGAGACAGTACCACCTCCGTCCCTGTACGAGGTACCAGTACCCACACCTCAAAACCTAATTGTATCCTGGATTACAATAGGTACATGGGCGGAGTGGATCTTTCAGATCAGGTACTGAAGCCGTACAGTGCCCTGCGGAAAACAAAAATCTGGTACAAGAAGGTGGCCGTGTATATCATCCAGATGGCACTGTATAACGCTTACGTGCTATTCCGTTCTACCGGCCAGAGGGGGACATTTATGCACTTTCAAGAGGAAGTCATAAAGGGCCTAATATTTGGGAACCAGCAGGCAGAGGGCCCCAGTACTTCTAGTACTGGCCCCCGTATTGTACCAGGGCAGCATTTTCCTGATGAAATCCCCTCCACTGGAAAAAAGGGCAGGACACAAAAAAGGTGCAAAGTTTGCTATAAAAAGGGAATAAGAAAGCAAACTATTTTCCAGTGTGACACTTGCCCCGACAAACCCGGCCTATGTATAAAGGAGTGTTTTAAAATATACCACACATCTATGGAATATTAGGTTCATAATTTCACCGTGCTTCGGGGGTCTTGCTAATGCCACATAGCACCCACCATTCATTCCACCAGAATCTGAGCCGCAAAATCCAAAAATCACTCCTTCCCCTCTGAGTCCTGCCATGCACCCAACTGGTATTTTTTGGTCACATGTGAGGCATTGCCGTACTCGGGAGAAATTGGGGCACATATTTTGGGGTGCTTTGTCTCCTTCATTCCTTGTGAAAATGAAAAATTTTGAGCCAGAACTGCATTTTTGTGTAAAAAAATGTAATTTTTCATGTTCACTGCCCACTTGTATCAAAATTGGTGAAACCCCTGGGGGTTTGAAATGTACACTATACCCCTAGATGAATTCCCTGAGGGGTGTAGTTTGCAAAATGGGGTCACTTGTGGGGGGGTTCCACTGTATTGGTGCTTTGGGGGTCTTGCTAATGCGACATAGCACCCACCATCATTCCACCAGAATTTGTGCTGCAAAATCCAAATATCACTCCTTCCCTTCTGAGTCCTGCCACTTTTTGGTCACACATGAGGCATTGCCGTACTCGGGAGAAATTGGGGCACAGATTTTGGGGTGCTTTGTCTCCTTCATTCCTTCTGAAAATGAAAAATTTTGAGCCAGAACTGCATTTTTGTGTAAAAAAATGTAATTTTTCATTTTCACTGCCCACTTGTATCAAAATTGGTGAAACCCCTGGGGGTTTTAAATGTACACTATACCCCTAGATGAATTCCCTGAGGGGTGTAGTTTGCAAAATGGGGTGACTTGTGGGGGGGTTCCACTGTATTGGTGCAACATAGCACCCACCATTCATTCCACCAGAATCTGTGCTGCAAAATCCAAAAATCACTCCTTCCGTTCTGAGTCCTGCCATGCACCCAACTGGTATTTTTTGGTCACATGTGAGGCATTTCCGTACTCGGGAGAAATTGGGGCACATATTTTGGGGTGCTTTTTCTCCTTCATATCTTCTGAAAATGAAAAATTTTGAGCCAGAACTGCATTTTTGTGTAAAAAAATGTAATTTTTCATTTTCACTGCCCACTTGTATCAAAATTGGTGAAACCCCTGGGGGTTTGAAATGTACACTATACCCCTAGATGAATTCCCTGAGGGGTGTACTTTGCAAAATGGGGTGACTTGTGGGGGGGTTCCACTGTATTGGTGCAACATAGCACCCACCATTCATTCCACCAGAATCTGTGCTGCAAAATCCAAAAATCACTCCTTCCCTTCTGAGTCCTGCCATGCACCCAACTGGTATTTTTTGGTCACATGTGAGGCATTGCCGTACTCGGGAGAAATTGGGGCACAGATTTTGGGGTGCTTTTTCTCCTTCATACCTTCTGAAAATGAAAAATTTTGAGCCAGAACTGCATTTTTGTGTAAAAAAATGTAATTTTTCATTTTCACTGCCCACTTGTATCAAAATTGGTGAAACCCCTGGGGGTTTGAAATGTACACTATACCCCTAGATGAATTCCCTGAGGGGTGTAGTTTTCAAAATGGGGTGACTTGTGGGGGGGTTCCACTGTATTGGTGCTTGGGGGGTCTTGCTAATGCGACATAGCACCCACCAAAATTCCACCAGAATCTGAGCTGCAAAATCCAAAAATCACTCCTTCCGTTCTGAGTCCTGCCATGCACCCAACTGGTATTTTTTGGTCACATGTGAGGCATTGCCGTACTCGGGAGAAATTGGGGCACAGATTTTGGGGTGCTTTTTCTCCTTCATACCTTCTGAAAATGAAAAATTTCGAGCCAGAACTGCATTTTTGTGTAAAAAATGTAATTTTTCAATTTCACTGCCCACTTGTATCAAAATTGGTGAAACCCCTGGGGGTTTGAAATGTACACTATACCCCTAGATGAATTCCCTGAGGGGTGTAGTTTTCAAAATGGGGTGACTTGTGGGGGGGTTCCACTGTATTGGTGCTTGGGGGGTCTTGCTAATGCGACATAGCACCCACCAAAATTCCACCAGAATCTGAGCCGCAAAATCCAAAAATCACTCCTTCCGTTCTGAGTCCTGCCATGCACCCAACTGGTATTTTTTGGTCACATGTGAGGCATTTCCGTACTCGGGAGAAATTGGGGCACATATTTTGGGGTGCTTTTTCTCCTTTATACCTTCTGAAAATGAAAAATTTTGAGCCAGAACTGCATTTTTGTGTAAAAAAATGTAATTTTTCATTTTCACTGCCCACTTGTATCAAAATTGGTGAAACCCCTGGGGGTTTGAAATGTACACTATACCCCTAGATGAATTCCCTGAGGGGTGTACTTTGCAAAATGGGGTGACTTGTGGGGGGGTTCCACTGTATTGGTGCAACATAGCACCCACCATTCATTCCACCAGAATCTGTGCTGCAAAATCCAAAAATCACTCCTTCCCTTCTGAGTCCTGCCATGCACCCAACTGGTATTTTTTGGTCACATGTGAGGCATTGCCGTACTCGGGAGAAATTGGGGCACAGATTTTGGGGTGCTTTTTCTCCTTCATACCTTCTGAAAATGAAAAATTTTGAGCCAGAACTGCATTTTTGTGTAAAAAAATGTAATTTTTCATTTTCACTGCCCACTTGTATCAAAATTGGTGAAACCCCTGGGGGTTTGAAATGTACACTATACCCCTAGATGAATTCGCTGAGGGGTGTAGTTTTCAAAATGGGGTGACTTGTGGGGGGGTTCCACTGTATTGGTGCTTGGGGGGTCTTGCTAATGCGACATAGCACCCACCAAAATTCCACCAGAATCTGAGCTGCAAAATCCAAAAATCACTCCTTCCGTTCTGAGTCCTGCCATGCACCCAACTGGTATTTTTTGGTCACATGTGAGGCATTGCCGTACTCGGGAGAAATTGGGGCACAGATTTTGGGGTGCTTTTTCTCCTTCATACCTTCTGAAAATGAAAAATTTCGAGCCAGAACTGCATTTTTGTGTAAAAAATGTAATTTTTCAATTTCACTGCCCACTTGTATCAAAATTGGTGAAACCCCTGGGGGTTTGAAATGTACACTATACCCCTAGATGAATTCCCTGAGGGGTGTAGTTTTCAAAATGGGGTGACTTGTGGGGGGGTTCCACTGTATTGGTGCTTGGGGGGTCTTGCTAATGCGACATAGCACCCACCAAAATTCCACCAGAATCTGAGCCGCAAAATCCAAAAATCACTCCTTCCGTTCTGAGTCCTGCCATGCACCCAACTGGTATTTTTTGGTCACATGTGAGGCATTTCCGTACTCGGGAGAAATTGGGGCACATATTTTGGGGTGCTTTTTCTCCTTCATACCTTCTGAAAATGAAAAATTTTGAGCCAGAACTGCATTTTTGTGTAAAAAAATGTAATTTTTCATTTTCACTGCCCACTTGTATCAAAATTGGTGAAACCCCTGGGGGTTTGAAATGTACACTATACCCCTAGATGAATTCCCTGAGGGGTGTACTTTGCAAAATGGGGTGACTTGTGGGGGGGTTCCACTGTATTGGTGCAACATAGCACCCACCATTCATTCCACCAGAATCTGTGCTGCAAAATCCAAAAATCACTCCTTCCCTTCTGAGTCCTGCCATGCACCCAACTGGTATTTTTTGGTCACATGTGAGGCATTGCCGTACTCGGGAGAAATTGGGGCACAGATTTTGGGGTGCTTTTTCTCCTTCATACCTTCTGAAAATGAAAAATTTTGAGCCAGAACTGCATTTTTGTGTAAAAAAATGTAATTTTTCATTTTCACTGCCCACTTGTATCAAAATTGGTGAAACTCCTGGGGGTTTGAAATGTACACTATACCCCTAGATGAATTCCCTGAGGGGTGTAGTTTGCAAAATGGGGTGACTTGTGGGGGGGTTCCACTGTATTGGTGCTTGGGGGGTCTTGCTAATGCGACATAGCACCCACCAAAATTCCACCAGAATCTGAGCTGCAAAATCCAAAAATCACTCCTTCCCTTCTGAGTCCTGCCATGCACCCAACTGGTATTTTTTGGTCACATGTGAGGCATTGCCGTACTCGGGAGAAATTGGGGCACAGATTTTGGGGTGCTTTGTCTCCTTCATACCTTCTGAAAATGACAAATTTGGAGCCAGAACTGCATTTTTGTGTAAAAAAAATAATTTTTCATTTTCACTGCCCAGTTGTACCACAATTGGTGAAACCCCTGGGGGTTTGAAATGTACACTATACCCCTAGATGAATTCCCTGAGGGGTGTAGTTTGCAAAATGGGGTCACTTGTGGGGGGGTTCCTAACTTTTAGCATCTTATGGTGCCTTGAAACCTACATGGTGCCTAAAAAATAATCTCATAAAAAGGAGGCTCCAAAATCAAGTAGGTGCTCCTTCTATTATGAAGCCTGTGGTTTGGTCACCGTGCACACTAGGGCCACATATAGGATATTTATGAAAACAAAAGAATTGGGGGAATCAATTTTTAGTCACATTTCTCTAGTAAAATGTACTGTGTTCCTTATAAAAATGTATTAAAATTGCAAATCTGCAAAAAAAAAGAAATTTTGAAATTTCACCTACACTTTGTTTTAATTCCTGTGAAACACCTAAAGGGTTAACAAACTTCCAAAATGCTGTTTTGAATACTGTGAGGGGTGCAGTTTTTGAAATGGCATCATTTATGGGGGTGTCTCACATACAAGTCCCTCAAAGTTACATCAGAACTGAACTGGTCCCTAAAAAAATCAGTGTTTGAAATTTTCTTGAAAATTTGAGAATTTGCTATTCATATTGTAAGCCTCCTAGTGTCCCAAAAAATGAAAAGGAAGTTGAAATAATGATGTCAACATAAAGTAGACATATGGTCTATGTTAGTTATTCACTATTTTGAGTGGTAAGATTATTTGTCTCACAAGCAGAAAATTTAACATTTTGCAAATCGCTAAATTTTCCATTTTTTCACGATATTTTGGTATTTTTCACAAAAAAACACAGACTGTATCGACCCAAATTTACCACTAATTTGAAATACAATGTGTCACGAAAAAACAATCTCAAAATCACTGGGATAAGTAAAAGCAAAAAAAAGTTATCCCCACTTAAGTGAGACATGTCAGATTTGAAAAAAAGGGCTCTGTCAGGAACGCAAAAACTGGCTCTGTCAGGAAGGGGTTAACACAAATACAAAGACGTGTTTTCAGCTGACTTACAGCACTGACGTTATCTGTGTTCAGGAGGTTGGAATCCTGCTGCCCTCAAGGTAGCATTGAGCTGTAACTCCCCAAAGCCCTATTTCCTGTGTTCCAACTTCCATGCATGATGGTTTTTCCTTATATAGTACATTTAACGTCTCTGCATGTTTTATAGCGCTAAGATTTTCTGATTGCAGGAACCCAGTCTGTCTTCTAAGTGCTCGAGGAGTGTTTATCCTTTATGCTACTTAGATTAAACTAGAGTCTATCGCGAGGAATACAATAAAAAAAACAACAACACGCCCACGCAGTTTAAGTTTAGATGACAAATATCCCTTCTGATAGCATGTTATTTTCCAAGTTCATGAGAAATGTTTGTGCATCTCTTGTACTGTGGTTCCCAGAGGTTGCTTCGCATCCAGTATTTTTGCTTAAGTATAGAATTTACTTTTTTGCTTAATGCAGACTTCCAATATTGCTTTTAATGTTAGTAGTCATTAAGGTGTCTGTAACGGGAGATGTATAAAGGTCGATATTCAGCTTGTTAAGCATACAGCAAATCTTTCCAAATACAATATATAAAGCCAATTAAAGTTTACCTGTTACCATGAGCTCACAGTTTCTGATTTTAGCAGTAAAAATAACAGATAATCAGATCTGCTTACTTATTTAACTATTGTTTTATTCATTGTTTTTATTGTCTGCTCTCTTCACTAATGGTAATTGGTACTTACCGCACCTGGGGATAAATTTACTAAAGCTTATACAAATGAAAAGAGCTGATGTTGCCCATAGTAACCAATCTTCTATCATATCTCTATTGCATCCTAGAAAATCATAGATGGAATCAGGTTGCTATGGGCAACATCACCATTTTTATTTTTAGAATCTTTAGTAAATGTATACACTGGTGTCACAGTGGGCAAATAAGAGAGCATGGACATACTGTAGTAGCATTAAAGACAGAATGGCCTATGTTATTGGCTCCCAAACTGTGCGCCGTGGCACCTTTAGCTGTCTTGAGAATCTTTTAGCCTAGGGGGTGCTGTGAAAAAAGTAGCAAATCCAATGGCAGCCATGACAGTGGGATATCCTCCCTCTTCGTTCGCTTAGACAGGAGGTTTTTCTTAGGGCCACCCACCTGGGGTATACCACAATGCTCATCCCCTTCCTGAATATCTTTTGCAAGTCATCTCCTTAGAAGGCCCCATGAAAAAAAAAACCTCAAAAAGTGGGGATGGAGGTGGTGAGTGTGTGTGTGTGTGTGTGTGTGTGTGTGTGTGGGGGGGGGGGGGGGGTAGGGCAACCAATGGCTGCCAGTAGACATACCAAATCTAAGAAAAGGTCAGGAAACAAAGTCAATGCAATTATTGATTCAGTCAAAACACCCTTCAAGATATGGTCCCCCAAGGTGGATAGTCAAAACATTCAACCCCAAGTGTTCGGGAAGGTATAGATGGGCGACTAGGCATGCCAGATGTCTCTCACTGACGCCTGTGACTTCCTATCCCAAGATGTAGCCATTGTCCTGGTCGACTATGCCTTAATCACATGTAAGACAACCCAACCTTCTTGCTCCTAGATGAAAGTAATGAGGCTTCTAATCCATCTAGCGAAGTTTTATTTGAAGGAGCCAAGTTTTTCATTCTGGAACAACAAACAAGCGTCTGGATTTCATCATATCTTCCAATCTTTTAAGATATTTGCTAAATGCTCTAACCAGATCCAGAGTGTGCCGTTCTTCTTCATCTTACCTTTTAGGTTCAGCAAAAAAAACTAGGCAGCACTATTTCTTGATTTAGGGAGAAGGTCAGGATGGGTTCTCAGCACCACTATGTCTGGAAATCGGATCAGATCAGGTTCTTCCATGCAAAGGGCTTGAATTTTGCCAATTCATCTTGCCGAAGTTATAGCTACTAGGAAGATAACTTTCCATGTTATAAATTTGAGAGGATCCTCCATTGAAGATGCAAAGGGTTATTTCATCATTCTTCATCCAGATCATAAATTCCAGTAACATATCTGATTGAGTGGCCTTTTGCTCTTCACAGTCCTCAAAGGGTTTTCTTTTGAGACCCTGAAATCACTTTAACGCAAGCCATGCAGTAGAAAGAGCAATGTTTCTTTTTAGGCACAATAAAAAGAAAATCAGCCTGAGAGGCAGGATTCCAAAAGACCACACTGCTTTATACTCTTCAAACACCCCCCTTCCCAGGGTGCTGTAATTCAAAAAAAGTTTAGTAATTACTGGCCTAAAGGGCCACACGGTGCGATTTTGCTTGCAATTAGATCCTGGATCGATTGGGTTTGAATCGAACGGCAAGCAACATTAGGTTTTCGGCTATATAGTACAGATCTGTACTATATAGGCTTGCCTGGCCAGTCTATTTTGTTATTCAATTTCGCTGCTGCGGGACTTCGCATTGGGATCGAATGCGGCTAAAAACCGTTATATAAGAAAAATCGGTACTTATGTAATATCTGGGCGCCCGATTTTTGCATCGCATTGCATGCAATATAGTGGCATACAATTCATGCGATGCGATTTTTCATTGTAAAGACCCGATTTTTAATTGTATAGTCACCCATGGGTTATTTCATTCCCCCACTATCCAACTACGCATGGGGTTGATTTTATATAGTGTGGCGAGCCCGAAGTGTGGCGAGCGGACGCAGAATACAAAGTAATCCGCTGCGCTCACCGCGCTTCGGGCTCGATGGCTCTCTGCGCTCGCCACACTATATAAAATCAACTCCATGCATAGTTGGATAGTGGGGGTATGAAATCACCCATGAGTGACTATACAATTAAAAATCGGGTCTTTACAATGAAAAATCGCATCGCATGCCTTAAGTAGTGGCATGCAACGAAAAAAATCGGGCGCCCAGATAATACATAAGTACCGAAAAATCTAATAGAAAAATAGACCAAATCGAACCGTGTTTCTTCAAATACTTTATTTGTGTATAATATTTAATTACGGTTTTATTCCCAAGAGCGAGCCTCCTTCACATCAATCCAAAGTCACAGACTCTGCTGGAGTTTAAATACTGGGTCGTTTCTCAGGTTTGTTCTTTGAACTCCACAAAATTCATCATTGTCAGTTATTTAAAGAATCTGCTTGCTGGAGTTTCCTCTGATTTATCTTTCAGCAAATGTAAGGTGATTGGACGCTGAGTGCCAATTTTTTCAGTGATTTAGTGGAAGCCTGAAATAAAGCAGCTCGAAACTTTGGTGTTTTCATGTCTTCAAACACAGGGTTGATGAGTCACCATCACATACATCAAATTGTCCTTTTTTTACCTTTCAGCTAGCCTCGGAGATCTACAGTTTCACCTGCTGCCTCTGGAACCACCATGCTGACTCGTTTCTGCAACAGATCTGCGCTGGAGGGTTGCCAGAAGCTATTAGTTCGCTTGAGAGAGCCGCATTGTCACTAAAAGGTGGGCATATCTTCTCTTTCTATTTAAAGTGCATTTCCTCAGAACCGTTTTCAATTGATCTTCTCCGCAATGTGCAAAGGCAGCCATTTTGCATTGTAGACCAGGTGTAGCACGCAAAGGGCTGTGCTTGAGAGATGGCGTGTCTGCAAATAGGAATTGCGTGACACACATTGTGTCTGATTCGTGCACTTCACATCCTGCAGTATTATAGACACTTTGTTTTATCATGGCTAAGTCTCCTCTACGCATCAATATACATACATACATACATACATACATACACATTGTAAAGTAAAAATATACAGAATTCATTAGAAACATTCACCAAAACAAAGATCATCTAAAAATTCTCTATATACTCCAAATGTACACAGTCATGGATATATGTTCTAAAATAAGGGAGCTAAAAATAGAAGAGCAGGATAATAAATATTTTTTTGTTATAATAAAAAAGGGAGCGTAATCAAGTAAATATTTGATAAAGAAATGGATATACAAATGGCAATGTGATAAACTACTAACAACAATAATAATAAAAAAAAATAAAAAAAAATATATATATACACACACTGTACAAAGAACGGTGCTTATAGCAGGAGTTTATGTGTATATATATAGTGTTCCCTCTAGAAATGAGGGCGGGCAGGGCGCCGCTGCACGGGGGCAGAGCAAGGAGGGCGGACCTGGCCCGCCAACGTCACAGTTGTGGGCGGTCCCGGGCAGCCGACGTCACAAAAGGGTCGTGCCCGGGCCGCTGCCGTCATGAAAAGGGCCGCCAAAGTTACCGTGCTGCCGGGGAAGCGCTGGGAATCGCCGTGTAAGGTGGCGCTGCGCTTCCCCGTGCACACAGCCAGGGCAGGCACCAGGCTGTTTTAGCAGGGCGCTGCTAGCAGGGCAGGGCGCATTTTGCCCTGTAAAAACCGGGCAGGGCGCAGCGCCCCGCTAAAACAGCCTAGCGGGAACGCTATATATATATAGCTCTATCTATTTATCACAGGCACACACTATTATGACCCATATTTCAGAATATGAGAAATCATGTTGCCTATGTATGACATATATGTACAGCCGTATTCCCTTTTCTCACTGCAAAAAAAGAGTCAGAGTGCTAGATAATGGGGGGTGATCAATCCTGGAAAGCTGTCACTTGCACTGTCTGAGGCATTGGATTAATAATTTCAGCAAGAAGAATTCTGCCCATGTGTTAAGATAATTTCCCATGTCGCTTTGTGAAGGATCTGTGAAGTAGGAAAAATCGAAACCGGTCAAAGTATATGTTAATCTCTAGAGGAAAACTTTAATGAGACACACAATAAAGACAAAAGAATAATTACATACTCTTCAGGACTCAAAAGACAGACTGAAGAAAATACTAATGACTCCAACAAAGTATGAACAAAGAGCCTTTTCTATGCAGTCATTATATTATTCTTAACTAATGTCAGTGACTTCAGAAACATTTCCGCTCATTCTCTGTTTAGATCTGTCACTATGGTCCATTGCTATCTACTGTATTTACTGTAGCTCTGCGTGTGATTCTCTTTATTATCGAATAATTATGTGTGTGTAGAAATTGTCTGTAATTGGAAACTTTATTCTGTATATTTTAGTTCTACGCAAACTGACTGTACATGGGTTTGCAGATCCTCTCCAGAATGTGGAACCTATGGTAAGAAAGTGGATTGTAATTTCTGGACTGTATGTATGCTTCTACTCAGCCTGTGTTTGTACATATAGCTAAGAAAGGGAGCTATACACATTAATGTTTGTATTTAGTATTTGTTGCTTTGTAATTTCTCAACTCCAGTAATTAGTTTTTTTTTAAATATATTCTGACCAAAAAAAACAAAAGCAGAGAAACTTATCTCAAGAAGTTCTTGTGTGGTCTAAAAAGTCCCAATGTGGTCAGATCTGCCCCCCCTGGCTGTTTATGGGTTTCAAACTCTGTCCAGGTTTAAGGATAGCCATGCTTGGGTACAGGTGGTCTAAATAGTACAGTTTTCTTTTACTTTCTGTGCTCAAGCATGTTACATGCCTTGTGGACCAAGTTTGTGAACCACTGCTCCAAACCACCAAGGGCCAGTGGCATAAAACCAAAATTGACAATGTTTTAATCATTGCAACAAAGACTGAAGATGCCAAAACCAAGGTTATGCCATGAGCAGCGTGACAGGGTGCTTAATAATGTGTTAATTTATGTTGCGCTCAAACTACAGCATTGATCAGATATCTATACTTCAAGCTCTTTCAGTGAGTGCTAAGTATCGAAGCTGTAATTAAGCAGATTGATTCAAAAAACACACCTGGAACTATACCCATAAAAAATACAAGATGCAGTTACCCAGTACATTAAGGGGGGTAATTCAGTCCCAGAGGAAAAATCTGCAATTTATTTTAATTTTTTGGCAAATTCGACTTGTCCTGTTCAATCCACGTGCTCGATTGGGCGTAAAATCCAGTGAAAACCGATTGGATCGGTAGTTTTGCCGCAAATCCACGTGGTTTTGGTGCATTCGCGCCTATTTTCACCCTTGATGATTCACCCCCCACAAAAGGAAAACAGAATCTGCAAAAAAAATTACTGATGATGTTTCACCTGGCCAGGAAATTCCTCTGGGATTGAATACTGCCCTGTATGGAAAACAGTTGAAGAACGTTGTCCAATACCTTATAAAAATGTAATTAGAAATGACAAGTTTTTATTTTTATTTTAATAACATGCACTTGACTTTCTAATTATAATTCCAAACATATTCTACTGTATGTTGTCTTTTTTGAATATCCTAAAACTATCCCCTTTGCGGTCATATATAATATATTATGTTGGAATGGGGGGTTATTAAGAATCTTTAATTTATTATTTTTATTTTCATATTGGTAAAAATAACAAAACAAAACACAAGAAATGTTCATATGTTAAACACCTTTCCCATCTACAGTTGCTTTAGAGTTTCCGTTTAAGTTTAGTGTATACATGATTGGCTGGATGTGATTAATGCCGCCAGTCCAAAGTTTGTTATTGAACAATTTTTGTGCTTATGCTAGTATTATGTTTGTTATAATGTGGTAGACAGGGTTGTTCTTCCTTTTTATTACTTCATCTGAGGAAACTGTCAACACGTTTAAAGACAGAGAATCATTTCAAGAGACTTATATGCTCCCCGTCACTGATACCATTCTTGCTATATGGAAGCGCTCTCCATCCTCGTGGAAAAATCCAAGCACTGGTTGCCGCCTCACAGTCTTAATACTACCTGGTAAATGCAGCCACATTTACCGCTGCTGCACGTCCCCTCACCTCTATGCGGCGCCTATCCAGAGCCTTTGATCAGCTGCTGCTGCCCGGCAATTGGGCTGGATAATATTGCTACACTGGTGTCACACTCCAGCCATCAGCAAGTGGGATCCATTCGGAAAAAATAAGCTACTATTGTCTGGAAATTGAACAGCATGATATTGTTGTGCTGGCCGTGATCGCAGGCCTCCTCCATCAGTGGGGCAGATGTATTAAGCCTGGAGAAAAGATAAAGTGAAAGGAGATAAAGCACCAGCCAATGAGCTGTGTTTAAAAATGACAGTTGGGAGTTGATTGGCTGGTGCTTTATCTCCTTTCATTTTATCACCAGTTTATCTCTTCTCCAGGCTTAATACATCTGCACCAGTGTGCGATATATACCTGGAACTGCTAACTAGCTGATGGTGCTCAAAAACTGAGTTATATACCATCGCCTACTGGCCGTGGTTATACACTCCTGCCTTGAGCCGTTGCCCAGCTGTTGTTGCCCAACATTTGGGCTGTGCATTATCTTCTGGTTGATCCCACCATTGTTCACAGCGCAAATGACTGACCATTAATATCTGCACACCTATATTCACACACCTATAACACTTTTAATGACACAAGCCATTTAAGTGACCTTCTGGACATTCTCTGAGATGAGACATCATCTATATATGAGAAATCTGATTTCTCATTTTGAATGCAGAGCGAGGAGGTTACTGCAGAGAGAGCGTCCTGATATTGTTCTTAGTAAGAACCTACACTAGACTCTCAACTCAGAAACTTCCATTTAATCGAGCCCCATCGAGAAGGACTTGGTGATATTTATTTTATTTGCATCAGCTGTGATCAGCAGAAACTTCAAATAGGACCAGCTACACAAAATCTACCCATTGGTTCTTACCCCTGATGAAGTCTTAGAGACGAAATGCGTCGGGTTTTCTTCACCAATAAAATAATTATTTACCCAGAGATGGACTGAGCCTATTCATTGGGAACATCCTCAATATACAAGAACACTATTTCAGAAATGTTTATTCTGTTTTGAAATTGTAATGTTATATTGGGAGGTACAGATTCTATACTAGGTAGCGCACCCATATATATATATATATATATATATATATATATATATATATATATATATATATATATATATAAACAATGATCCAATGGACCAGCAGAGGCACTCAGGAGGACTTGGTGAAAAAAAGCAAACTTTAGTGTTCCAACGTTTCGGGGTTAGCAAACCCCTTTGTCAAGGTGTACGCCTTGAAAAAGGGGTTTGCTAACCCCGAAATGTTGGAACACTAAAGTTTGCTTTTTTTTTCACCAAGTCCCCCTGAGTGCCTCTGCTTGTCCATTGGATCATTGTTATACTATTTGCACGAGAGGGCACCGGGGCAGCTGAACACCCCCAGGGAGAGTGCCGGACTGACCCATACTTCTATCCGGACATACTTCTATCCGGACTGACCCATACTTCTATCCCCAGGGAGAGTGCCGGACTGACCCATACTTCTATCTATCTATCTATCTATCTATATATATATATATATATATATATATATATATAGAACTTTGCATAGGTGCGGCACTCCCAGGGTATGCGGCTGCAGGTGCAGTACTGGTCGGGTGCCCGCTCAGAAGAACCCGGCTCACTTAGCCGGTGTAATGTAGAACGCTGTGGACGGCGGCACTCACAGACAACGAAATGATGACACAGGATAACCTGGCTTGTGACCAACGTTTCAAGCCTCCGTGGGCTTTTTATCAAGGTGCATTAAACAACTAACATACAATCAAACACATACCTTTATGCAGGTCAGGGCCGTTCATTCCTCCCCCGGCGTCCGCTCTGGCGCATGCAAGTGACGTCACTCATTACGGGTAGCCAGCGGGGTCATGAAGGGACCTCCCACCTGCCCAAAACCAAAACACTGCAAAATAGAAAATACATGTAATATATTAAAAAACCTTAATTCATTGAAAAAAAGTCAAAATGTTACAAAACTTAGGAGGTACCAGTGTGTACCATATCGCTATTGTGTACAGACAAAAAGTGCAACAATCTGAAGGTGTTACAGAAAAAAATGAACCAAATATTAAAAAAGAATTGAAAAAATTAAAAACATCACGCATGGGATCATGGCCAAGCATATATGCTTAGCCGAGTTGCGGGGCAAAGTTTTAATGCTATTAGCCCCGGATAATACTATGTTATTCTGTGCCCATCTAAGGATTGTGCCTATACCAGATGGCTGCCCATGTACCTGTGGATCCTTAAAGCTACATGCAAACGGGACCCAGTAACAGTGTGGGTGCAAATGACACCTGTAGACCATTTTATAAAAAGTGTGACAGTCCAGCCTGCTCGTTGAGACCCCGTGGAGCCAATGTGTCCAGTCTGAAAATCCATCGACTCTCAGCCTGGCACAACATTAGTCCACGGTTGCCTCCCCGTTTAGGTGCCAGAATCTGCTCAATAATCCTGTGTCTTAAAGCAGAAAGGGAATGTCGGGCCACTGCAAAGTGACGGGCAACAGGTTGATCACTTGTTCCCGACAAAATTGCGTGTTTAATTGCGGACCTATGGGCAGCTGCCCTCTCTTTAAAGGTCCGAATGGTCTTACCCACATAGTGGTGCCCACAGGGGCAACTGATGAGGTAGACCATATATATATATACCATTTGTAAAGCAAGTGTCAGTTTTTGATTACCTCCAGCAGTAAGGATCCACAAGTGCACACTGTATCCGCTGCATTACTAGGGGAGTCAGGCATTTCATCCACAGTCTCTCCAGCAGTCTCCCCCTCCGCCCAGCTCCGTGTTCCTGTTAGAAAATAGAATGTTATTATTTTTGTCAATCAATTTAGAACTGAATGACAGCTTGCTAATTGACTATTAGAGTTATACCTACATGGTAAAAATGTTATTATGGGTAATTAGTTTCTGTGAACACAGACTGTTCACTGAATGCAAAATATCTGATACAGAGCAGATAGCATCATGGAGGATTACATAATGTCCACTGCCAGAAGGAACGCCAAGCAGCTTATTTGTGGGACTTGGCACTGGGTTAAAGGGCGACAACAGATGTGTCCACATACATCTAGCCTCCTTTTGCATTAAACAGTGAAATTGCTTGAGGGTTATATTCACTACGTTTTGCAAAATAAGGTGTTTTTTAATGGGAAAAGTTGCGCACTAAGATGCACTACAGAGTCCAACAGCGCTCACGTGCTATGGATAATTGGTCTTATATTGCATGGAGGCTAGATGTATGTGATCACATCTATAATTGTAAATGCCCATATACACTAGAAGATTATCTTTCCAATCTGGCTGTTTGGAATGAAAATTTGGGAGCAAAAAAAACCAGGGGCATTACTATGAAACTTGCTCTCCCTGCCAAAGATTTTGGCAGCGCCTCCCCCCCCCCCCCCCCCCCCCAAGTAGGGTTAACCCCCCCCCCCCAACCCTGTCTTACCCCTTTGAATCAAGCCGCTTCCGCCGGCGGTCTTGTCTGCGCATCTGTCTGCTCTCCTGATGAAAACTGACACTGACATAATGGCTGCCCCCATACAGCAGACAGTTTGGTACTTGTTTCCTAGCACGGCGCCCGATTTTACTATGTATGCAAACATAGTCAAATCGCATTGCATTGCATCGCATGCCATTATTGTATGGCATGAGATGCAATTTTACCTGTCCTAATGCATTTAATGTACTGTACCATAAAATGACATATAATGTCATTTATTTATGAACCCCCCCCCCATTATCCACGTCATCCCGAAGCGTGGCGAGCGCAGCACGTTCGCCCAACCTTTTCATACCCCCACTATACACGTTGGCGGGGAGTTGACTTTATATAGTGTAGCGAGCCACCGAGCCCGAAGCCTGGCGAGCGCACGCGTACTATGTTACATGTATTACACGTCCCCTCGCGGGGCTCGCCGCGCTTCGGGCTCGGTGGCTTGCCACGCTCGCCACACTATATAAAATCAACTCCACGCCGACGTGGATGGGGGGTATTAAAAGGTCGGCCGGACTCGCTCCGCCGGCCCTCGCTGCGCTCGCCATGCTTCGGGATGACGTGGATAGTGTGTGTGGGGGGGGGGGGTGGCTAAATAAATGACATTATATTTAATTTAATTGTATAGTACATTAAATGCCATTATTATATGTCAAATCGGAACTGATATGTCTTCACATGCCATACAATAATGGCATGCGATAGGATTTTTTATTGGACCCGATTTTTGTAATGTATTCACTGACAGAGAGCAGTGAATGCATTACATAGGAAAATCGCATCGCATCGCATGCCATACAATATTGGCATGTGATGCAATGCGATTTCACTACCCTGAATAGCCCACTTCGCAAATGCCGTAGTACCAAGTACCAACAGTTTTTAAGGATTCTAGAGCAGGCATTGTAACTTATCAGGTTTGCATATTAAAGTTTTTTCAGACCACGATTAGTGTTAATTATAGCACCCTGCACCTTTCAAGACCCGTGCAGTTCCTTTTACCTGCCTGGAGTGTCGCTGTTTGCTGTGATGTCTGTCACATTGTGGCCTGTATCTCAATACAGACCAGACTGTACTAGAAGTCCCACAGCAGACAGTGACACCCCAGGCAGGAAAGAGGAACTACACGGGTGTGCATGGTGATGCAATGAACACTGATATACAGTTTGGTTTAAATAGTATATAAAGTTACTGAAAGTAGTTAGCAGTTCTGAAAAATCATCTGACAGTAGGATTTCTTTATAGTAAGAGATTTTTCTTTAATAACCAGTATCAATCAGCCTGGTCCCTCAATGTTATTCAGCCTTCTATATTACTGTACATACCTCCTCAACTGTCCTGATTTTCCTTGGACATTCCCAATTGCTAATGGTCAAAAGATTCATTGTTTGTGTGGATCAGAAAGAACAGGGCTAGAACAGGGGAGAGAGCTATTTGTCCTGATTTTAGCGAAGTAGATATCATGTTTTCAAACTAATGCAGTTTCTGTTTACATTATATTGGTACTTTGTATATATGGAGTATTTCCCAAAGCTGTAAGCAGCACCGTAGACATAGTATATTTGGAAATCTCAGGCTGTGTAAAAGCAAATATAAATATCTGCCATCCAACAGGAAAATGGAAACATTCAGAAGATAAAGAAGTCCTTGAAGGCTTCTGTATTTGCTGAGGGACCTAATACATAATGTATGACAATTGTTGCATCCGTCTATCTTACTGTTTATTTTCTTTCTTGGGCTTGTGAGCAAAATTGGAGGATATTAAAGAGCATTAGTTTTACAAAGGCTCTCACAAGTGTGTGCCTCTCAGTTCCTAAGTTATTACTGTGCTCTTTATACAGTGCATTCATATGTATAGAGCCTCAGTGCACAGACATCGTACAAAGCTGAAGGCAATGAAGAAATTTAGTTCCCGTATTAACAAAATACCATTGTATCTGCATTGTACACAGAGAGGCACCAGCGTATTAATAAATGGTGCATGGGTCCCGAGGGGCCCTGCACCGTACACCCTGCTCTCAGAGTGTTCTTACCTTGTGCTGGCAAGTGGGTTTCTCCTCCTCCGTGGTGCCACCATCGCAATGATAGCTTCTTGAGGGCAGGGTCAGTATAAGATTCCTGGTACCCTAAAGAGAACTTCAATTTACTTTGCTAAAGCAGTTTTTTTTTGAGGATAGGGGGTGAAAAGTTACAATCTCAACTTGAAACATTTTCCTGTATAAAAAAACTATATATAGAAGAAAACAGATGTGTCAACATAGACCTAACCTCAAATTGCATCACTGTAGCTTCATCCCCTCCCTTGCCGCTTTACAATGCCGCTAATTTGGGGCCACAGTGGCGCTTCCATGTCTCTGCACCACCCACCCAAGATGAAGCCACACCCCCTGTTGTACCGATGGTTGTGATGCTCCTCTTAAACTGTAATCGCAAATACAGGCAGGGAGTGGTATGCACCTCCTCCTGCATTTGCGTTGCTTAAGGATTGCATAAAGGATTGCTGCGAGCATCTTATCGTATGCGTTCCTTACGGAATCAGGGCCACAGTGTGTGTGATGTATGATATACTGTATGACATCTAACTGACCTAATCATGTTTCTTTCAGGGTTTCCTTCATGCTGTATTTGACCGTTTGAGACAGTTTTTAGAATGCAGTAAGTACCTCTTGTACCCCTTCCCATGACACGGGTAGAAAACATAGTTCCGAATGTTCTTGGGATATACTTCATGTTCTCTTACATAATTACTGTTATTTATTATTTATGGTGAATTGTCTTCTATTCTGCAATGAAAACGTAAAATACAGATTGCAATGTAAGTGCTCATACTTTCTTTAATCTCTCTTTCTCTCTTGAGCGCTTTCTCTCCCTGTCCCCCCTCTCTCTATCTGTCCCTCTCTCCCTAACTCACTTGCTCTCTCTCTCCCCGTCTCTCTCTCCCTAACTCACTTGCTCTCTCCCCGTCCCTCTCTCCCTAACTCACTTGCTCTCTCTCCCCATCCCTCTCTCCCTAACTAACTCACTTGCTCTCTCTCTCTCCCCGTCTCTCTCTCCCTAACTCACTTGCTCTCTCCCCGTCCCTCTCTCCCTAAGGGGTGAATTTATGAAGCTTGGAGAAGTGTTATCTATCCCCATAAAGAACGTTATGAGCAAGGTGATAATGGTTCAGCCAATCAGCTCTTACCTGTCAATTTACATATTGTAGCTGATTGGCTGAACCATTATCACCTTGCTCATAACGTTCTTTATGGGGATAGATAACACTTCTCCAAGCTTCATAAATTCACCCCTAACTCACTTGCTCTCTCTCCCCGTCCCTCTCTCTCTACCTCACTTGCTCTCTCTCTCCCCGTCCCTCTCTCCCTCTCTCCTTCACTCACTCTCTCTCTCCCCCTGTTTCTCTTCCTCTCTCTCCCGCTCTCTCTCCCTCCCTCACCCCTCTCCCCTTGGCAAAGCTGAATAATTAAGTGTCTAATGATTATCCTGCAACAACACAGGCGCTAAACCAAAGTATACATTTCTGACAGCTTATTAGTCTAGCTGCTATGGATCTAACGCAGACCAGACAATAATTGCATTAAAGTTTGACACTGTCAGTCTGTAAGATCCCATGTGAATAAATGACTATCTAGATAAAGCTGGTAAGCCATTTTTTATTCGGCCTGAATGCCCTAAATGTCCACTATAACGGGTGGGGAAAATGATTGCATTGCATAGGCCTGTAGCTCTCCAGGTGGTAATAAGCTACAGGTCCCAGCCCCGGCTCACGGATGTGTATGGACCAGGGTACATGCAAGTGAAATGATAAAAACATAAACACACCGTAATAGTACATAGTAGATATTGTTAAAAGTGCATATAACGATTCTTCTAGAGTACAAAACAAATAAGCAGTAAAAGGAAAATAAAAGTCAGCACAAATGTTAGGTACCCGTTACATTGGGATGACCGGCGGTGAGGGTGCTGGTGATCCGTATACTGACACCAGCATCCTAATGGAGTGATTCCTAAAAAAGGTTAGGTAAGTACACTTACCTACCACCTGCCCCCCCCCCCCAACCCTCCCTTCTAACAGTCTAACCCCCCCCCCCCCCCCTGCAGCCTGACCTTATCCCGCTAGTCCCTAACACCCCACAGTCTAAACCGAACCCCCTGTAGAACGCTGTGTACCTTCTGGCCCGTTATAGTGGATCCTCTATATTCAGCATCTGCTTACTTCACTCTTTAGGTTTTGCCGGGGTAAATGCCTGTGCTGCAGATGGTTACAGGGTTATGTTTCCTACCAACAGTTGTGCAGTAGAAGGCCTGATAGGCAGCCAGTCTGTGTATTTACCAGTCGCACTGCAGCTTCATCACTTCGTACAGGAGCTGTCCCTGCTCCTTTCTGGCTGCTGCAAATTGTGATGCAGCAATTATCCTGTGTACAGACTGACAGTGTTTGTGGGTTTGCAGGATTAATCCTGATTATTCCGATCTCTAACCGCCGTTTAACTCTAACTGCAGCTTAACCTTATTATAACTCTAAAATCATATGTCCACGTTAAAGCAATGTCAACATTCAAATTGTCAACTTGTTGACTGCATTTTGTGTTATTATATTGTAAGTGTCGATGCATCTTTTAGAGCAGCACACATAAGTTATCTGCGTAAATCCTACCTGGGCTTCCTGTGGCAGTTGTCGCCACTTCAGCCTGATAGTTAATGATTGTTTAAATGTAGATCTGTCATTACAAAATGTTCTGATCAGTAAGTAACTCTTTGGGCAGTATTTAATGATTTGTCAATATTCAACTGACTCCCTGCACACACCGTTTCCCCCTCACTAGGTTTTTGGAGCGAGGGGGAAACGGCGTATGTGGCCGTTAAAACAGCAAGGCTTGTGGCTAAATGCAGCAGGCTCCCTGCATTAACTGCGAGCCTCGCTGTTTGGGGGAATCCTCCCTGTTCTCTGACAGCGAGGATTTCCCAGAAATGTTGAATACGGGGAGCGTCCGGCACTGGGGTTAAACGGCAAGGATCGCTTGTTTTCGGCTATCCTCGCCGTTTAACCCCCTCGTGAATACACCCCATAATTGAGAAAGCCAGGAGTCCGATTAGCAATGGGTGGTTTGTCTTTGGTTCCTTTAACTCTTTCCTATTAATTTTTTGTATTCGATATTCAGAATGAAGCAACAACATCATTAGTTTTACCCTAAGGATAAAGATTTGTGACGTGCAATTCTCTGCTTTTTGTGTTTTAGGCAGAGGTATCGGAGCCGAACACGTATGCAGGGAGAGGATAGAAAAGATCATCGTATTATTTACTAAAGTGGTAAGACGTCAGCAAATTCAGCTGAAGATATTCTCATTCATTCACCTCAATGATCTCACTTGATCTGTCGCTTAAGTTAAGATTGATTCGCATCTGTTTAAATCACGCCGTCTTGTCATTTTGCTAATTCCCTTTTTCTGATCTTTCTTGCAAGTCCATTTAAGTGAAGTACAAATGAGAGCCTGGCACCTGTGCTTTGCTTACAGAAATATATTTTTATCATTCAATTGAAAATAAAATGGCCCACGGTTTGCAGAGGTGGGGGAAGGTGCAGACATGTCTAGAAATACCTTTTACTTTGATGTGGCTGCATTCATGGTCCGTGCTTCATCTCAATTGCACTGGAAATATAATAGGCTGCAGTATGGAGTGGGAGAGGTACAATTACCACTAGCAATTCCCTTTTTTCTGTCATCACATAATTCACACTTCAGCTCTCCCTCCACTCGTGTGTTCATGTGAAGCTTCCTGCTACCATGCGTGGCTGCTCTGTGGTCCTGTTGCAGATACAGCATAGGGAAATGGTTCTTAAATGTGATTCCATGTCTGCTAGACATGTAACATATGTGCAATAGGTTTTCATTTAATAGTCACGACATTGTCCATGGAAATATTTAACATGAATGTTTTTTTTAGAACTATGAATAGCTTTAGTGGAATAAGTAATTATGTATAGTATGCATATAATATGGACTAGTACTGATGTCAGAGCTATAAAGCACAGGTTCTCAAACTCAGTCCTTGTGACCCCACACGGTGCATGTTTTGAAGGTCTCCTCACAGAATCACAGGTGAAATAATTAGCTCCACCTGTGATCTTTTAAAATGTGTCAGTGAGTTATGAGTGCACCTGCCGGGTGACCTGGAAAACGTGAACTGTGTGGGGTATGAGGACCGAGTTTGAGAACCCCTGCTATAAAGTGACCATGTGGTTTAAATGACTTTAGTATTAAACAGATCAGCTGGATATAATACTCAATAAGGGACATATATGTAAACTGTTGTAGAAGAAAATGTGATATCTATATTTCAGCTCCAACTTGTAAGCAGGTGGTGGTGTTCCATAGATGGTTATCCAGTAGGCGAAACGAATTAGTGGGGATCCAAATGCGCAAAAAGTGGTGGAGAGCTGGTCCAAGTGGGACAACAAATAAGTCCAATTCCAACATAAGAGTCAGGCCACACTCTTATGTTGGAATTGTACTTATTTGTTATCCCACTTGGACCAGCTCTCCACCACTTTTTGCGCATTTTGGATCCCCACTAATTCGTTTCGCCTACTGGATAACCATCTATGGGAACACCACCACCTGCTTACAAGTTGGAGCCGAAATTGGTTGCCCGAGACAGGGCCAACTTCTGATCACACAAGGTACAAAGCATCCAGCCAGGTTTATGGACACACACCAAACCAGTATTGTTCGCAAACGACCATCTGGGACACCATACTAATTTGCAGGAGCGGCGCTCCCCAACCCACTGAGGCATAGTTCTCACAAGCCTTGCCAGCTTCTATCAGTGCTGTGATTCACGGACATTTAGGGGGCATGGCCTAATGCTGTAAAGTGCCCCCACTCAAAGTAATGCTTGCTCCTCCCCCTCTCTCTCTCTCTGTCCTTCCCTCTATATTCTTTGCCTTCCCCTCCTTCTCTTTCACACACTGTTGCTCTCTCTCTCTCTCTCTCTCTCTCTCTCTCTCTCTCTCTCTCTCTGCCTGCCCCTCTCTCATTCTCCACTCTCTCTCTCTCTCTCTCTCTGTGAAGCTGTCGCCCTCCCTCTCTCATTCTAATGCTGTCTCCCAACCCCCTCTCTCTTTCTCAAGCTCTCTCTCCATCTACCTCTCTCTCTTTCTCGCTCTGTCTCCCCCTAACATCCTCTCACTCCACTCACTCTCTCTCGTTACCCTAATGCTGGGTATGCACTGAAGCAATTCCTGCAGCCGCCGATAAAGTCAACTGTATCGGTGGTTTTGCTGGAGAATGATCTAATCCATACACTCTGACCCATATGATTCACAATAACGGTTAGTGATATCACCCTCCCCCTGCTCCGCACATGCAGCCTCTGATGGTATTAAGCTGCATATATAGACAACAGGGGGGTGTCGTTAACAATATTGACCGCACACACTGGACGATATGCATGTGATATCGGTGATGATATTTTGTTATTGATAAATCACCCAATGTGTAGCCAGCTTTAGGGGTATTGTATTGACTGTGTGTGTGTGTGTGTCCTTTCAAGATTTTGCTATGGGACCCACAAAATTCTAGTTACACACCTTGATATAACATATGTATAGTATACAATTTTTCCCCCTATGTCTACATATGTTTACACATGTTCCTCAAAACCTTGAGCATCAACTACTTTTTGAAGGTACAGCTTTGGTTCTTCCCTGTGGTCTTGCCTTTACCTTTATAAACGGCTACCAATACTTCACACGCGTCCAAGGCTAACACTGACCAATAAAATATACTATGTCACTTTCACTTCTGAAAACAATTGATTTTATTTTCTTGTGTTTAATCTGTTGTTAAAATCTTGTCTTATCAGTGCATATATCCCCATCTTTAGATCATGGCTAACTTTTTTGGTCTCTTGATTCTTTTCTCAAGCGACAAGCCTATTTTTATTTTTTTTTTATTTTTACGTGAGCTTCGTCCATTTTATTTTTTGTGTGTCAGTTTCCTGCGAAAGTCTTGTGGTGTCTGCAGAGTGCAATAAATCACCCAGTAATGAATTGCTTGCTTGTTTCCAGAAGATGAAGGAAATGCTGCACGATGAAAGCGGACAAAAATTAAACTGCCGTTGTTCTGCTTCATTCCCGGCGCCTTCAGCGCTCCGGTGTTTTCTGGTTTTCCAAAATCTAATAGAATTTGTAGTATTTAACTACTTTTTTCAGTTTTCCTTAGATCGCTGAAACATTATGTCTGTTTGTAGCAGTACGCATCAGAAAGTCAATACAATGGAAATTGCTTTTTAAAGATTCCGGCAAAACATACACTGTTCAAACACGAGCGCGGACTTTATTAAAAACCTCAGTCATAATCCAGCAGTTAATCTTAGAGAAGTGACAAATTTGTTATGCAACTTTTATTTATATTGGTGAAACCAGAATCGTTTGACACTCTACGTTTCTGAGAGCTACGTTGAGATGGAGACGCTTGAAACTTTCACTTAGGACACTTGACATTCACACAGGAAACTGTGATGATGCTCACTTTAGGAGGTTATTCTAGTTCACTTTTTGTGACAAAATCCTTCTTAGATGGACAAAACCATGTGCACTGCAGGTGGGGCAGATGTTACTTTTGCAGAGAGAATTAGATTTCGGTGGGGTTTTTCTTCAAAGTGAAATCTATATTGCAGTGTAAAAATAAAGCAGCCAGTATTTACCCTGCACAGAAACAAAATAACTCACCCAAATCTAACTCTCTCTGCACATTTTACATCTGCCCCCCTGCAGTGCACATGTTTTTTTCCATCTAAGAAGGATTTTGTCAGAAAAGGTGAACTAGAATAACCCCCTTAATCACACATACATGGGTATTCGGCCTGGACAGTGTCTACGTCGGCAGTTATTAGGTTGACAGGTTCAAAAGGTCAACATGACCTTTGTAGTAGTAGTAGTTTGTCTATTTATAATTAGTAATTATTAACTGTAATTTTTCAAACAATGAGGCAGATGTATTAAGACTGGTGTAGAGATAAACTGGTGATAAAATGAAAGGAGATAAAGCACCGGCCAATCAACTCCCAACTGTCATTTTCAAACACAGTTCATTGGTTGGTGCTTTATCTCCTTTCACTTTATCTCCAGTTTATCTCCTCTCCAGGCTTAATACATCTGCCCCACAGCCTGTAACATAAGGATAGCTGCTTGGCTGGTACTATGGGCAGGTTTCAGACCTGTTCTCTAGGCTTCGTATACTCGCAGCCTAGCATACAAATTAACGCCGCCCTGCTGAATGCCCCCCCTCTGATCTAATCCGTTCACATACCCATCCGTTCGCATTCGGCCGAACGGCAGAGAAATCATTTGGTGGTCGCTCCCCATTAAATGCTTTTTCATTCCGTCTATAATAAAAGTCAGTGTAAAATGACTTTTATTCTTTTATCCGCCGAATTTGGGGTGGGCACTGGCGTCATGTGACTTCAGTCGCCCACTCCGAGCAGGCATCGACACGCCTGCGTTCTCAGGAGTAGGCCCAGCATTTTCAAGGGCGCACCCACCAATTTTGTCTGGTGCAAAAGGCACGCGCAAACCATGAACATCGGTGAATGGGATGAGTTCGGTCCCTTTATCTCTATCCACTTTATCTCTCTGAAAGTTTTCCTGCTGCTCTCCCTTTGTATCAGTTTTATAGCTATATTACGGTGTCTCCAGCTGGTTCATTTATGAATATATTATGGCATGGTATAAGGTAACCTTTAATTTGTTAGTGTTAAATTGAAGTGTGGTTTCCCTTATAGATTTCTTTCTCTTTCCCTCTCTAGCTTTTAGACTTTCTGGACCAACATCCATTTGCATTCATTCCACTGATTCAGAGAGCACTGGAGTTTGCAGTGAGCTACGTCTTCACGGAGGTCGGGAAGGGAATCGTGTTTGAACGTTTCATAGTTCATTGCATGAGGCTCATTAAGATGATTGTAAAGAACGATTCCTTTAAACCATCCAAAAACTTTGAAGGTATACATACCCAACCTATTTATTATGCAAGTGATTCTTTTTTCATTGTTCTTATACAGTTGTTTGTAGTTTCTTCGTAAATTAGAATGGAAGCACAGTGGCCACTCCTGGGACTGTGAAGCCTGACATTTCTTCTGCCATCTGGATGCCTTTATGATGGCTGTAATAATGACTCAAATGCGATTCCTGTTTGCTTTATTGCAGAACAATGTGATTTATTTCAATTAATTGTCTTTTAAACTTCCTCCATGTCTCTTCCCTGCTTATTTGTAACGCACCAGAAAACTCCATAGCATCGAGCAGTTCAAATGAAAAGTTGTGCAAAATGCTAATTATTCATAAGAAAACGTAGCAAAACAATTACACTATAGCAAAGGTTGACAAAGGAGGTGCAGATGTAAGATAGATGTTTGCAAGATTTTTCAGTCTAGAACAGGGGTGATGACAGCAGGGACTTGTAATGCAGATGGGCCTGCATCTAAGGCAGTAGTATTGGATTGGAGACTAAGGGAGGCTATAGTAAAGAGGTTGGTGTTAAGAGAGGGTTCTTTAAGGTGGGATACCACCAGTTACCAAAATTGGAGAGCAACATACGAGAACATTGGAGGCCGCTAGTAAGATGTGGTTATAGGTTATGTTTTCTTGTCCATAGGAAAAATGAGATCATACTTAATTTAAAGATAGAATGGAAAAGCCAGATGGAATGGACAGGTTGAATCAATAAGTTAAGGGTAGACAGACACTGGGAGGAACACCGCAGTAGGGAATAGGGTTGAAGGGGGACATGAGCAGGAAGAGAGGACTGAGAGGGCTTGTGCTCTGTAGTGGTTGAGAAAAAAAGAAGGTGGAAGTGTGACAAGGGTGGGTGTAGACCGGGCTGCACAGATAGAGGCTGCCAAAGTTGGAAAACCAATGTAAGATACATTTTGCTAGTGATACTATCTAATCCAGCAAATGATTAGAAAGGCATAACCTTTATATTGCTGTAGGGTGAGCAATAGATTGTACATTTAAACCTTAAAAAAATGACACTATAGTAAGCTTTAATCTGGTGGAGGAAAGAGTCTGATAGAACACGCTGCTCTGTTGCCTTCTGTTTATTGGTAATCTCTTATTGCAACAATATTTTTCAGACAGCAAAGCAGAAACCATCAACGCTCACCAAATAAAAATGGCATTCTTCACTTACCCTGCACTGATGGAGATATGCCGCAGACTGGTTACCCATTATTTCCTCCTGGGCGAGGAAGAGCGTACAATGTGGGATGAGGATCCAGAGGGGTTTGGTAAGGGCCCAAGAGCAATATTTTGTCTACCTTATAATTATCTGATTTACTGCGGCACCTTCAACTGTGCCCCTATTTACTATGCATCTAGGTTTGTGAACTGACTAGTCGACTGCAGCACAACCATGTTCTCACAGGACGCATTTTCTATTGTTCATATTTACATTTAATAACATGATTAGTAATTAATGCAATGCTCACTTTTTAAATTACTGGAAATGTCAGACTTGAAATACTGTACAGTGCCTCTAGTCTGAGGGTAGCCAACTCCAGTCCTCAAGAGTTATCAACAGTTAATGTTTTCCAGATCTCCTCACTGAGGGGTAGATTTATTAATCTCGATGAAGTGATAAAGTGTCTGGTTTTTATCATTTTTCAAACCAAGCTTGTAACTTCACAGTTAGGAGCTGATTGGCCGGACACTTTATCACTTCACCGAGCTTAATAAATCTGCCCAGAATCACAAGTGAAGTAATTAGCTCCACCTTTGGATCTTTTAAAATATGTCCCTGAGTAATGAGTGCACCTGTGCAGCAGCTAGGTTGTGTGGAAAATGTGAACTGTTGGTAGCTCTCGAGGACTGGAGTTGGCTACCACTTCTCTAGTCCATGGGTCAATTACTATGGTCCCCAACCCCAACACAAGCCTTATATAAAATGTACATTATAACATGATGATGTAATTTAGTGGAAACTAGGGTGGTCCTTCTTCTCTTAACTTGTCCCCAAATGCCCACTCCCTCCCTCCCTCCCACTGTCATGTGAGATCCCCTCCCCCCCACTGTAACATATGTCCCCTTACCATTGTTACATGCTATCATGTTCAGGCGTAAGCTGAGTACTCACTATATCAGGGCTGGGCAATTGCGGCCCTCCAGATGTTGATGAACTACACATCCCAGGATGCTTTGCGTTAGTTTTGCTATGTGGCCATGCTGAAACTGATGCAAGGCATGCTGGGATGTGTAGTTCATCAACATCTGGAGGGCCGCAATTGCCCAGCCCTGCACTATATGATATTGTCTAGGAACGATATTGGCAGTGATTTCTTTTGAACTTCTAGGCGAACAATATAGTGCATACACACTGAATGATATTGTTAACTGTCGTTCAGTGACATCATCCTCTACCTTCGCTGACTATATAGTCAACATTGAGCTGCACATGTACAGATGATGAAGGGCATCACTAACAATCCACGGGAGCGCACATTGTTAATGATAAAGTACATACACTGTAGACGATATGCATGATAACGATATTGTTAAATATAAATCGTATAGTGTGTACCCCCAGGTTATATGACTGAGGATTCTATATAGATACCACCCCAACTTGCTCAGGGGGGAGAAGGCGTTACTCACCTCTTATCACTAAGGACAAGCTAAGAGTTAATGGGCCTTATTTTGGTTCATTCTTTCTGACAAAATCCTTCTTAGATGGACAAAACCATGTGCACTGCAGGGGGGGCAGATGTAACATGTGCAGAGAGAATTAGATTTGGGTGAGTTATTTTGTTTCTGTGCAGGGAAAATACTGACTGCTTTATTTTTACACTGCAATATAGATCTCACTTTGAAGTAAAACCCCACCCAAATCTAATTCTCTCTGCACAAGTAACACCTGCCTCACCTGTAGTGCTCATGGTTTTGCCCATCTAAGAAGGATTTTGTCAGAAAGAATGAACCAAAATAAGGCCCAATGAGAGAGTCTTACACTGATAAATGACCTTTTTTAATCAGTACTAGCACATTGGGAGGGTGGGGTGCTTTGCCGATCATGATCATTTAAGTGCCTATGGATTTGGTATAGAGTTCACAGGTCGTACTCCACTGTGTGTAGTACAGTGACCCCCAGGACAGCTTCTAACAAAACAAAGAGGACCCCTGTGTGATTTTCAGAATTTCAGAACTCCTCTTTCTTTCATCTTCGCGATAATACGGGGTCTTAGGGGCTTAGCCGCTCTTATGGGATCTTCTGTATCTTGTAAGAAGTTTGTCCTGAGTGCCGCGGTACTCTATTTTGTCCCATAGCAGATTCCTAAGCAGAGGCCACCAGACACCTTGTTTATTCATTTGTAGCCTTGGTGTCTTGGCTTGATTTTTTTTCTGTATACTATATAATTGTTATTTTTGTTTGTTTATAAGTGTGCCAAGCTGTAAGCACACAGTGGGATAAACTGTGCACCGCGGCTCAGTGAGTCTCAGATTCATTAATCACAAGCCAGCCACCTACTTACAAGGTATAATCACTGAACATGTGCCAAGTCCACTCTGGAGAGTCATATTGGATTTATATGTCGCAGTCTTCAGTCCCTAAAGAAATGAGTTTGAACATTTCACTATCATGTTTCCTGCCCAGGAGTTAATTGCTTTCAGTGTGTGATAAATTGCATACAACTTTTTCTCTGGGGCCCTGTCCTCTTGTGGGGTTCCTGTATGTTGCTTGCTGACTCTCTGCAATCGAAACTGCGACATTGTAAACTTAGGCTCGTATTGTACTAAGCGTAATTTGCTGTATCCCGTCTCACTATTTATTCTACTCTGTCACCCATTGCTATGTCATTAATCCTCGTTATGGAACTGAAAGGCGATCCCATTAACAGTTGCATGAATTAATTAGAGCAATATAAAAGGCAAGTAAACAGTGAAAGGTCTGCTTGTCACAGCTAGCGCAGCTGGAACAGTAGAAGATGAGGCCTGTGCTCTCCACATTACGGGTACATTTACTAATGCTTCTAAAAATGAAAAGAGGTGATCTTGTTCATAGCAACCAATCAAATTCTATCATTTTGTAGGAGCCAATAGAGAAATGATATACGGGAACTGATTGGTTGCTATGGGAAACCTCATCTCTTTTCATTTGTATAAGATTAATAAATGTATCCTTAAGGAGGGTACAGAGCCGGATTACGCCTTCGGGGGGCCTGGTCACTTTAGACGCGGTGCCCCCTCCCACTTGTCATTACTGGCTGCAAACTGCATGGGAGAATATTACACTGTCAAAACACAGATTAAATGCAGTATAAACTTGGTCAATTGGTAACTGCAGGGGGGGGGGGGAGTAATATAAACATAAATATATACATATATAAAATACCACATGAAAAGACTGTGTTTGTTCGTCTGTGCCTTACTCTGTAGGAGACCTCACAGGATCAGCACTGCCTCTGATTAAAAACCCTCCCATGATGAGGCCGCTGCTGCTGTCCTCCATGGGCCTGAGAAGTATGTGATGGGCTCCACCAAGCAGAGCTCAGCACAAGCCTCTCAGCTTTTGACCTCTTGTGCGAAGCCTTATGGGACTTAGTCAACTCCCAGTAATGCACTGCACACTTCTGCACTCAGTGCGCCTTGGCTCCCAATGCTCAGCACCATTAATCATTGTCACATTGGCAGATAGGTGACACTGCAGCACTACCCCACTCCCATGCACAAAACCTTTAGTTAAATTATCCCCACCTATTACTGCCTCACAGCACTGAGGTCATGAATTTGATTCCCACATGGCTCGGACTGTGGAGTTTGTATATTCTCCCTGTCCTGTACTGTGTCCGCCCACAATCCAAAAATATACTGGAAGGTTAATTGGTTGCTGACAATAAATTAACCCCAGTGTATGTGTGTGCATGTACATGTGATTAGGGCGGTCAAGTGCTTATTTGCCGTCACATTCTATGTTTCAAGCACCTTAAAGTGCTGGCATTGTCAATGTTGTCTTGTGAATCATGGGACCTTGCAGACCAGTTTCACTCACACCTGCTTTTAGGTGTAATACGCTGCACAGTCCTAAAACTGCTCTCTCCAGTACTTCAAACTGTTGTTACAATGGGCCTTATTTTGGTTCATTCTTTCTGACAAAATCCTTCTTAGATGGACAAAACCATGTGCACTGCAGGGGGGCAGATGTAACATGTGCAGAGAGAATTAGATTTGGGTGAGTAATTTTGTTTCTGTGCAGGGAAAATACTGACTGCTTTATTTTTACACTGCAATATAGATCTCACTTTGCAGTAAAACCCCAGCCAAATCTAATTCTCTCTGCACAAGTAACACCTGCCCCACCTGCAGTGCACATGGTTTTGCCCATCTAAGAAGGATTTTGTCAGAAAGAATGAACCAAAATAAGGCCTAATGTTCTCATCCACAGCCTGCAAACACAATAGCAAGCTGTAATGAGAAATGTAGATTATATGTATACGGAAGCAGTGTGCTCTATTGTCAGTGATGATCTCTCTCTCATTCCATTTGTAGCTGTGGAGGAGAGCGGCGGTGACTCCTGGAAGTACAGTCTGAGGGTACGTCTTCTAAATTATTCACTCTTGGCCTTTCTTTCAGTTCAGGAAATACTGTAGGTATCACTGTTGCTCATGCGTTTAAGCAGGGAAATGTAATAACGTTACATGGTTAATTTCCTTAGGGTCTTTCCTCAGAATGTCATCTTTTCTAATCCCCGTCTGTTTTCCAACAAAATGACCTTTTCAAAAAACTTTCTTGAAATTGTTATATGGATTTTTCATCATTAATTCTTACTTTGTATTTACAGCATGCCCTTTGCATATAAACCACATGACTGTAACGCACATATATGAAGAAATACACGCAAACGTATTTCAAGGAACATATAAAACATTAACGTGGAGAGATACGATTCAGTTTGTAATATTCTGCGTAAACACTGCATCAGTGCTGCATAAATGCTGAGGGTCATTCAAGTGTGCTTATGGACTTGATTCAGAGTTCTATCCGATATTTTTCATACAACTCCGAAGTTTAAAATAGACAAATATTATAACCAAGCGCGGGGCACTAATTGTAGTCCTAGGCAGCCGCTTATAAGGGATACTCAACCCTTAAGGAGAACAATAGTCAAAAGAAACACAGTGTAAGCGGCGCTTTAAAGACTACAATTCAATTATCAATTAATGATTTATTTTCATAAAAAGGAAAACACAATAAATACAATGTGCAATACCACCGGCCGGTAGAGAATATAATTATCACAACATATACATACACGATATTATTAAAAATAAAAACATATTACTGCATGGTCAAATAGCTCTTCCACATTAAAAATATATATATTCCAACTGATGGACCCAGCTGGATTATTTTCCTTTTTTTCCCTTTTTTTTTCCCGGGGGGCTCTTTTTTAGCCTTCAATTAGATTTTGTAGGGAATATTAGAAAAAAATATATATATTAGTGTCCTGTTCAATTCAAGGAAAATATGCGATAAACTTTATCCAGCAACAAGCAATTAATAAGCGGATTAGTCAGCACTTAATGATAAGCAGGTTAGTTAGTCCTTTAAGACCAGGCAAGACAAGCAGTTAGTCCTTTGAGAACAAGCAAGACAAGCAGTTTTAGTGCTCATTCATTCAGCAAAGAATAAAAATGATTTTGATACTTATACTCCGTTGGACCCAGGCAAAAGGGTCAGATTTGTATTCCTGGGGACAGGATGTGATTCACCCGGAGCGGGTCCCCGGCTGCTAGTTTTTCCAATTTACGCAGCTCTCACAGGGACTCTCAGCTCTGGTTTTTGGTGCCCCTCGTCTCAGTTGGTGGGGGTAAGGTTCGGCTCACCTGGAGCGGGTCCCCGGCTGCTGGTCTTCCCGTAGTTAGTGCAGCCTTTTCAAGGACTCCCAGCTCCGGCGTTGAATTCCCCGGCTCGGAAGGTAGCGGTGGTCAAAAGTGACGGTGAGATGACGCGTTTCCCCGCCTACAATACGTCAGCGGCTTCATCAGAAGTTTGTATTTTAAAAATTGGGGGTGTGGCATGCCAAAGCCAGTGTCTGCGTCTTCTGACACTGCTCCACTGGTCCTGAGTGCATAACACATTATAGTCCGTCCTGACAGTTACTCAGAGGGCCGCTGTTTATGCAAGACTCAGCGGCGGATCACAGAAGCTGACAGGAGGCGTTTACACAGCGTTGCAATAATTAGTTCCACCTGTGGATCTTTTAAAATGTATAAGTCAGTAATGAGTGCACCTGACGGGCGACCTGGAAAACATGAACTATGTGGGGTCCTGAGGACCGAGTTTGAGAACCCCTGATACAGGGCATATGCACATAAACAATATTGTTAACTATATTGTTCATTGTGGTCACCGGGCCCCCCACTGATTGTGCATTCATTGATTATATTCAACTGTGTGCTCTGACACGGGGTGGGGGTGTCTAACTTACTGCAGATACTATTTACGTAGATGTGATTATCGTAGTTTGGCCAATGCACTTCTATTATTTATCCTCCATAGAGAGATGTCTAATCTCTTTTAGCTATTTTTGCTGCTATGTATCTGGGTGCTGGATCTTTGTATGTAAGCCCCATGCTTGGCCAGTGATGGAGGCGCTATTACACGGTGGGCCTTATTCTAGTTCACTCTTTCTGACAAAATCCTTCTTAGATGGACAAAACCATGTGCACTGCTGGGGGGCAGATGTAACTTGTGCAGAGAGAATTAGATTTGGGTGGGGTTTTACTTCAAAGTGAGATCTGTATTGCAGTGTAAAAATAAAGCAGCCAGTATTTACCGTGCACAGAAACAAAATAACTCATCCAAATCGAATTCTCTCTGCACATGTTACATCTGCCCCACCTGCAGTGCACATGGTTTTGTCCATCAAAGAAGGATTTTTTCAGAAAGAGTGAACTAGAATAAGGCCCTGTGGGCTGATTGGTGGGATGCATATGAAACGGGATCCTATAAATAAATAAATTAAATAATGCCTTCAGTAATGTCGGCATTTTGCTGTTAATATTTTGACTCAACCAAACCAATCTCCTTAAATGCATTATAATAATTTCATAACACCAGCAAGCTGCATATATTCTACGTACAATATATCTGTCTCTTTCCCAGCCCTGTTCTGAAGTGCTGTTCATTGACATATTTCATGAGTACAGCCAGATCCTCACACCTGTGCTCTTGGACATGGTTCACACCCTGCAAGGTAAGAGTCTTTTCTCATCGCTGTGACATGAAAGATTCGAGCTTGCTGCCAGCGCACCTGTCTCTGAGCGTGATGGTGTCAGGCACCTTCTGATAATCACAGACATGGGAGGAAAATGCGCCGACTTTACATTGTGTCTATTAGCTGAAAGGAGTCAAAGTTTTTTTCCTCTTTATAAAGCAACAAGTGTGTTATCACAGGGAATACTAATGATGGCATCCCATGAGCCACCAGCTTGTTTAGCAATTACTCCTGTAACAATATTAATATGTTTGAATAATCTGTGTAGTGCTCTTTATTCAATGTATTAGGTCTAAATGGCTGTATATAATATCTGTATAAATAGTGTGTTCCAGTGTCACCACATGTTGGGGGAAATTTACTAATAATAAGAATATGATTTTTCGTATTCTTAATACTGTTTTAGCGTTATGCAATTTTGTATTCCGGAGGGGAATTTACAAAGCAGTCAAATACGACTGCTTTGTAGTCCCCGATGTTGTATTAATTCGTATGAGTGGCTGTATATACAAATTCATATAGGCAGTCTGCACGAATAAGTCAGATCCGTGCTGGCTGCAGGGCCGGGTCTGGTTCCCAAAATACAGGGGACAAAATTAATAGGGGTCCCCCGTATTTTAAGAACCAGCCCCAGGCCCAACCAGCCAGCAGGGTAATGCTACAGCCGGGCGGAGACTTTTTATACAAGTCCCCCCGGCCAAAACATTAACGCTACCGACCAGTCAGCCTGGCCAGGGGTCCCGGGGAAGTGGGGACCCCCCAAATAAAGCCCCCCCCCCCCCTTCCTCCAGGACTTACCTGTCCAGGCTGAAGCCTGGTGCTGTCCCTGGTACCCCTTAGCGTTGGGTAGCGGGCTGATTAAAGTGTAAAAATTAGAATGAAAAACTATTGTCTAAAACTGTGGCACTATGAGTCCCAGCAAGCCTCCACCGCATGCTGGGACTTGGAGAACCACAAGTCCCAGCATGCGGGGCATTAAAGGGCCCGTTGGCACTTGTAGTTCCACAGTCATAGAAATAGTTAAAAAAAAACACACACTGACACCCATGAAAAATAAAAGTTTAATACATCCAAATCTCACTTTCTGATACTTAACTTTCTCACCAACATAGCTGTTTATATAAAGTTTTGATTCAATATTGTCAATGATAAATGAAAATATATATTTAAAAAAATCCTCAACTTTTCTGTTGTAAAAGGAACTATACGGTACTGCTTGTGTACTTCCCAGCTGCACTGTCAGTCTCGCCTTGGCATGTACTGTGCAATGACGAAGCACAAGGCTTTGGTTAATGTAGAATCTGACAGCTGAATGTTTAGTCTACCTGCAATCTGCTGACCACATCAGTGGATCTCTAATCACACAGCACCTTGTTCAATGGTACTTTATTTGTAGCTTGACATATTTGTGAATAGTCCCACTTAAAGAATAGCTTAAAGGTATATTTGCTGTATGTTATTTGATCAGTTTTAGCCATGCATCTAATGTGCACTTGTTGTAAAACATCTCTAAAGATCTTATAGAGGTGGTTGTTTATAAATTGCAACGTAAACTCTGACTTTTCATCCAAGCTAACCTAGAAAGGAGAGGCTTGTATTTATATACAGATTTTGTTTCTGTTTGTTTCTTTAGGTCCAACTCCTCTGGATGACTTAAATGCTTTACTCATTAAAGAAACTGGTAGGTAACATGTAATACATTTCCCCATCTGTCCTTAATGTTTAAGTATGTCTATATTGATTCCGGTGCAAAGATGTATATTTATAAACCTTCATAGGCTAGCCCAGTCATACCCAAACTTTTTGGAATCAAGGAACCCCTGAGTATCAGAATTTTTTTTTACGCCACACCTAGGGCACAAGTTTCACAATTATAAAGTAATTAAAAATATGAATTTGAGTAAATTGTGTTTATAGCTCACCCTTAAAGCCCGTACACACTGGGCGACTTTGAGCTGAACAAACAGCAGGTTTGAGCATCTTTCAGCTCAAAGCCGCCCAGTGTGTATGCCCTGGCGATGAGCGGTGAGTGTTGCGGTGCGCTCCCGCAGCATAGCCGGGAAAGCCATTCATCTGCTGGTATTACCAGCAGATGAGCGGCTTTGAGGACGGATTTGCATAGCTCTGCACTATACAAAGCTGTCCTCTCCCCTCCGTCGGCACCTGGCAGGGGGCAAAGCCGCTCAGTGTGTATGTATTGAGCGGCTTTCCCCCAGCGATGAATGCGATCATCACTGTCCATACGGGTGCCGGATGCGGTCCCGACAGTCATTTACCCAACGTTAAGATCCCGGCTGTCAAAACTCAGACAGACGGGTGCCCGACGGCCACCCGCTATTCTCCCTCGTGGGAATCCACGACCCCCATGAGGGAGAATAGAATAGGTGGCGAGCATATCAAGCCACCGTACCCGCAAGAGGCTTTGTTGCACTCACCATGCTGTCTGAGTCCGGGCAGTCGGGATCCCGATGTCAGGCTAATGACTGTCGGGATCCCGACTGTCGGTACCCTATACCACACCCGTCCATACATGCTGGGCATAGTCACCCAGTGTCTATGGACCTTTAGTATCAGTTATGTGCTAATGGACTGGATTCACTTCTGTTCTGTCTACAATGTGCTTTTTTACTTTGGGCATAAATTATTTTTTATGGACATGGACCACCAATCCAGGGCACCCTAGGGTGCCACAGGGCACAGTTTGGGAACCAGTGGGCTAGCTTGTTTTTCTGTGTGTAAGATGTGATTTATCTTATTGTGTGCATATTTGTGACCATAAGAATTTTTTTTTTTTATAAGTGCTTTAAGTGTTATTTTTGGCTATTTCATATGTGGAGACTTGTGTTTGTCAGATCTTTCCTGGCACCTCTGTTCATTTTTATGACTAATGAGCATTTTCCCTTTCATCCATCGGCCCTTAGTTTACAACGCTGTTGGACTTGCTGCTTATGAATTATTTGATAGTGTGGACTTCGATGAGTGGTTTAAAAGTCAGCTGCTGGGAGAACTTCAAATTACACATGAAAGGTGAGAATATTTCACCCACCTTCTGTATAAGGTGAAAACACAATGCTGACAGCGGCATTTTTCTGTGACCTACATCTTTTATTGCACGGCGACAGGCATTCATACCGGCTAGCCGTTCATGTCTGTATGGTCATCCCTTCCATCATCCTGTACCAGTTTGGCCTTCTCCACTTCGTGGAAAAGGAATTGTCTGTAACATAAATAGTAAAGGGGAACAAAAAAGGGAAAAACTTCATATCAGTAAACAGGGCTCTATGGAGAAACCGAATATGACTCAATCTTTTTCTTTGACTTGCTTCACTAAAATCTTTACTGCTCGGCTCCCTTTTGTCATAGATTATTTTTTTCATTACACCTAAAAGTTCCAAAATTTTATAGTTAGCACATACAAACTGACAGATGCAGAGCAGGGACTTTATACTTGTAGTTACAACGAACATGCTTTATGTCAGCACAGGTAGTAAAAGAAAGATCACATGTCCGTAATTAAATCCAGGGTATTTTAACATACTATGGGCCTTATTCAAAGATAAATGAAGTCCGCACAGCTGCCAATTTTAGACTGTCATGTCTGTCCCTCCCTCCATACTTACATATCGTTTCTGAGAACTTTTCATATCCTGTGTCTGCAGTACATTTATATCACACATTTCTTCTTCTTGGGCCTGTTTCAGCACCGAGCGCAGTTCCAATATATGTAAATAATATAAAAACATGCACAAATATATAGATGCCAGCATAAGCATTGTTTTTATTTACTACCATGCGACAGCCTGTCAAGTCATGCGATGTCTACTGTCTGCACTGGTAGATCCAGTTTCTCTGATATAGATGCACCGCACATCACAGCATCGACTACTCAAGTTGCCCCTGCACGTAAACAAGTTTCACGTACGGCCGCATTGCATTTGCAAATTGTGGGATTATATGCACCCATGCAATCCTGGGTGAATACACAGTGCACACGCTAGTGATGACACAGTGTACATGCCTAGTGATGGCAAACAATTTGGGTTCACCGCAGCTTGCACCAAAGATGGGAGGGTATAATCTGTATGGCCATTGTTGCTACTGTGCATTTCGGTTAATAGCGATGTCGTACACATATGCATACACCGTTGCACTGGTTCTTTTGCATATGCATAGTAAGAATATTTTAGGTCTGCACGTGTGCATTTTGCTGCCTATTGCTCCTGATTTCCTGCCTGGGAGTTGGACTACAGCCTTGTACATATGGGGTGACCCAGCCTCTATGCAGAGAGACTGGCTTATTTATAGGCAATGCCCCGCAAGCACTGTCTTTCCCTGCCGACGATGGCGTCTCGCGGGACTGCGCAACTACTCAGATTACTTAGAAATGGGGCGATAACCGCCCCTTGTGTACGCCCCATAAGCTCCATCTGTTAATGAGGCCCATTGTGAGCAATACTGAGGATTTTTCTAGCTGTTGTCACACTGCAGGTGCCTACATATTGTATAACGTGTATTGTGTGAGTATATTGTGAGATAAGTGATGTTTTCTTTTTGATAATGTTAATGTTTTATGTTTGCTTCATACTTTTTTTATGTTATATTATTTTGTAGGTATAAGCTATTACGTCGCAGAGTAATTTGGCTAATTGGACAGTGGATTTCAGTGAAGTTCAAAGCTGATTTGAGGCCACCTCTATATGAAGTCATTCTTAGTTTGCTACAGGACCAAGACTTAGTTGTAAGTACATTTAAGTTCAACATCATTAATTCAATATGTAAATAACTCCACTTAATTTGCTATGTTTTGTGTGTGTGTGTGTGTGTGTGTGTGTGTGTGTGTGTGTGTATGCATGTATGTATGTATATATAATATATGTATATATATATATATATATATATATATATATAAATATCTATATGGTACTTGTGTACTAGCACAGCGCCCACGATAATTAGTCGCCCGATTTTTTTATTGCATCGCATGCCATACACCTGATGGCATGCAATGCGATTTTGACCCATATACGATATTAAATTGTATAAGCACCCTAATGGGTGCTTACAATGCTTAAATGTACCCCCACGCCACCCCCCAAGTATAAACGTGAACCTGAAGCGTGACGAGCCCAGCGGTACGCGTCCTACGACCTTTTCATACCCCCACTATCCACGTCGGCATGGAGTTGATTTTATAAAGTGTGGCGAGAGCACGCGGATACCTGTGCAGCCCGCAAGGGGACGCTGATACCTGTGAAGGTATCCGCGTCCCCTCGCGGGGCTCGCCACGCTTCGGGCTCGGTGGCTCGCTGCGCTCGCCACACTTTATAAAATCAACTCCACGCCGACGTGGATAGTGGGGGTATCAAAAGGTCTTAGCACGCTTCGGGTTCACGTTTGTACTTGGGGGGTGTCGTGGGGGTGCATTTAAGCATTGTAAGAACCCATTAGGGTGCTTATACAATTTATAATTGCATCCCATCGTATTGTATGGCATTGTATGCCATATACAATGGCATACAATTTTAAAATTGTATGCCATTGTAGAACATCGGCCGATATCGCGTCGCATGCGATATGGTCTGCGATGCGATGGGCGCCGTGCTAGTATACAAGAGTACCATATATATATATATAGAGAGAGAGAGAGAGAGAGAGAGAGAGAAAGGAAGGACAGAAGGGGCGCCTCATACTGTAATACTTTTTAATTCTAAAAAACACACAGGTTCAACACTTAAAACCACGAGGATGGTATGCATACCAAAGTAATCCTCAGTTGTGGGCTACAGCTACCACATGATTTTATATCTACTACTCCACGGTATCTGCGGTTGTCACTCCAGTGGGCACCTTCTCCTCCAAGGGCTCCAGACACGCCAAACACCAGGTGGAACAGGGACAGCGTCACCCGCATGTTCTAGACATTGGGGAAAACAATCTGAACCCCAACTCGTTATCTCCCCAGTTTGCCAGTTGAAAACAGGACTGTTTTTGACGAGCAACGGATGGCCTAACACCAGGGGAACTAAAGGACAGTGAGTGAGATAAAGAACTATCTTCTCATGGTGTAACGCCCGAGAGTTAATTGAATTGGCGGGGCGCAACTCATCACCTGACCGTTGGGCAGTGAGTTGCCATCCAAACCTCGAATGGAAATGGGCCTATCCATTTTAACTTGAGGAATGCCAAGTGTCTTAGCCAAAGAAATATCAAGAAAATTCCCTGCGGCTCCACTGTCCACAAAGGCCTTTAAGGAAAGGTCAGAGTCGCCAGAGGAAATTTTCGCCGGGACCAACATAGAGTTTTGGGAGGAGACAAACTGAAGACCAAAGTGAACCTCCTCACCATTCACTTGGACTGAAAGTTTCCCTGACGCTATGGACAGTTCTTCACAAAATGTCCCCTTTTGTTACACAAAAAGCAGACCCCAAGGTTCCTTTTACGAAGACCCCCCCTAGAGGGGACCCTTGACAGACCCACTTCCATGGGCTCATCCAACTATTCTGCCGCTGTGTAGACCCCTGGGTAAGGCAACAATGCTGAATCCTTTTCAGCTCTACGTTCCCTAAGACGTCTGTCTATTTTAATCACTAGCTCCATGAGCTTATCAAGAGTAGTGGGAACTGGGTAGTGTAATAGACTATCCTTAATCTGTTCTGACAGCCCCAGTCTAAACTGGCTCCGCAGTGCTAGGTCATTCCACCCGCAATCATTAGACCACCTGCAAAACTCGGAACAATATACCTCTCCAGGATTTCTTCCTTGTTTGAGGGCTCTTAGATGACTGAGCGGCAGCCTCTCTATCAGGGTCATCGTACAACAGCCCGAGGGCTTTATAAAAGTTATCCACTGATGACAACGCCTCATCCCCAGCTTTTAAACCAAATGCCCATGTTTGGGGATCACCCTGGAGTAAAGATATAATAGTTCCCACCTGTTGGGCCTGAGAACCAGAGGACCGGGGTCTTAAGCGAAAATATAATCTACAAGGCTCTTTAAAGTTAAAAAAATCTATCTGGTCGCCTTAAAATCTATCAGGAAAGTTCATCTTAGGCTCCAGGGCGGCGTTCTGAGTGGAACGCGTGATACCTTCTTGAACCGGCACCTGAAGGGTGAGGTCTTGCATCATTTGAGTTAAACCCTGGACTTGCTCTGCAGGATTCATGTTGGGAGATGATAATATGGACACAGCAATCTCCCCTTTTCTTTTGGGGCCGGTGATACTGTTACACTCCAGGGAGTAATTTAGGATCCGGAATGGCGCCTGACTGAGCGGTGCCGCTATCCTCTGCACTAATTCTATTGGCCTTCTCTGACAGGTGACCACAGACTGCTGGATGCTAGGCTTCGCCTGTAGCCGCCACTTTTGAGAGGGCGAGTTAAGCCCGCCCTAGCTCCGGTGCAGCCAGGTGTATGTGGTTACAAGTCCGTGGCGACCGCCAGAGATAGGTCCAAGAGGAAAGCTGACTAAGCTGGTAACCCAAACTGAATATCGGTGTTAAGGAGAATATAAACGTATATATCCCTATCTTGACACAGGTACAGGTTAAAGGATAAATACACATGTAACCATAAAGAAAATATTGCGACCCAGTCGCACAACAAACCAGGCGACCCTCGTCCCAATAACTCCTACGCAACCTTGTCGCAAAACGGTGAAGTTGTATACTGCACAACTTCACAGGGTTACAATCCCAACAAAGCTAGGGTGATATCTCTCTTTATCACCCTTGCATTTATCTCTTGTTATGGCTTAATACATCTGCCCCATTGTGCGAAATACCAATTTTTTTTTTTTTTTTTTAAGTGAATGGAAGTCAGTAATTTTTTTAAATGGTTTTATCTTTGTATGTATGTATGTAAATCCCACTAGTGTGAAATAGTTTGAAGTTGCTCAGTTTTAAATGGACACATGGTCGTTTTATAAATGAGCGCTGTATGTCCATACACAATGGGCGACTATGCCCAGCGTGTAATGTCAGCAATGATTGCTACACTAAGAGGCTTTCCCCCTGACCGGCGACGGGGGGTGGGGGTGGCTTTGCATAGCGCAGCGCTATACAAAGCCGCTCATCTGCTGGTATTACATCAGATGAGCGACTTTCTCTGCAATGATGCCGGAGCACACAGCAGCGCTCACTGCTCATCGCCGGGCCATACACACTGGGCTGCTTTGGGTGGAAAGCTGCTCAAACTTGCTGTTTTGAGCGACTTTCAGCTCAACCTCACCCAGTGTGTACAGGCCTTAAGTGTTCTCTATAGGCATAGATAAAAAAGGGCTTATAGTTACGCTTAATCAATATATGTCATTGTGTAGCAATATTATGAAAAATGCTGCATGGTTACAAATGCAACACTGCAAAAAATGCAACATTTTTCCTAAAGCTTCTACGCAATGTGATACTTTGATTAAAGGTAACTATATAGCCCCTTTTCCTCTCTGTGCCTATAGATAACCCTTTCAGCACTCAGTCATAAACTATGTGTGTTTTTAATGTTATTTTCCTGCTCGATTTAATCCGTTCGCTTGAAGTGGGTTCTGTGCTTCTGTACTAGCTGCTGTGCGCTGAATGTTCCTACACCAGGTCTTTTATTTATTGTTTCATTTCTTCTTTTCTTTGTTCTGCTTTGCCTTTTCAAGGACATTGTTATTAGGTGTAGACCATTTGCAGAATTACAGTGGAATGATCATTTAATGTGACACGGCTCATTACAGTGTTGGGTATGCCTTTGCATGTCCTGGAAATAGATATCAAGTGTGAAATGCTTCGTCAATTAAATAATTGGCGGTAAACTGGGAGGAACCCAAAACTAGAATGAAACCAGAGATGTGCTTAATGAGCAGCAGATCGCTTTATTAACGGCCAATATGTACATAATACATGTGCGGTGACACGGATGCCAGTGAGGTCCCTCTCATGGCTGTTCTCTATGCCGTCCTCTACTCTAACAGATGTCTGGTCCTATCTTCACAACACTATGGGTTAGGAAAGGTTGGGTCTTGATGTAGCATCAAGAGGAAATAGTGATTTTAAAGCGGCCTGTATTTTCCTCCCCTTTTTGGAATTTAATTATTTCAACAAAATCAAGTTTATCTATCCAAAGCACTGTAGGAATACATCCTTCTTGCTATAGTTATTGCACAGTGCGTGCTATTTTTTATTATTATTATTATTATATTATCGGTACTTGTGTATAAGCATGGCGTCCACTAAGCAATTTGCTTAGTGGGCTATTCTGCGTAGGAAAATCGCATCCGCCATTTTAGTGCCATGCGATTTTCCTATGTAAGTTATTCACTGCTCTCTCAGCCCCGGGCCATCGCATCGCATCTGCCGCAAAATCGCATGCTATGCCATGACATTAGGTATACAACAATATGATTGTATGTCCCCAAAATAGGTTTAACGCACCCCCCCACTATCCACGCCACCCAGAAGCGTGGCGAGCAGCGGTGGAACGCATCCTCCAACTTTTTCATTACCCCACTATCCACGTCGGCGTAGAGTTGATATTATATAATGTGGCGAGCGCAGCGAGCGACCGAGCCTGAAGCGTGGTGAGCACGCGGAATACATGTAAAGTAATCCGCTGCGCTCGAATCACTTTGGAGTAGCATGGATAGTTAAACCTATTTTGAGGACATACAATCATATTATTGTATAGCTAATGTAATGGCATCGCACACCCTATAAAATCATATGCGATCGCATGCGATTTTGCGGGACATGCGATGGCCCGGGGCTGACTTAAAAATCGCATCGCATCGCATGACCCTTAAATGGCCCATGCGATGCGATTTCCCTACGGTGCCGTACGTAGCAAAACTGGGCGCAGTGATAATACACAAGTACCATATTATCATTTTATTTATAAGGCTCCACAAGTGTTTCACAGCGCCATACAAAGGAACAGTACAGGGAGACAAAACCTAGTATTACATTGAATATATAACAAAAATTACAGGTAAAGAGCGCCACAGTTCAATACACATTACAGCTTAAATATAAAGTAATGAGGACTCAACATACAGTACTACTAGAGGCTTGTGGCCAATGATGGAGATGAGTATGCGGACGGAGATGGTCACTGAGTGTTGGAGTATAGGAGAGCTGTGAGTGAAATGTGAAGAGAAGTGGGCTTTGACAACAGGAGGAAAGCGTGCCCTGCTCTGAGGAGTTTACAATCTAGTAGCAAGGGGAGACACACAGATTACAAGAGGTGCAAGCAAGTGGGGTGGTGGCTAGATAGCAGGATTTAAGCAGTCAGGGGGTCGGAGAACCAGCCTCCAGACCAATGTTCCCTCTAATTTTATGATGGCTGTGTGCGGCAAAAGATTTTGGCTGTGCAACTTTGGAAGGAAATTTTAATTTTTGTGCGTCACTTATATATCTGGAAAATGACGTTTAGCATTTGTGTTAGCTTTACTTCAAAATTATAGTAAACATTCAAAACACAGCACACAATGTAGTTAATGGGTGAAACACACATTACTTGAATCCACAACTGCAAAAAGGGACCACTGCTGCTTTGTGCGCTCTGTTGTAATGTCTGTGCGCACGCTCGTCGAGTTGTGTGCGCGCGCACACAACTTAGAGGGAACACTGCTCCAGACTAAGTTATGCAGTGGAAGGGTACGCTTTGATCAATAGGTGAGTTTTCAGTGCCCGTTTGAAGCTTTGCAAGATCGGGGAGAGCCTAATTGTGAGTCTATTTGTCCATTTGTCTTTGCCCTTGCATATTCCACAATGAATGCTCAGAGTGCAATTGCTTTCTTTGTTGCCACTTGCCTACTTGATAGGTGAGGCTGAGGCCCACGAGTGCTTGTAGTTTGACATTGGTGTAAAGATCACTTCATTTTCCAGGAGCGTTATGTTGGACTGATTTGGCGGTTCAGATGAAACATTGCTCAGTGTGTACCCACCTTAATGGCCGTGAGCAGGAACAGTAATCCACCTGCTCTGGCCTAGCAGGAAATGACAATGAAATAGAAAAGATTACACACGTCATACCTTACTTATGGAACCTCCCTCATATATTTACGTATATGAGAACCATGATCATTTTTCTTTTTTTTTTTTTTTTAAACCTGATATCCATTTTTGAAAAAGTATAATTCGCTCAGAATACAGTGAACACTTGATAGGGCCTAATTAGTATTTTCTATATTTCTTTAAATGATTTTGAAGTCCAATCCAAAGTGCTAGTTTATTAATAGAGCTTTAACAAGTGGTGACTAGCTCATTATTAATATGTATTAGACAATAATACGCTTTACTCCTTCACTCACCAGGACACAGAGGAGTGGGTGACAAAAAGCACATTAGTCATTTGTTTAATTGGCTAAATAGTTGTATCGTTTTGTCAGTATTGTTAATGACAGGCAACATAATGAACACATTTAACGGCAGAAAGCCTTTCCTCATTAAATTACTGTCAAATGCTTCCTTAAGGTTTTTTCTCTGCCTTTTATGTAACCATAATTGTACTATTGATAATGACAGTAATTGAAGTAATAGGTACTAAATCTTAATTGCTATTTAAGGAAATAAATGTTCACAGACTGGGTCTCTTTTTTTTTCTTAAAGTCAAAATGATGTTACAGACTGGTCTCTAGTAATTTATATTAAGAAACATACCGTAAAAAATAAACACCTCATGAATTAAGGACTGATCTGTACTGACTGGGGCAGCACGGACGGTGTAATGGTTAGCATTACTGCCTCAAAGCACTGAGGTCATGGGTTTGATTCCCACCATGGCCCTAACTGTGCGGAGTTTGTATATTCTCCCTGTACTTGCCTGGGTTTCCTCCGGGTACTCCGTTTTCCTCTTACATTCCAAAAATATACTGGTAGTCTAATTGGCTCCCAACAAATTAACCTTAGTCTGTGTGTGCGTGAACATGTGGTAGGGAATATAGATTGTAAGCTACACTGGGACAGAGACTGATGTGAATGTTCTAATATACTCTGCAAATCGCTGTGGAATGTGTATGCGCTATATAAGAAACTTTTAATAAATAAATTCAAGAAAGTCACTGGACTGAACATTAAAGAAAATAAATAATAGGTTGATTTTTTTTCGATGGATTGTCTTTGAAAATCTTATTTCCATTTAAACCTGGGCACGGATTAGACCATGTTGCAAATGATGCAATATTGCTCATGATTTTCCTGGCATCACAAATGACATACAGTAGTGCAAACACACCAAACGATTTTCCTAAAGATCTCGTCTGTAGCCACATCCAGGGGTATAGCTGTCGTTGACGATATCTTCAGGTTGAGCTCCATGTCCTGACCACACAGGATATCGCTATTGACCCACGGCAGCTCTCATCGCTAACAGTATACACAGTGCATACAGTACATAAAAATGTCATTATGACTGGTTGTTGTCATTCATATGATTTTAAGTTTTGTCCAATTTGTAGGCCTCTTTAGAAATATTACAGAATTGGTAAATGAAAAATAAAATTAATTCAGATCTGACACCCTTCAATGCTGTCGTTACCAGCAGCATTGAATAGGTGAGTTCCGATATTTGCCCTGTCAGGAAATATTGACACAGATTAAGTACCCCCCTCGGTCTGTTTGATACATGTGTTTTGGTCATGTTTTTGTATTTTTAACTTTTATTTTTGTGCTGTAAAGTACAGATGGCGCCATCTTATCTATCCCTTTAATAGGATTAAGTGAGCCAGAGCTGATGGACATACTCCTCTGCTAATCCCCTACTGTATTGTTCTATGTATTGTATTGCAGCTGAGATCAATAGATGATAATATGCCTTGGCTCACCAGAGAAGGCTGGTTGAGGAAGGCTCTACCCCTGCCATTTTGTTACTACCCAATTTGTTGTATCCCGGTTTCCAATTGTAAAGCATAACGGAATATGCTACACTATAGAAGAAACTGTAAATAAATAAATAATACTTCTTTCTGAATATGAGCGGGGCGCTGTATAAATGGAATTTCAGATGCTAGACTAATTTATTTCCTCGATACACGGATATAAAAGAATAATAACTTCTGTTTCATTGATCAACTTCGCTATAGGAAAAAAAACTGTTTTTTTTTTCCCTCAAAGAGAATGCGTACACGGCTTAAGTAAACAAGCAAAATAATGAATTGTCTTTCTAATTTTCTTGCGTCCTTTCATCCTCCCATATTCCCCGGCTCACCAGAAACAGAGCTATCTCATAAAGAAATAGAATGCAAACTTACAGGGATTTAAGACAGGCGATGGGAAAGTGCAAGTTAATGTATTTCTGCTTTTAACAAAGTACAGAGAGAACGTTCTGCTGAAATAGATAAAATATCTGAAATTAGCCGTTCACTTTGAATCCAACAACAGCACCTCCCCAGTGGTTTCCAGATGTACACTGCCAATCTGTGTGTGTAGCCGCCCCATTATTACCCAACTATTCAGTGACGCTTTACTTACTCTTTATCATCGCCCGGAGTTTGTTGTTTCACATCTTTGTTCTCTTCTGATGTGTTCTTCCTTTATTGCTGCCAACAATGCAGTTTGCTTATCAGCACGTTGCGTATAAAGCTGCACAAACACCGTCCCCTTGTGTACTGGGATGTTTTTTGTTGACTTGGTAATTGGAAATAAATTGCCATATTCACTATAACATTGAAATGAAATAGATATCCGCTTCAAAGTGGGAAGACTCTTCATGTCCTGGCTGTCATCTCCCTCTACATACAGCCTCCGAGAGAAGGGATGATGATGTCTATTGCGTATACCTAAATAGCTCTTTATCCTGAGAGCATGTCCAGTGGCTCATTATTCGTTTGTGTAGGTCGCTGCTCCGTACTCATCCTCCTGGAACTCTCTGCTGCTGGAGACACCGATAAAAACCCTACACTCTACCACTAGCATCTCGCCCTTCGTACTATATGTTGTGGTCTCACAAGGCTCTGTCCTTGGCACCCTGCTGTTCTCACTGTGCAAATCTCATCCTGAGAAACTAGCGTGTTTCTCCTCCAGCACCACCGCTACACTACTGACTCCAGAATCTGTCCCTTGTTCCCCTCCTGCTCTGTAATATGTCTCTGTAATCTCCATATGGATGTCCCTCTCCATTAATCCTTATACTGTATGCAGTCCATTCCACTCCTGTAAATTTCACATTAGATATATTGTCCGAATACACCCTTATTGTAATAATAATAAAATGTATAGTAGTAGTGATAGTAATAATAGAGATAATATCATTTATAAAGCTCTTTTCTCCTAGTAGGACTTTAAGTGCCGTACATTTGCCTTTAAAACACAAAATACAAAACCAGTTTAACCCCATTTGAGAGCCAAGTGACTTTGTCAAAATAGGTGTGAAAATTGGCAAGCAAACATTTGTAGTCATCGTAATGACCGGTAATGTTTGCCTTATATAGGAAATGTAATCTGTTTTGTACACATTTTTTATTTTAATTTATATAACATATGTGAGCGACGCTGTCATTTTTAGTGGATATTTTGCGCATCTCTCACAGAGGTGTTACCACTCAAAGGGTTAACAGTGGATATTAGTGATATGCTGAGAGAACAGGAAAGTCTGGAGTTAATATTCAAAGCATTCTGGAGTAGAGGCTTCTCGAACTGTGCGGGGAAGAGAGTTCCAAAGAGTCAGAGTCACAATTATATCTGTCAATGCCAGATCGGAGGAAAGGGCCCTCACACACTATTCTGACGCCAATATTGACGGCGGTGGTACCCGGCAGGGGGGAAGGGATGCATACACACTTGCCAATGACGCACATGAGGGCGGTGGGGTATCAGCGGCGGGGAACGAGGGTCATACTGCTGCATGACCGTCTTTGATGTCCTCCCTCGTCTGAACATGCTGGACAAGGGGAGAGGGTCATTAACAGTGTGCATCGTTAAGGATACACAGCGTACACACTGGACCATATTCACAATATCGTTCAGAACGCTCTTCGGTGACCATTGAATGATTTATTTCCCCTTCGGCCGCATGCCAGGGGATGTGTACTCGTACACATCTCCTCGCATGCTAGCAAGGGGATGCAGACATTGGGGGGGGGGGGGGGGGGTTTGGCAGGGTTGCATGGTGCTGACCTGTTTGATAGGCTGCGATTATACGCACCCTAGCGAACGAGTCTGATTCAGGCGCAAGTGTCCACTATCATTTAACTTAAGTTTAAGACTCCAAAAACACTAAGCAATGGAGGACACATCTGTGTCACATAGTGCGCTATCCGTATTTGTTGCAAACCTACAGAGGATGAGCAGCTCATTCTTACTGTATAGTCCAACAATGCTAACTTAGAGAAGAAGTCTTAGGAGAGGGTCCCTCACATTTAAGGGAAAGATGTGGTTCATTCATTCTTACAATATTGTACTGTTATTTTGACACAATTTAATATTTCTCATTTATTAGAACCACTTTCCTCACTGTTTGTTACTTATATTCTCTTAGAGTACTTGTGTTCTGCCTTTGCTGTGACACGTGCGGCACTTTGTATATAAGGGTTGACAACGAGCGATAGGTGACCCAGAACTGCGTTTTTAACATCATGTTCTGTGAAGCAATTATTTTAATTGTTTTCTTGATGTTCCAGGCTTACTCATTACATTGTGCAAGTTAACTTTTCAACCTTGGCATTAAATATGTAAAGAATTTTAGTTATTAATATTTATGGGATTTACAACGATTTTTTTTATTTTTATTTTTTTACCTATTATAGATTTTTATCTGTTCAGTTATTGAACTGCACGTAGTATAAAGAGGGTCTCTCTAAAAGCACAGGGACAATTACACCTTCTAAATGTTGCCATGGAGCCCACAAAGCTCAGGCTACACCCCAGGGTGAGGCTCCCAGGCATATTCATGTTGGTATAAATTGTTCCGAGTAGGGATCTTACCTCCCAACAATCACCAGAAGAGGGCGCACTGCATGCTGCGTACCTGCATCCTTAAACACTACAGTGAATGCGGCAGCCTCCTCTTTGTACAGCAAGCGAATACCTCCCAACTGCCATGCAGATATGGACAGTGACCTGGTCACAGTACGTTGAGACTGTCCTCTAAAAAAATAACAGTTGTGAATTATGGAATAGCACAAGGCCCCAATCAGCAGCAGTTGCAGGTTTGCTAAAATAGCGAAACTGCAACTACATACTTTCACATGGTGGGGGCAGCCCAGCGTAAAATGCCCACCCTTTATTGTGATCAAAATCACTTCTCTGTTATTGCCGCCATCCCAGCGATTAGGGTCACCGCCTGCTATCGCATCTTTCCGTGATTTGTTTGCACTTCTTACTCACGCTGTATAGTGTACGAAAATCACCTGTGTGCAATTTGACTTCTGTGCTCAATCCTGTATCGGGCCCACAGCTCCCAACTTTGTTTTATAAAGAGAAGTAGAGAGACTATTGTTCCTCACATATTTCTCTCCCAGCTCATCCTGTTCCTCTGTAGTTATTCTCCCCCAGGATTTTCCTGCTGTGATCATTCTCCCACAGGATTATCCTGCTCTCCCCCATATTTATTCTCCCAGAGATTATCCTGTTCCCCTGTAATTATTCTCCCCCAGATTATATTGCTCCCCTGTAATTCTTCTCCCCAGATTATGCTGCATCCCTGTTATTATTCTCCCCCAGAATATTTTGGTCCCCTGTAATTCTTCTCCCCCAGATTATCCTGCATCCCTGTTATTATTCTACCCTACATTGTCCGGCTCCACTGTATTTATTCTTCCCCATATTATCCTGCTCCCCTGTATTCTTCCCTAATTAAGTTTTTCCCCTGTATTTATTCTCCCCATATAATACTGTTCCCTGTATTTATTCTTCCCCATATTTTCCTGCTCCCCTGTATTCTTCAGAATTAAGTTGCTCCCCTGTACTTATTCTCCCCCATATTATCCTTCTCCCCTGTGTTCATTCTCCCCCATGTTATCCGGCTCCCCTGTATTTATTCTCCCCCATGTTATCCTTCTCCCTGTTTTCATTCTCCCCCATGTTATCCTGCTCCCCTGTGTTCATTCTCCCCCATGTTATCCTGCTCCCCTGTATTTATTTTCCCCCATGTTATCCTGATCCCCTGTATTTATTCTCCCCCATATTATCCTGCTCCCCTGTATTTATTCTCCCCTATATTATCCTGCTCCCCTGTATTTATTCTCCCCCATATTATCCTGCTACCCTGTGTTCATTATCCCCCATATTATCCTGCTCCCCTGTGTTCATTCTCCCGCATATTATCCTGCTCCCCTGTATTCTCCCCTAATTAAGTTGCTCCCCTGTATTTATTCTCCCCATATAATGCTGCTCCCTGTATTTATTCTCCCCATTTAATACTGTTCCCTTTGTTTATTCTCCCCCATATTACCCCGCTCCCCTGTATTCTCCCCAATTAAGTTGCTCCCCTGTATTTATTCTCCCCCATATTATCCTGCTCCCCTGTATTTATTCTCCCCCATATATCCTGCTCCCCTGTATTTATTTCCCGCACATTATCCTGCTCCCCTGTATTTATTTTCCCCCATATTATTCTGCTCCCCTGTATTTATTATCCCCCATATTATCCTGCTCCCCTGTGTTCATTCTCCCCCATATTATCCTGCTCCCCTGTATTCTCCCCTAATTAAGTTGCTCCCCTGTATTTATTCTCCCCATATAATGCTGCTCCCTGTATTTATTCCCCCATATAATACTGCTCCCTTTGTTTATTCTCCTACATATTACCCTGCTCCCCTGTATTCTCCCCAATTAAGTTGCTCCCCTGTATTTATTCTCCCCCATATTATCCTGCTCCCCTGTATTTATTCTCCCCCATATATCCTGCTCCCCTGTAATTATTCTCCTCCAGCTCATCCTGACATCATTCTGAGTAAAGGGAAGGGTTCTGACATTGATGTAAATAATTATATTACAGTACTTTCTTATATAACTACCAAAAAAAACGGGAAACTTTGTTTAGCTAAATTTTGGTAGCAGATTACAAATTAAAGGGATTATGAATATTTGCATATTTTTTGCCCATGTCCCATCTGTTTTTTAACATAATCAAAATACTTTGTAATCTGCTAATTTAACATCTACAAAGTAGGTTATGGAAATTGTATTCCAAATTGCTCAGTTCCTTCTGTCTCTTTTGTTTGTTTTTTTAAGCAATAATCTGATTGTTAAAAAAATCCCCTTCCACCTCCGAAATGTCATTGCATCTGTGCATATAATTGCTTAGAATAAAGATGGGGGATTTAGCTGCGTAAGGGAATGTGAATAGTGTGCTGCCGAGTATGGATGGGAAGATACAATTAAGCATATCATTATTTTTTGCCTTTTAAGATACTTTAGGTTTAGCAAGTTAGAAAATACATAAATTGTATAAACCGCTTTGTCAATACCACTGTTTTTAGCCTGGAATACTACTACTTCTTCACACCTCTTCATCACCATTATTGTGCTTCTGTCACACAAAGTGGTGCAGCCATTGCCGTTTTTTATTTATGAGCATCTTTCCACAGTGTGGTCAACAGTGTAAAGGCCCGAGTCCTGCCACCCCCCCCCCCCCCCTTCCTAGTTGTTGGGTGCAGGAAAGAGCTGTGACTGCTGTGTGCTGTGCAATGGAGTTTAGCAATCACATCACCCCATTGGTTTTCACCTGGCATCCCCTTGTACGGCACACAGAAGCCTACAGTATATCCCGGTTACAGGATACATGTTCCGTCTACATAAGTATAAATGAACGATGTGTGTGTGTGTGTGTGTGTATGTATGTTCCACGATAACTCTCAAATGCTTTAAACTTTGCACACTATCTTATCATCTTAAGGGTCCATCTAAGGGGGGTGATTCTGATTGGTTGGTAAAAGCAAACTTCTTCTTTAATGGACAAAACCATATTCACTGCAGATGGGGCAGATGTAACATGTGCAGAGAGTGTTAGATTTGGGTGGGATGTGTTCAAACTGAAATCTAAATCGCAGTGCAAGAATAAAGAAGCCAGTATTTACTCTGCACAGAAACAAAATAACCCAACGTAACTCTCTCTGCACATGTTACATCTGCCCCACCTGCAGTGCACATGGTTTTGTCCATTAAAGAAGGAGTTTGCTTATGCAAACCAACCTGAATCACCCCCTAAATTCAAAGATTTGTTTAATAGCTCTGCTATTTCTGTTGTTTTCATGCCTTGTGATTGGAAAGCTTATGACTTTATGAATACAACACAAATAACAGACTCCCTTAAGTGGACCTTTAAAGGCCTATAAGGGTCCGTTAAATGAAAAACCATCTTCACTTTACAAAACTTTTGACAAACTGAAATTAATAAGCGACTCATCGGCAGAGTGGTCTGTGAATCGAACACTGCAGATATCGTTGTGAAATCCATGTGAGATCTTTATTTATCTTGATTGCATATTCATTGAGGGATTTCGGGATCTTCTGTACCTGCTGCAGCAGCATCTGCCCTGCTGCGGTTGGTAAGGGTAGGAGGATAGATGGAGACTGCTTTGCTGCTGCAGCAGCTCCTGCCCTGCTGTGGTTGGGAAGGAAAGGTGGAACAAGAATTGCATAAGCATAAACTTTCCCCCATCCGTCGGACGGGCCTTAAGACTAGTAAAGCATAAAAGCCATAAGAGATCACATCTATTTTATTTTTATTTGGTTTCTCCAAGACAAAATCTGGCCCAAGTTAGAGGATACATACTGTACCTATTGGGCAGTATTCAATGCCGCCAAACCTCGCTGAATACAAGCCACCCTAGTCATCTAACCCCTCACCGGCCGCTCGCCCTTTCTGTGTTCCGTGGGAATCCTTGCTGGCGAGGACTCCTCCGAACTGTGCTGTTTTGACAGCCACGCTGCCCATTTCCACCTCGCTGGAAAAAGAAACAGCAAGGTGGAAACGGCAAGTGCAGCGAGGGGAGGGGGGGGCGCATTTGAATACTGACCCGCAAGCTGTGACTGTGAGTTATTGGCACTGCTCTCCTTCACAAGGTACGGCGCTGCGGACACTTTGTGGCGCCTTATAAATAAACGTACTACTACTACAACTCGCCATGAGGCATTGAATATACCCCATGGTATTTTATTTTGACACTCTATTGGTGTTGCATAAATAATGAAATATGATCAGTATTATTCATTATGCACAAACAAAAGAAACAAAAGGGGGAGTGTAATAGCCTGAGAGAAGCAGGAAGTGTGCGGGTTCACCCGTTGCATTTAAAGCAGCAACAAAGCAGAATCTAACAGGGGTGTCAAACTCAAATTCATCGGGGGCCGCATCAGCAGTTTGGTCACCCTCAAAGGGCCGGTTGTATAGGACTATGTGTCCACTCTTTATTATCATAATAAATTATTGTCATTGCATTCAATTATTACTGTTTTGTAAGTAATAACTTAAAGTAGAAACATAGTCAGAATAATGACAAGTAGATATTCAAATGTGCAATTTATTGAAAAATTATTTTTGGTAACAAACAGTAATTTTTTTTTTTTTAAAACATACAAATATTGCCAACCACTGTTTATTACACATATGGAAAACACAAGGCATTAAGGCCCTTATTATAGTTCACTCTTAGAGGCAAATTCATTCTTAGATGGACAAAACCATGTGCACTGCAGGGGGATCTACAGTACATCTGCCCCACCTGCAGTGCACCTGGTTTTGTCCATCTAAGAAGGAATTTGCCCCCCTTAACCCCCCCTTAACTAGTCAGCTCAAGCTGAGGATTTCTGGGGAAATGGAGACCCTCCCTCCAATAAAGGTCTCCATCCCATCCATGTCACCCAAGGTCTGACTCTGAAGTGAATCCCAAAACGATCACATGGTGGCTTGGTGGGCTGCTGGTGGCATATTAAAATAAGTATATTTAATGTACTTATTTAATAAATAAGTATATGAAATATACTTATTTCATATACCAGCAATACAGCCCACCAAGCCACCATGTGACAAGACTCTGTGCTGCAGCTTGCAGCAGGTGTGTCACACCATAGCCAGCATCATTCATATATTATTTGGAGTGAGAGCCACTGCTGCACTTACTTCAATGCTGTGTGGCAGCAGGCTCCGCAAAAGGTGCTGATCCCCCCTCCGTCGCGCGCCAGGGCAGGCCAGCCGTCACCGCACCCACACCTTACGGTCAGGCTTTGCTCCTTTGCCTGAGAGTACTGCGCAGGGTGCACGGCATGACGTAATCACGCACGTCGCCGGGCAGCGCACTGAACTCCTGGGAACGCTCTGCGCTAGCGTTCTCAGAAGGCAGCCGGCTTTACAGACTGGCAGCGGCAGCGCGGGCCAGTAGACTTGGTCTGGCGGGCCGGATTTGGCCCGCGGGCCTTGGGTTTGACACCCGTGCTTTAATAGGTTTTCTCATGTAAATGATTGCCCCTTTTTAAAAAAAAATTCACAGGAGAACTCGCACTTCTCGCAGGCTTTTACATTCTCCCCCAAACTATCCAAGTATATTTTTTTTCTCAAGAGTTTTAAATGGAAGTGTTACTTTTCTTCCTGTCTGTGGTGTTCAGTCCAATGCTCATTTAGTTCTTATAATATGCTCAGAATGCCTGTAGCACTTGTACAGTAAGAGCCATTACACCACTACCATTTAAATCAATAGCACTTTCTGCTTTGATACATTTCTGTAATATTACTGAAATGGGAATTTGCTGTGGAGCCTTGGATTCATTTTAAAATAAAACATTTTCTATTAATGTTGTGTATTGCTGGGGAGCAAGATGCCTATTACTGTATGTTATGTAGTAAGGTGATCATCCCATATTAGTTGCTCCATCAGGATCTGGGATTTTGTGCTGCATGAAGTATGATTCTCTTTTCCTCTTACAGTACAGGTGCTGCCCAATATTAAACACAATCAAAACTGTTCTACATTCAAAGATATAGTGTGGAATTACATTTCAGTTGTGGGTTTTCATAAAAAGGTACATCTTGTACCACTAGATGAGAACAGACCCCTCCCAGGTTCCCCAACAGCTCTGACACCTGGGAGAGGTGAATGTTCCTAGGGCTGATAATGGTCACCACCATGGATTGGCCACATCTGATCTCCTTCAATAGCGTTGGCTGTTTACTTACTTGCTATTTACCAATTGTTCAGTTTAAGGGCCAGATGCACTAAGCTTCAAAAGTGATAAAATGGAGAGTGATAAACCACCAACCAATCAGCTCCTGCCTTATATTTTTCAAACACATACATTCTCTATATATTTTTCAAACACAACCTATGACATGGCAGTTAGAAACTGATTGGCTGACTGTTTATCACTCTCCATTTTATCACTGGCCCAGAATCTCCATCCAGCTCTGGTCTTCTCAGATCCCATCACTGTGAGACCTTCTTCCCTCCCTCCCCATCTGTAAGCGGTAGCATTAAGCATTGAAACCTCTTGATTGGCACCTCTACCAAATATGTACATGGTTATCCGGTAACATCCTTGTACCAGTTGGTTTAACAATTGTTATTAAAAATAGTAACAATATATAGGATTATATACATCTCTCAGTACTTGACTTAATCCAATTGTATGATTTATTTACAGAGTTGCATAATTCAAGTATTTTATTAACCGCTACTTACTTTATCTTTTATTCTTATCTTCCAGGTCCGTATCGAGACGGCGACAACCTTAAAGTTGGATATCCTTTGACTCTGCATTTACAAATAGAAATACATCGGTCTCACAGAAATGCCAATCTAATTAAAATGCATTCCGCTCCTGCTGAGCACCACAGTTCTGTTTTGCCCTTAGACCTGACTTAAGCTTCTGAAAATAGAAATAATTGATTACTAAATAAAAAGCAGAAACAATGGTGTTGCGGCGATTTCTTGCCTGCATACGGTTATACTTTTTAACGTTTATATAGGTCCCATTGTGATGAATGGCAAGCTGTATGCGCTGTGGAAAAATTATTATTTTAGCATATTAATATTTAGAACAGGGATTCGCTACTAATGGTAAGTGAGATGCTTGCAGGCCAACAAAGGTGCGCAAGGATTATGCTTTAGTTCTGCAAGTTGTAAATGACACATTTTTCTACTATTTTAGTTATATCTTGAACAATAAAATTCAGATTTGAAATTGTGACTCAATGGCAAAAGTACCTGTAACCCAACAGTTGTTCAAATTCCCTCCATACACTGTTAGGGTTTGGCTGGCAACTACAGTACCTCTGTTTATAACTTAATTACATCTTAACGAAGACATTGCTTTACTAAACTGCATTGTGTCCCCATAATTGTTTAAATGGAAATCCTTTGAATCCTTAATGTTTTTGGTTACCGGTTGATGATTTTGAATTCAGGATCGAACAGTTTTTGCCGGTAGGTGGTTTATATTATGACTTTGTTTCCTTTCAGTTCATAGTTGTTCAGATTAAACCCTCCAGCATTGGGGAGGTTTGTGTACTATAGTATAGCTGAAATGTGTAAGTAACCTTAAGTTCTTTGATTTTTCCCTGAAAAAAAAATAATTTCATTGGAAACGTGTGATACCATGTTACAAAAGATGAGCAAAATTTGCAAAGCCGTTGTCATTTAATCAGCATCTTTGAACTCCAGCCTATTATGGGCCTCCATTGAAGTGGAACAAAGTAGGATTGTTCTATACCTAGTGTACCGTGTTTTCTGTGCTTGGGGCAGAGTGAGGGGGAGGAGTATGTGTAGGTGCAGATTAACCGGGCTTGCAAAAGACGGAGCCATGGCCTTGAGATGGTATGGCCATGCCCCTTCAGCAGGGCGCAGCTGCTGCCTCAGAGCTATGCTGCTTTAGGATATCAGACAAGTAATATGTTCCTAATATGAGTAGTGCGTCTTTCAAGGTGGCAAGATGTGGTTGTTCACCCATAGCACTCTTGTGGGTCATATACTGTAGATGTCAAGTACCGTGCATCCTTAGCAGTCAAGCGGTTAAAGTAATATATCAATTGTTTTATGTAGGTTTGGTTTGTGTTACACTTTGAGTATTTCTATTTCAGGTGCTCTACTAAAATCATGCTTCAATTGTGACATATTCTAACACTATGGGGTCATTTTGCTAAGATGAGAGATCTGTTGAAGATGGGATGTTGCCTATAGCAACCAGAAAGATTCTACTTATTTATTAAGCACCTTCTAGAACAGTGATTTCAACCTTTTTCCTTGCGGCACACTAAATAAGATTTTAAAATTGCCAATGCACACCATGAGATCCCCACAGGCCAAAACACATTGGCTCCCACGGGAAAAAAAAACATACCTATTGGCCTCCATATAAAAAACAATCACACTGGTCCCCACAGGTAACAAAAATAAAATACATTGGCCCTTTACATGAAAAGAAGAGACCAGTAAATAACAGTTGAACTGGTGGTGGCTGTAAACTGGTGTGGGCATCTCTAGATCTGGGGACACACTTGAGAACAGCTCAAGGCACACTAGTGTTGCAAAACACTGTTCTAGAAGATAATAGATGGAATCTGGTTGCTATGGGCAACACCTTCAATAGAACCCCCATCTTAGTTAATTTACCCCCTAACAATGGCCCTAGCTGGCTCTCTGATTGTAGTGAATAGGGAATCAGGTGGGAGTAGAAGATGAGTGCTAAGATGATTGCGTAGAATTCTGTTGGGTACATGTGGACAGTCACACATTATCTTGCTGACACTGAAGGTAATTGTTCTCTTGTTTGCAGTACCTGGAGTCCACCTTCAGTATGATTTTCCAGCTCCTTCAGCAAGTTACAGAGTGTGACACAAAGATGCAGGTGCTGCACGTTCTGTCTTGTGTCATAGAGAGGGTGAACCTGCAGGTAACTATCTCCTGGGGAAGGGTAACAGCACAGTGTGACCATGTGTTACCCTGTGCCAGTAAGATGGGAATAAGTAGAAAGGGTTCTGTAATATGTTGTTAACAAAGGGTGTTACTATGAGTTTTCTCCTTTACCTAAAGGGGGGGGGGGGGGGGGTCCATGCTAATATTTTGTTGTAATAATTTGTCCTTTTACATATTTTGCTAGAAACTTTATCTTTTTTATTTCTCTTGGTGCATTATAGTCATCACTTTATAGCCTTTATTTCTTTTGCCCAAAGTCCTGCTGTACTCCCAGCATTGGACACAAAAGTCTCATCTGTAGATGACCCCCACTCCTTTAGCCATATTAATTTAATGGCTTTTGTGGCTGGGCACACCGCTGCCGAATGCGGTAGCTCAACATCAAGGATTTCCCTTTGCAGTCTTTGCCACGCTGGTGGTCGCTAGATGCTAGAAAAAAGTTAAAACATTGGCACCCAACGGGTATTTCCAAGCGTCTACCGTATCCTATTAATAATTAAAGCTTCCCATAAAGAAATAGCTATTTGTGAATAGTGATATAAGAACATCATAACGCCCTGAGGACTCGATTTGCCGTTACCATTTCCAGTGGCTATTTTTTTTGTCTTTTGCTTTTCAATTGTATCATGTATCAGTTGGCAAATGTGATACATAGACGTTGCTTGCCATTTAGAACGCAGTGTTGTGTTTATTGTTGTGACATGTAATGTGTTATATCTGATACTCTATACGTAGATTCGGCCTTTCGTTGGCTCTCTTGTCCAGTACTTACCTCTGCTCTGGAAACAAAGCGAAGAACACAATATGTTAAGATGTGCAATCCTGACAACATTACTTCATCTGGTTAAGGTATCTATCGTTTATGGATGGATTTATTTATTTATTGACTTTATGCTCAAACATTTTGTGTTTTGAATAAGCGTGTTTAGCAAAACAGGCTGAGACTGCCGTATTGGGACCAGTAGGATTTTGGATATTTATATATGTTTGAATATATGCATACCATAATAACATACGGCCCTCATATCGTATATGCTAATCCAGCGGTTCTCAAACTGGGGGTCCTGACCACAAAGTGTGTCCCTGCCTTCTCAGCATGGGGTCGCGACTCAGTGTTGCTGACCATCAGGCTGATGACTTTTATAATCTGTCAATGATTCAAGGAGTCTCAAAGATCTGTTTAGTTGTGTGTTATTTTTGACTCCTCCCATCATGTTGTGCCTCCACAATGCTGCCATGTATGTGCTGTCACATCTGTGACTACACATGTGATGTGATGGGTTATGGTATATTAGACTCCTCCCATCACTCTGTGCCTCCACAATGCTGCCATGTATGTGCTGTCTGCTTACTACACATGTGATGTGATGGGTTATGGTATATTATACTCCTCCCTTCACTCTGTGCCTCCACAATGCTGCCATGTATGTGCTGTCTGCTGACTACACATGTGATGTGATGGGTTATGGTATATTAGACTCCTCCCATCACTCTGTGCCTCCACAATGCTGCCATGTATGTGCTTTCTGCTGACTACACATGTGATGTGAGGGGTTATGGTATATTATACTCCTCCCATCACTCTGTGCCTCCACAATGCTGCCATGTATGTGCTGTCTGCTGACTACACATGTGATGTGAGGGGTTATGGTATATTAGACTCCTCCCATCACTCTGTGCCTCCACAATGCTGCCATGTATGTGCTGTCTGCTGACTACACATGTGATGCGATGGGTTATGGTATATTATACTCCTCCCATCACTCTGTGCCTCCACAATGCTGCCATGTATGTGCTGTCTGCTGACTACACATGTGATGTGATGGGTTATGGTATATTAGACTCCTCCCATCACTCTGTGCCTCCACAATGCTGCCATGTATGTGCTGTCTGCTGACTACACATGTGATGCGATGGGTTATGGTATATTATACTCCTCCCATCACTCTGTGCCTCCACAATGCTGCCATGTATGTGCTGTCTGCTGACCACACATGTGATGTGATGGCCTTCTGCAGTAACTTGCTGGGGTCCTGTAATTATTTTTATTGTCTGATGGGGTCCCAAAGCAAAATAGTTTGAAGACCCCTGTGCTAATCTGATGTTCATCCACGACTGCAGCACCTTACTCAGGCTTCCAGTCCCAGGGGGCCTTGTAAAGCCAAGTAAAGATTCATTGCAGACACAGTACTTGGCCTTGACATGCCCATTTTCCTGAATGCTGTCCACCTCCCTCCCTCTCTGCAGGCGCCTCTGCCTGTCAATCAGGCAGAGGCTTTCACAGTATAGCGTTGCGATCGCTGGACCCGTTCTGCACATTATTGGGACATTGCATGTTGGCTTGCTTATGTGATCCAACCTTAACGAGGGCCTATATAGGTTGAGTATCCCGTATCCAAAATGCTCGGGACCAGGAGAATTTTGGATAATGGATTATTCCGTATTTCGGAATATTTTAATATTTCAATTATGTATTTTGAAGTATCTTGCATGTATGCTGTATAAACACATAAAATACACACAAATATATTTTATTACCACATAAAATACACACAAACATATTTTATTTGTTCAAAAAACAAGGTTTCAAAACAAGAAACAAAATTTGTGTACTATCTCAGATATTGAATTTGAATGCCAAGCAGTCATTTTCTTGCACATATATAGTGCCAGTTACATATCATGTCACCAGTAGTGCTGTTACAAATGTCCCCAGTGAGTTTTTAGCAAAAAAAATATTTTTTTTTCACTTTCTGGAATGTCTGGTTTTCGGAATAATTCGGATAACGGATACTAGGATACGGGATACTCAACCTGTATTGGAAATGGGAACCTAGTCTAAATGCAGAATGCATTGTATACATATCCTGAAGGTCATTATATGAAAAATTTGTAATAACTTTGAACATGAAACAAAGTTTATGTACATACAAGCTCACATTTGTCATACATACTATAATTTTAGATAATATTTTTCATAATTGTTGGGCATTAAACAAAGCTTGTGTAAACTGAACAATCTGAAATAAAAGGTGTTAACCCTTTGGGGTGCCAAGTGGATTTGTCATAATAGGTGTGAAAATTGCCAAACCTTTTCATTCATCATAATGACCTGCAATGTTTACCTTATATAGGAAATATAATCTTTTACAACACAACATATTTTATTTGAATGTATATAACAAATGTGAGCGACGCTGGCATTTTTTAGCCGATATTTTGCACAACTCTCACAGAGATGTTGGTACTCAAAGGGTTAATATCTCAGTCACACTAAAGTCGTATTTTGGCATTTTGACTACGGGAGACTCAACGTGATTGAAACGTATGTCCATGTAACAGTACAGTATGCTTCACCGTCAGTGCAATATGAACATTTTTATTTATTTTCTCTCTGCTGCAATTTCTGCTTAAACCCTGTACATGGTGACCCCACTGCATTCAGCCTGGGAATACTGTGAGCTCTCATGCTAGTGACCCGAATTGGTCTTAAACTTGCCCATTGTTAGCAGTGAAAAAGTTTTTTCCAACAGTTGTAATCCCTCTCAAAAAGCTACAGCATAGGAGACCTGTTCCCAAATCGGGGGATAAATTGTATTATATGCGAAGGCTGCCAGGTGCTGTCGCTGTGACATTTGTACGCCAGCAACTGCACCCCATCTCACACCCTTTGTGGGTTGGTTTCAGCACGAGTTCGCACAAAACATTTGTGTGATTTCCGTCCGCCGCGAAGTGCGGCAGCTGCTGCAATGATTCACACTGGTAAAATCGTCAGGGCTAATAGAATAGACCCCTAAGCCTAACTAAGTAATGTTTAAAAGATAATTGTTTAAAAGCTTCACAATAATTGACTTAAAGGGCATAACTGAATGTACTCGATGTATCTTTCCAATATGTTGCCTTGTAAAATGCTTAACGAAGTAAGGCAATTTTATTGGCAAAACGCAATTTGTTACTAGCTCTATCCGCTAGAGATTTTTTAATGGATTTCAAATTTAGAGTGAGGCCTATGCTAATGATCCTTAACCATAACCATGCTGTAAGATGAGATTTGTAAGCATTGTTACTAACAAGACACACACAACTCCTAACCGTAATATAAATGTGGTTGCCCTATTTATTCTGTCCCCCTCAGTCCGTGGGCCACAAACCTGATCCATTATATATCTATATAAACCTATCTAAACCTTTAAGCCTTCCCTGAAAACTCGCCTCTTCAGCCAAGCTTATTAAATTCTGGAACCGCCCACATAGCCTTCATAAACCTTTCTTATCCAATTACATCCCCACTGTACAGTCCAAACATAGCCTCCCTTTTTTTCTCTTTCTTCACTTTTCCTTCCCATTGACCCCAGGCCAACATTGCTGTGTGACGACCATATCTCACAGCCCACCAAGAACCTTTGCAATCTGGTGGACCATTATGCAATAAACTAGGTGATTCATCGCGCCCTACGGGCGCTCTTCACACCGTCGCAAGGGGCTGCGCCCCCTTAATTTGTGAACGTTTGTATATGAGAAATATGGTTAGAATTGTATGAAAGATGCCCTGTATTGCAACTTAGGTGTCCGCGAATCGCGGGAGGGGGGGTCGCGGAGGGTGCCGCGAATTGCAGGAGGGGGGGTGCCGCGAATTACAGGAGGGGGGGTTGTGGGGGGGTGGATGCTGCGAATCGCGGGAGGGGAGGGATTGCAGAGAATCGCGGGAGGGGGGTCGCGGGGTGGGTTGCCCCAAATCGCGGGAGGGGGGTTACGGGGGCGGGGGTTGCGGCGAATCATGGTAGGGGGGGTCGCGGGGGGTGTGCCGTGAATCACGGGAGGGGGGGTCACGGGGTGGGGTGCCGAGAATCGCGGGGGTGTGTGTGTGTGTGCCGTGAATCGCTGGAGTGGGGGTTGCGGGGGGGGGGGGGGTGGGGGGGGGTGTGACGCGAATCGCCACAAGAAAAAATCAACACAGAAAGGTCAACACATGTAAATGTTGACATAAGTGTGGCACTTCATTGGTGTCCATGTCGACACATGAGAATGAATATGGAAACATTCAAAAAATGAAAAAAAAAAAACTTCAAAAACTCATGTCAACCTTTTTCATTGTCGACCATAGCCATGTCAGTGTTTTCCATGTGCAATTTAATTCTGGAGCTGCTGCGAATCGCGGGGGGGTGCCGCGAATTGCGGGAGGGGGGGTCGCGGGGGTGGGTGCCGCGAATCGCGGGAGGGGGGGTTACGGGGCGGGGGTTGCGGCGAATCATGGGAGGGGGGGTCGCGGGGGTGTGCCGTGAATCATGGGAGGGGGGTCACGGGGTGGGGTGCCGAGAATCGCGGGGGAGGTGTGTGTGTGTGTGCCGTGAATCGCGGGAGTGGGGGTTGTGGGGGTGGGGGGGGTGTGACGCAAATCGCCACAAGAAAAAATCAACACAGAAAGGTCAACACATGTAAATGTTGACATAAGTGTGGCACTTCATTGGTGTCCATGTCGACACATGAGAATGAATATGAAAATATTCAAAAAATGAAAAAAAAAAACTTCAAAAAGTCATGTCAACCTTTTTCATTGTCGACCATAGCCATGTCAGTGTTTTCCATGTGCAATTTAATTCTGGAGCTGCCGCAAATCACGGGGGGTGCCGCGAATTGCGGGAGGGGGGGGGTCGCGGGGTTGGGTGCCGCGAATCGCGGGAGGGCGGGGTTCACAGGGGTTCCGGTGGGGGGTTGCCGCGAATTGCGGGAGGTGGGGGGTCACGGGGGGTGCCGCGAATCGCGGGGGGGGGGGGGGGGTTGCGGGGGGGTGTGACGCGAATCGCCACAAGAAAAAATCAACACAGAAAGGTCAACACATGTAAATGTTGACATAAGTGTGCCACTTCATTGGTGTCCATGTTGACACATGACAATGAATATGAAAACATTCAAAAAATGAAATAAATCTTCAAAAACTCATGTCAACCTTTTTCATTGTCGACCATAGCCGTGCCAGTGTTTTGCATGTGCCATTTAATCCTGGGGCTGCCGCGAATCGCGGGGGGTGCCGCGATTTGCGGGAGGGGGGGGGGGGTTGCGGGGGGTGGGTGCCGCGAATCGCGGGAGAGCGGGGTTCATGGGGGTTCCGGTGGGAGGTTGCCGCGAATTGCGGGAGGGGGGGTCGCAGGGGGGTGCCGGGGTGCCGCGAATCGCCGGAGGGGGGGTTGCGGGGGGTGTGACGCAAATCGCCACAAGAAAAAAATCAACACAGAAAGGTCAACACATGTAAATGTTGACATAAGTGTGGCACTTCATTGGTGTTCATGTCGACACATGAGAATGAATATGAAAATATTCAAAAAATGACAAAAAAACTTCAAAAACTCATGTCAACCTTTTTCATTGTCGACCATAGCCATATCAGTGTTTTCCATCTGCAATTTAATTCTGGAGCTGCCGCGAATCACGGGGGGGTGCCGCGAATTGCGGGAGGGGGGGTCGCGGGGGTGGGTGCCGCGAATCGCGGGAGGGCGGGGTTCACAGGGGTTCCGGTGGGGGGTTGCCGTGAATTGCGGGAGGTGGGGGGTCACGGGGGGTGCCGCGAATCGCGGGAGGGGGGGTTGCGGGGGGGTGTGACGCGAATCGCCACAAGAAAAAATCAACACAGAAAGGTCAACACATGTAAATGTTGACATAAGTGTGCCACTTCATTGGTGTCCATGTCGACACATGACAATGAATATGAAAAAATTAAAAAAATTAAAAATAAATCTTCAAAAACTCATGTCAACCTTTTTCATTGTCGACCATAGCCATGTCAGTGTTTTGCATGTGCCATTGTGGGGGGGTGGATGCTGTGAATCGCGGGAGGGGAGGGATTGCAGAGAATCGCGGGAGGGGGGTCGCGGGGTGGGTTGCCCCAAATCGCGGGAGGGGGGTTACGGGGGCGGGGGTTGCGGCGAATCATGGTAGGGGGGGTCGCGGGGGGTGTGCCGTGAATCACGGGAGGGGGGGTCACGGGGTGGGGTGCCGAGAATCGCGGGGGTGTGTGTGTGTGCCGTGAATCGCTGGAGTGGGGGTTGCGGGGGGGGTGGGGGGGGGTGTGACGCGAATCGCCACAAGAAAAAATCAACACAGAAAGGTCAACACATGTAAATGTTGACATAAGTGTGGCACTTCATTGGTGTCCATGTCGACACATGAGAATGAATATGGAAACATTCAAAAAATGAAAAAAAAAACTTCAAAAACTCATGTCAACCTTTTTCATTGTCGACCATAGCCATGTCAGTGTTTTCCATGTGCAATTTAATTCTGGAGCTGCTGCGAATCGCGGGGGGGTGCCGCGAATTGCGGGAGGGGGGGTCGCGGGGGTGGGTGCCGCGAATCGCGGGAGGGGGGGTTACGGGGCGGGGGTTGCGGCGAATCATGGGAGGGGGGGTCGCGGGGGTGTGCCGTGAATCATGGGAGGGGGGGTTGCGGGGGGGTGTGACGCGAATCGCCACAAGAAAAAATCAACACAGAAAGGTCAACACATGTAAATGTTGACATAAGTGTGCCACTTCATTGGTGTCCATGTCGACACATGACAATGAATATGAAAAAATTAAAAAAATTAAAAATAAATCTTCAAAAACTCATGTCAACCTTTTTCATTGTCGACCATAGCCATGTCAGTGTTTTGCATGTGCCATTTAATCCTGGGGCTGCTGCGAATTGCGGGGAGGGGGGGGGTGCCGCGAATCGCGGGAGGGGGGTCGCAGGGGGGGTGCCGCCAATCGTGCAAGGGGGGGTCGCGGGGGGGTTCTTTTTGCCGCGAATCGCGGGAGGGAGGTCGCGGGGGGGGTGTTTTTTCCGCGAATCGGGGGTGGGGGGTCACGGGGGAGGGTTTGCCGCGATTCGCGGGAGGGGGGGTCGCGGGGTGGTGGTTATGCCGCGAATTGCGGGAGGGGTCGTGGGGGGGTTCTTTTTGCAGCGAATCGCGGGAGGGGGGGTCGCGGGGGTGTTTTTGCTGCGAATCGCGGTAGGGGGGGTCGCGGGGGAGCGGGTGTTTTTGCAGCGAATCGCGGGAGGGGGGGCGCGCGGGGGGGGGGGAGGTTTTGCCGCAAATCGCGGGAGGGGGGCGCTCACCTGGTGGCTGTGGAGTAGCAGTGCTGGGCAACATGGGAAGGCAGTGGGTGTCTGGCACTGTCTGTGGGCTCACTGGGCTGGTTCTCTGTCACATACCTCCCAACATGACCCTCTCCAGGAGGGACACAATGCTCTGTTTCTAGACTTCCCCTTAATGTATGATTGCCATCACCTGTTTTAAACAGGTTAATTTCTCAGAAAGGTGTTCAGCACAGATGAAGGCAATCACACATTAAGAGGAAAGTCCAGGAACAGAGCGTTATAGACACAGACACCCACTTTGAGTGACAGATGTAGCCAAATATATAGGAGATAACAGATGGAGCTGGGCTCCCTCTTGCTGGCGAATCGCCAGACTGTCACGGCTGGCGATCCGCCAGCAAGAAGGCTCTCCATCTGACTGAGACACGCGTGCATCTCACACACACGCGCGTCTCAGTTTCCGGGCGGCGGGGCGCCGGGAACCTGTCCGTCTCTGCTTCAGGGAGATGGACAGGGTTAGGGGGGGGGGTGCGGGGAAGCGGTGGGAACCCCGGGTGACCGCCGACAAGCCGGTGGCGACCCAGGGGAAGCACCGTCGGAAGTGGACATGCGCGCGCGTCCCCTTTCGCAGATACAGATGGCGGCTGGCGATTCTGCCGCCATCCCCTGCAAAGACATGCCCGGCTCCATCTGTACGTATCGTATGCCATGTAGACCATGCAGACAAAAGGAGGGGATTATCTTGTATATGTTGAGGCAGGTCATATTTAGGTAAGTGTAAAAGGCACGTTAAATTGTGAGTAGGCATGAGCTGCTGTTCCAATGTATAGTTAGGTCCTTATGATTGAGCCAATCTTTAAGGCATCTACATATTGCTGCCTGGTTGTATAGTTTAATGTTATGGAAGTTGACCCCTCCATCTGTTCTAGATATTCTTTGTATTATTTTAAACAAAATGACAGGGCAATCACTGCCTCCCCTGACTGCACGTCCCTGACATAGACGTCCTGTAATATTATACGAATGTTACAAAAAGGTGTTTTGTCTTTGCTTTCAATAACGATGAGACCGTGTACGTTTCTGGGAACACATTATGCCCTGACACAAAATAAATGAACAAAGGTCTTCTGCTTGTTGGTGATATTTGCTGATAGATGACTCTGGGAAATTGCTTGATATTTGTTGTTTTATTTTTAAAAACAGGGCTTGGGTGGAGACAGCCAGAATGTTTATCCATTCCTGCTTCCCGTCATCCAGCTGAGTACAGACGTGACACAGCCACCACACATATACCTGCTAGAAGATGGCCTAGAATTATGGTAAGGTTCTTCAAATATTAATGTGATTCCACTGCTTTCTGTTGCTGATGATTTTGCCTGTGTAGAGATTTGGAATCGGTGGGTAAATACGCTGCCGTTTTAAATTTGTCTTCTGTCTAGTGTACTTTTTGTTGTTGTTGTTGTCGTTGTAAGGTATGTGATTGTGTTTCTTTTCTAGACGGGTATGGATCATAGGGTCAACCACATCGGAAGGTCGACATGTCTTTAGGTTGACACAAGCATTAGGTAGACATGGGCTATGTAGACAGTCAAAATGTCGACATGTGGTTTTTCACATTTTTCGTCCTGGGTGTCCACACAGACACCATACCGGTGCACCGCCTCCCCTCACATGGCTCGCTGCACTCGCCAAGCTTCGGGCATGGTGCCTTGCTAGGGACTCCATGCAAAAATGATCTACCCATAAGTGAACATTTAAAGATTTTAAATTTAGAATAGGCCTGAAAGACCCGTCTGGTTTGGGGACTAGGAAAAAAATCAAATAAAATCCCTTTTTCCTTTACTCCTGAGGTGCCGGACTCACTAATTTGTTTATTACTGAAGAATTGAACTTCTTGCATATTGTGAGTCTGGCTAGAATCGCCAGCCCCTGCTATGCGCCAGAAGGGGGTCCACGAGATGCTTGCTCGCCCTGTTCCGACAGAGCTCTCCGCTGCCTCCCAGCTGGTCCTCGCCACCTCCCTGCACCCCACCCCCTAACCCTGCCCATCTCCCTGAAGCGTGGATGGGCAGGGATTCCGCTGCCCACTGCTGCTCACGTGTGTGTGAGATGCTTGTGCGTCTCCATCAGATGGGGCCCCTATCCACCAGTGGAGGGGATCTGGTGAGGGCTGGGGATGTATGAGAGGCACTCCATCTGTATATTGTATCTCTTTCAGGCTGATAACACCTGGTTACGGGTACGCTGCCCTTTTTCTGCGCTTTTGATTTTATTTATAATCTTTTACTATAGCAATAAGACTAGAAGAGGAGATCTAATACAACATTGTGTATATTAAATGATATCAGTTAAATCAGGATTACCTATTTATCCTCTGGGAATGAGTGTAGCCTGATAATTTAAGCAGTTAAATTCCCCTCTGGTGTCCCAATGTTTCCCAATGCAGGGAATCCTGTGACACCTTCATGTGTTAATTTGCTCGATTTCTTTTTCCCTTTAAGGGATCCATGTTTAATATCCATGTAGTGCAGAAGTTTCATAGTTGTTGAAGTGTCATTTTCCGTCTGTGAGTTATTGGACCATTTTCTGCTGTGACAAATGTTAGTACAGGAGCTTAATTTGGTTTCTGTCAAATAGCTCTTAGTATGTAAATAAATGACCCTGATGTTTTATCATAATTATCAGTAGCAGAGATGTGATTTCTTGTGTTAGGCATTGGAAGCCTGTAACAGCCACTTAAGGGGTGTACACACGGAGCTATTGAACAACTTTGACTAAGCCAGGGATGGCCAAACTGTGGCTCTCCAGTTGTTGGGAAACTACACATCCCAGCATGCCTTGCCATAGTTTTAGCATTCCCTAATAGCAAAACTGGGGCAAGGCATTATGGGACTTGTAGTTTCACAACAGCCGGAGGGCCATAGTTTGGACAAGCCTGGACTTAGCGATTTGACTTGGTGCAACAGCGATTTTGACTCAGTGATTTTGTCTATAGGCTTTTTTGAATATACTGGAATTAACATACTTGGTTGATATTTAATTGCAGATCGCCTAGTGAATATCTCCCTCACCAGTGAATACCAGTGATTTTGACTAGACAGCCATCAATCTAGTCAAAATATTGTTGCCTGGCAACTCTTTTTTTTCTAAGCGATATTATAGGGCGATTCGTCTAACCTTGACAGCGATCATTACTAACCATCTAAGCAATTTTGACTATGTATTCAAAATCAATTAGAAGGATCGCTCCGTTTGTACATCCCTTAACCCTTCATACATCCCACCAAAATAGGGTGTTGTTTTTGTTTTTTCTTTGAAACTTTCATAAATACTGTAGAAGGATACCTTTTCCTAGCCTTTGTCTAGCTGAGTTTGAATTTTTTTTTTGTCCGTAAGCTTTTACTAAAAGCAAGTTAAACAAATTGTTTTGCATATTGTATTTGTTTATTCAGTTTATTAATTAAAATTAGGGGTGAGCAAGTTCGGTTTTATTTGGATTTACTCGGTTCTTATAAAAACAAATGAGCAATTTCAGATTTTTTTCTGATTGGCTATCGGTTGTCACGTGTTTTGGATAGCCAATAACATCCTGCTTTGAGATCCGAGTAAAACTGAACTCGTTCACCCCTAGTTAAAATAACAAGCCTTTTTAATTGTTTTTTTAAGTAATGGGTCCTATACAAGGACCATTTTCTAAGCAACCTGACTTCATTTGACTAGATTGCTTAGAAATTAAACACACATCGCAGGGTGTATAGTGCCCATAGCGATAGCGATACTTTGCCCTGTGCGTCGCTATCGCCAAAAGATGTTTAACCAGCCTTCTGGGTAAATCTACTCAGATCGCTTAGCAAGAAGACTGCACATCGCCCCTGTTTTTTGTATTGGGCAGTCAGCGATCTGCGTTAACTTGCTTAATCTCTGGCACTTTCAGAGCGATCCACATTTCGGGAAGCTCAAGGGGAATCTCTCATGATAATTCTCCCATGCTAAATCGCTGGCACAAATCTCTACGATTGTAGGCCTCATAAGTAACCTTCCTGATATTTTGCGTTAGGAGCAGGGCCATCTTAGCGCATGGGCTTACTGGGCAGCTGCCCTAGGGTGCCACAATTCTAGGGTCCTTCGAGCAAGGGTTTTTCTGGGGCCTCTGGAGTTTCTTGTGGGGCTAGTTAAGATTGCTCCCTGGCTGCTTTGGTTGTGAATTACACAAAATTATAGCTGCCGGGAAACATTCTCTACCGGCGTGAATGCAGTTACTGGCGGTACGAACGCTAATTGCCGAATGGCTTATGATAGCACAATGGGTAGACACCGCAGGAAGTTATGATTTTTTTTTTACTTAAGTACTGTAGGGGTCCCATTGCATTGCTTTCCCTATGGCCCACAATGTTGTTAAGATGACCTTGGTTAGGAGTTGGCAGGAGATAACTACAGAGTGAGGTCCGTGTACTGGCTATACACTCAATCCCTGCTGTTAAAATGAATGCGTGATCTGCCCTCTACCTGTTTTCTTGATTACAGGAGCTTTTATATTCCACTAGTCTTAAGGGCCGTCTGACGGACGGGCGAAAGTTTATGCTTGTGCAGTTCTCAAAAGTTTTGTAAAGTGAAAATGTTTTTCATTTACTGGATCCTTATAGGCCTTTAACCCCTTCAGTGGTATGGCTGGAAATTTCTTGGGCTGAGCTGCTCTACAGGAGCGGGCTCTCCCGAGAGATTTCCGTGCATGCCCCTGTTGCTGATTCCTGCCAACTGTTCCCCCAACCCTGTTGCTGATCCAGCAGGCTGCCCCTTCTGTGGTGAGTATTTCTGGGGCAGGCAAACCTGCCGTGGTAGGTTTGTCATGCCCCAGCAAAACCCACCACTCAAGGGGTTAAGGGTCCACTTAAGGTAGTCTGTTTATTGTGTTGTATGCAGTGCCAGCGAGAGTGGGGGGGAGCGGTTACTTTTTCCCCAGGTCTGTTGGAGGAGCCTGGGTCCCGTTCCCCACTCCCTGCTGCAGAGACCGGGCAGTTGGAGAAGAGAGAAGAAGCTGCCATAGCAGCACAGCCTCTCTCCCCTGCTCAGCACATGCTGCTCAGTGCCGTGTGCTGAGCGGAGGAGAGAAGCACCTGCTGCAGCAGCCCCCCCCTGCAAATTGTGTGTGTGTTTTTTTTACAAGGGGTGTGACCACGCCCCCTCCAATTGGCTGCGTCCCTCCCCTTGACCACACCACCATTTTTACTGGGGCCCAGCGGTGCATTCAGAGGCCCTGGTTGTATTCAGAAAGTCATAAGTTTTCCAACAACATTTCACAATGCATGAAAAAAGCAGAAATAGCATGGACCCTTATGACCGCGCCCTTAAGGGGGTCGTCCGATTAAACCCATCTTCGAACTTAGATTGTCCCTTAAGATGTTAAGGTCTGATTTGAGAGTTATCGTGGAACACCCATACACACACACACACACACACATCATTCAATTATATAGATTAGTTACAAGTTGTGGGATTTTTTTCACATCCTAGTGAACGAAGTTGCCAAATTTTAGTTTTATAATTTTATATACTAGACTAATATTCGGGACATTTATGACCGTGTGCAGGGAAAAATGTGATATAATTTCTTGTTACCAATCCAAAATGGGCCATTTTCAAAGCTATGCCAGTTATACCTTGGTTGCTATGAGTAACCACGGCTGAAGTGACACTGCACGTGATTTTGGCATTCAATAGTAACCAACTCTTTTATATTCTTTCTGTGAAGATTTTTCTACAAGTCCGTTACTGACGTTGATCTGGTGAGGGCAGTACAGACACGCTGTTACCATCAGCAGCTGGCAGTGACAGAGACTTCTCTGTAGATCAGACTGGAGAGGCACGGAATAAATCTAACCTGCTTTCTACATGTGCCGAGATCCCTAATATCTCACATTTAGGACTGCCTGCTAAATTGAACAGGAGTCTTCCACAGCTTCTCTCCCTGCAGGGCTCCTTGGTGCTTTATATCATTGTTTTGTTAACATGGATTTTGTTCCACATGAAAAATACAACTGATAGACAATACATGATTAAATATAAAGAATGCTGCGGCTTGCTACTCAATTTGTATTGACTGCTGTGATTTATCCGCTTTAAAGAAATACACTGCATACACTCTGCAGGGATTTTCTATTTGCAAATGACATCACACACAGTTCTAGTCTTCAGTCAGTTACAGCGCCCAAGGTTTTCTGACATCCAGAAGATTTTCTGAGCACAATCCCAGTATGACTACTGGACCAATCATAATGGGAGGAGGTTGGAATACACTAGTTTAAGAAGTGATGAAGTCGCAGCTCCCAGATTATAGGGACATTAGAACTATACAGGTTGAGTACGAGACCACAAGCATTTTGGATAAGGGATTTTTACGTTTTTTGTAATTTTTTTTTCTCTTTTGTCCATCCTGGTGACACAGCTCAACCATGGGATGTAGGAGGGTCCGCAGGAGCAAGGCACCTATGCTGACTTCTTTGAGAGGCAGGCTCCTCCATACTGCATCCCAGAATTCCTCAGTTCGTTTTAGTTGCCCACCGGAGTGGGTGCTGTGCTGACTGGCTGCGTTAGAGTAGCTAGGTGTTTGTTATTTTATCAATATTCACTAGTTAGTGCAGGCACAGTGTGTAACTTCCACAGATAGTATATGCACACTGAGAGCGCAGCAGAGGCTGTCAGCTCTCTGTGTGCAGAGGGACGCTGTCTGCCCTCTTTGCACAGCGCTTCAACCTCCATGAAGAGAGGTTTCATGGGCCCCAGGGTGAGTCCTGAACCAGCTCCCTGCTTAGGGCAGGATCTTTGGGGACGGACCCCCGCTATGATTGCCGCCATTTTCAGGGGTTTATAGGCTGAAATCCAAAGATGGAGTTGAAGCCTATTACAGGAGTTCAGCATAGCTGGACGCTTCCATGTGGTCCCAGAAGGAGGGGAGACACTGGAGGGGAGGAGAAACACTTGGTAGGAGCGGCTAAAGGGGGAAAAGGCACCAATAGGCTTCCTTCCCCGCTGAAGCAGAGACTTGGTCTCTTCCTGCTCTCTGGTCTGGCACCCTTTCTCTCCACACTGAGTAGCTGAAGGAGGATTTACACTGCAGTTCAGAGTGGAAGTTTCTCTTGGGCAGCGCTTTCCCTGGTGATCGCTGTGTATCCATTTCAGCAGTGCAGACAGATAAGTACAGGGTTACATTATTCTGTACATTCGCCTGACATTGTGCACTGTGTGTAATTATGACCGAAAGGTGTAGTGCTGCTGCTTTTGGGGAGGGAGCAGCCACCTGCCATGTTAATTACCTGCAGATTTTGTGGTGTTAAATTAACTATTGAACAGATGGATCGGGGGGATTTGTGCCCCTCATGTGAGTCTGTGCCCAGTGGGGCTCAAGCCCAGAGGTCTGAGCAGTCTGAACCTGCATGGGCGGCGGCCTTGGGGAGGTCTATGAATGCTTTGGTACAAGCTTTAAATAGGCAGAGAGATGACCTTGTGAAATATCCTGGCCCCTTTTCCCCTCTCAACCATTTGTGGGCTCTATTACCCAATCTCAGGAGGACCCAGCCTTACTGCAGGTTATGCAGGACACTGAATGCATTTATGGAACAGCTTGCCAAAACCCCTGAGGTTACTTCTCCCAGACACCCCTTATCTACACCTCCTTTGTTAAATTTAGATTCTGATGAGGAAGGTGTGTGCGCTGAGGATGTCTTTTGGGACCAGAGGGAAGAAGTTTCATCTTATGTCCCGGAATTGAGCATTTGATCCTTGCAGTTAAGCAGACTTTAAATCTTTCAGAGGAGGATAAAGTGCCAGCTCATTGTGTATTGAAGAAATTACGCAGAGATTGTTACCTTTCCCTCAGGTGAGGGCATGACAGCATTACTGGGAGAAGCATGGAAAACCCCTGATAAGAGGCTTCTCATGCCTAAAAGATTTGCTAAAATGTACCCAATGCCAGAGGAGCATGTCAAATTATGGGAAAAGACTCCTTTAGTGAATGCGCCTGTTTCCAGGTTGTCTAAATCCACGGCTTTACCGGTTTAAGGGGGTACTGCGTTTAATGACCCTGTGGACAAGAAAATTGAGGGCTGCCTTAAGGCTGTGTTTGAAGGGGTGGGCTCTACATTACGCCCTATTATTGCCTCTGCATGGGTATCCTATGCCAAGATGAAGTGGGCTGAAGCCTTATGTAATCAACTCCAGCCTGACTCTGAAGCTTTTGCCTTGGCTGAAAAGTTTAAGTGTGCTGCAGAGTACATTTGTGAGGCTGGGGAAGAAGGCACCAAGATGGCGTCAAAAGTGTCGGCCACATCCGTGACAGCAAGGAGAGCTCTCTGGCTTAAGGCTAGGGAAGCTGACAGCGAATCCAAGAAGTCACTAGAGGCCTTGGCTTTTAAGGGAGAACTTCTTTTTGGGGCAGAACTTGAGTCCATTATAAAACACGCCACGGGGGGAAAGAGCACTTTCCTGCCCACCATGTCTAAGCACTCAGTGTCCACGTTTGGGGTTTTTAGGCCGTCCTTTTGTTCCTCCTTTCGAGGGGGTGCGTCTAATAGGAAAAGGAAAGTCTCCCGCCAGCAAAGGGAGGGCACCCAGATCCCTGTTTGAGGCCTTTGCTAAGAAACACCCGTCCAAGAGTGAGGATAAGTGCTCAGCATGACGGGGCTGAGACTCCCCGTTCTGGGTTCAGAATGAAGGGTTGCCTCCTGCAGTTTCGAGATATGTGGAACATCTCCACCATGGACCCTTGGGTTCTCTCCATAATTTCTCAGGGTTACAGAATAAATCTATGGGGGGCTCCCCCAAAGAGATTTCTTCCAACACCCCTACCACAGGAAGTTCGCTTGCGGAAAGCCCTCTTGGGGGCGGCAACGTCACTTCTCGAGAAGGGAGTGGTGGTTCCGGTGCCTCCAGGAAGAAAGAAAGAAGGGATTTTATTCCATTCTTTTCTTGGTCCCCAAACCAGACGGGTCTTTCAGACCCATTCTAAATTTAAAGTTTTTAAACCTACACCTGTGGGTGGACCACTTTCGCATGGAATCTCTTCAATCAGTGCTTTTAAGCATAGAGTCTGGAGAATTTCTAGCATCGGTGGACATGCAAGATGCTTATCTTCATGTGCCTATCTGCAGAGAACATCAGTCTTTACTGCTTTTCGCGATAGAAGAAACTCATCTACAGTTCCAGGCCCTACCTTTTGGCCTGGCCACAGCACCAAGAGTCTTCACAAAAGTGATGGCTGTCATGGCAGCGGCTCTCATGCTAAAGGGGATAGTGATTATCTCATACTAGGAACACCACCTGTTCAAGGCAGAGTCGGCAGAGAAGTTACAGGAACATCTGGCCATTTCGACAGTTTTTCAGAGAGTGTGTGGTTGTTAAATCTCCCAAAATCTCATTTGACACCCACTCATAGACTTCAGTTTCTGGTGGTGATCTTGGACACATACCTGGACACATCTTGGACACATACCTACATCGTGTTTTTCTTCCGGAGTCCAAAGCGGTGGACATTCGCCAGTTGGTCCTGTTGATTCTTCAGTCTTTAAATCCAACAATATGACAGGGTGTGAAGCTGTTAGGCAAGATGGTGGCAACCTTCGAGACACTGCAGTTTGCAAGGTTTCACTCAAAAACCTTTCACTGGAACATTCTGTCCTGTTGGTCAGGAAATTCAAAAATCATGAAACAGCAACTGCTGTTGCTGTCTCATTAGACAAGGGACTCCTTGATCTGGTGGACAGATCTGGAGTTTCTGCAAATGGGGTGTTCCCTTTGCTCATGGGATTGGCTGGTTGTCACGACTGATGCCAGTCTCAGGGGCTGGGGGGCGGTGGTCCTGCACCTCAGATTGCAGGGTCTGTGGTCCAAGGAGGAATCCAGACTACCGATCAACATCTTGGAGCTCCGGGAAATTTGGAAGACCCTTCTACAGGCAGAGGATCTCCTGAAGGGATCACATATACACATACAGTAAGACAGTGCCACGGCTGTGGCTTATCTGAATCATCAGGGCGGGTCTCGCAGCATGATGGCAATGCAGTAAGTCTCGCAGATATTTCAGTGGGCAGAAGTGAACATTCCTAATCTGTCAGCTGTGTTCATTCCAGGGATCCGGAATGTAGAAGCGGATTTCCTCAGCAGGGCAAAGCTGCTGGAAGGAGAGTGGACGCAACATCAGTCTTTCAGGAAATAGTGACTCTCTGGGGGCTCCCAGAGATAGACCAAATGGTGTCCAGACACAACTGTCAGGTTCCCAGGTTCTGTTCTCAGATCAGTGATCGGACCACGTGGGCAGTGGATGCCATGACAGTTCCGTGGTGTTTCAACCTCGCCTACGCGTTCCCTCCATTTCCTATGATTCCTCGGGTCCTAAAAAGAGTGAGGACGCAGGAGATACAAGTCATACTGATTGCACCAGACTGGCCCAGGAGGTCGTGGTATTCAGAAATACTGAGGTTGTCGACGTTCCTTACTAAGGAAGAAGGGTTTTTTGGATGCTGTTATCCAGACTATGCTTAGGGCTCGCAAGCCTGCATCCGCAGCAAATTACCATCATGATTGGAAGATCTAGATCAGGTGGTGTGAATGACAGAAGGTACACACCTCTAGGTTCAAGGTCACTAGACTCTTGGATTTTCTCCAGGATGGGTTTTCAGCAGGGCTTAGCCTACAGTCCTTTAAAGGTACAGCTGTCGGCCTTATCCATTTTCTTTCAGAAAAAGGTAGCTCTTTTGCCAGAGGTACAGACCTTTTTGCAGGGATTTATGAGACTTAAACCCCCATATAGGAGCCTTTAAGGTCGACTGATCTTAAATTTCTTTCTTGGAAACGTACCTTTTTTTTGGCCATAGCTTCGGCTAGGCGAGTTTCAGAATTGGGGGCCTTGTCTTGCAAGTCTCCGTTTCTGATTTTCCATGATGACAGGACTGTGCTTAGAACAGTGCCTACATTTCTACCTAAGGTAGTTTCAAGTTTCATTTAAACCACGAGATTGTGCTCCCGGTGTTTTGCCCTCCTGAGGAGGCTAGAAATAGAGACAAGTTGAAGAAACTAAAGGGGTTCACGCACTAGGCGTGTGAGCAGCGCTAAAAGAATTTAAACCAATTTCAAGGTATAAATAATTTTACTATTTAAAAAGGAAAATACATATATATATATATATATAAACACTGGATACACATGTAAAATGTACAATAAAACAATAGTTTAAAATTCACGCCACAGGACAATGGAGATAGGCCCAGGGGAAGGGGTAAAAGGCTTTGGGGTGCAGTGGGTCACAGGTAAGTTCACTTTACCGGAAATAAATGACCTTTGAGTCCAGGTAAGTCCACCTCGATAGCAATCGGTGTAAATCCTCACTAGTGTTCACGGTTGTATGGCCGTTTTTGGAGGTAGATGTAAACCATGGGCTTCCGCTGTTCCACTGGAAGTTTTAATCCTGGTGGACTATTTTGGATATCCACCAGGGAGGTCCAGGGTGCGGTGTCCGCCAGAAGATGGACAAACACTGGAATAGGGCTTCTGCTCATAGGGTCCTCCTGCTGAATTGGCTGGATGTTTGTAGGCCGTGTGGGGGAGACCTGTAGAGCAGTGTCCGCCACACAGTGTAGTTTGGATGGTGGAGGGGTACCTGGAAACTGGAAGTCCACACTGGGCAATTGTATAGAATAAGGGTCCTAGGCGTGAAGTGCAGAGGTATCCACCTGACGCATTTCGCTGCCAACTGCAGCTTTATCAAAGGTGCTTAGCATTGCCTCTGGTGTGGGTATATATACCTTGGTATATATACCAAGTTTTTTGGAATATTTCTGTTTTTGGGTATACGGATAAGGTATTCTCAACCTACATACAATAACTTGTGCATTACATGCAAAACTTGGTACCTGTTGTTCTGAGGAGTGGGGATGTGATGTAGGCAACGGTTTACCAAATGCAACCTCACTCAGAACCTTACATTACTTTGCGGAAGGGGCAGTGCTATAATACAGTTAATTGTAATTCTACTTGCCACTTGCACTTAGTAGCACTGTGCTGACTGACTATGCACAAAGCGTCGGCTCAGTGTAAACCAGTACAACCAGCACATAACACACTTTGGTATGGGGCTTCTCAATTTTTTTCTTGAAATTGTTGTAGTGGTGAAATTGACACAAAAAAATCTCTTGTTGACATTGCTCATGTCTAACTCCTCTGACTGTCAACCTTGTGCATGTTGACCTAATTACTGTGGACCCTATGATTCTCGGCTCAGTATACTGACATCGCATTTCCCACTGCGGGTACTCTGACTGGGGAGTGAGCGCAATGGCGCCCATTGCGGGCTCACTTTCCTTGCCATGCTGCGGGCTTTGTTGCTCGCTGCGCTCACCATACTTTCTGTTATGCCTGTATTGGGGTCATGGACCCCCACGAGTGAGAGTATCCGCTGTCAGTCCAGATCCTGACTGTTGAGCATTTAAATAGTTGGTATTCCGATGTTGGGGTACTGACCATCAGAATCCCAGCTTTTGTGCCATGATCCGGCACCCATGATTCACATTCGTACTTTGTTATAATGACTCCTACAATACAAATTTGTCCAACTTTGAATTGTGGAGTGTTATTTGATTCATGAATTCCCAGAAAGTGATGGAAAATGTTCAGTAATAGGTGACCAAATGTTTCTTCAAAGTTCTACCCATACTCCCCTAGTTCTGTGAATTAATCTTTGTTAGCAATGGGGAGGAAATGATGGTATGAGTGAGGGAATGAAAAGCTCATGGGTGCCATGCCTGTGAGAGATTACAATCTAGACTCACGCCTTATAAACTAAATAGGTAGAGAAGTTCCCCATAGCAAACAGTTAGCTTCTTGCTATAATATGATATTATATCCTAGAATATACTGTACATGATAAATGGAAGTTAGAAGCAGATTGTTATATATATATATATATATATAAATAATATGTGTGTGTGAATGGTACTGTAAGATGTTTCCTGTTTCTTTCTAGGGTAGTGACATTGGAAAACTGTATATCGGTTACTCCAGAGCTGCTTCGGATCTTTCAGAACATGTCTGCTCTGCTAGGTGGGTAACTTATGTATTTATATATGTTCCCTTTTGGTTTTATTTTGTAACAATATGAATAATTGTTGCCACTATTATTTATGAATACTATTAATAAATATTTCTAACATGTTTTGTCTAGTAGGTAGACTCCATCATGGTCTACCCACTACTAGACGAAACTCATTGTAAATGTGCTGCTGTACATATGAACATCCCATGGACAGATTTTTTTGTTTGTTTTTGTTTTTTTATGTATACTACTTCCTCTTTTATGGATAAATCACTGTGTAATAAATATTGAATTTTCAACCTCTGATAGGTTTGCCTTGTGGGGAGTAACTTATCCCTAATTATGCTTAAAATTATTATTATTCTTTTTAATACAGTGGTTTTTTTATCTACCAGTGTACACAATGTTTTATTATTTTTATCCTTTATATCAGGGCTGGGCAATTGTGGCCCTCCAGATGTTGAGGAACTACACATCCCAGGATGCTTAGCATTAGTTTTGCTATGTGGCTATGCTAAAACTGATGGCATGCTGGGGTGTGTAGTTCCTCAACATCTGGAGTGCCACAATTGCCCAGCCCTGCTTTATATGCTAATTCTGATTTGTTGGCTAATAGTCAGCTACTTAGTATCTACTGTATGAACATTTGCCATGTTATAGTGGTCTCACTGTCTCGGTACAGTCCACAAATGGCTGCCTCCTATAGGGTGTAGATGACAGATGTACAATTGTAAACAGCATATCTTATGTTTATTTCTTTGTATTGTGTATTTGTTAGTCTAGTTATATAGAATAATAATTACATATCTGTGTTGGAGCTATATCATGTGAATCACTGTCACTTTAGCCCCACACTTTCCCCAAGGACCTGCAATTGGTGGGTTTTTACTGTTATTAGGGTGGTGCCTAATGATGTAGAAATCTCGCCCCGCAATGTGGCACACCTGTTTTCCACTCCGGACTTCTCCCTCAGCGGACTATTAGAAAGTAAGCAAGCATGCATTTACTTCCCCATGGCACAAAAAGGTTTTTCTCTAAGTGCAGATTTTATACCCAGTCGCTTGATTTGCTGCCGGCTATAACTCAGCACTTGTATTTATAAAGTCATAACAGAATCAAATGTGCTAATATGGTTTTTGGAGGCTGCTCATAAATTTCTTTACATCACTCTGCATTTGAAATCCATTTTAAATTAATTAATATTTCTCGAAATCCTATAAATTTGTTGCACATTTAAAATGAATTATGAGTTCATTAGGTTTCTGTCAGCTTCAATCATTCAAACATAATTCAGCTGTCGGAAGAATTCAAGGTTTCTGAAACACCTTGATGAATCGTCTTGCTTTCCGCAAATAAATCTTAAATAGTTCATTTTAAAAACAAAACTTGTTTTTCCATTAATGGTTCTGGGTTTCTTACTGAGAAAATAATATTTGTTGACATTTAGAAATTATGGAACTAAACGAAAATCAACTTTATTTTAAGTTTTAGGGACATTTCTCTGTATAAATGTATCTTTCCCATCTGACTAGTTGGAATGGAAATATGGCCATCTCTGGAAGCAAATGTCTATTGACTGTTTACTTCCAGTCAAAAATGGTCATTCATACAAATTGGTTGAATCAGTTTAGGCAAATGACTGTTTTTGTCCATTTTCCAGGTTTTGGTAGTACATGGTTGATTGTAATTTTTTTCCCAGACATTACCAGATTTTCATTCCAACCAGCCAAATTGGACAGATAATCTAAGGTTCAATGAAAAATTAAAACATTTATTTATCCATCATTTGTTTAGCTTGTTGGTGTTAAAAGAATTTAGATACACAAAAAATTTCCTAACACTGTATTGTCCAAATCAAGGTGAATGAGCACCATCCGCGCACAGATATGTCTGAAATCCTACAGCAATCTGCTACTCTGCATATATTTTAAGCATATATTTCACTAGTACTTTACATATACACATATGGAACAGCTCTCAATGGAGCTGCTCCTGGCAATTGAATCGCCACAATGCGCCAGCCCGTGCCCCGTCACGGGCACTGAGCTGCGGCAGAGCTGTTGGAGACCAGCGGAGGGCTCTGGCAGAAGGGGGCGCAGGAAACACTCACATGCTCCCATGACTCTCGAGGCTGCTAGGGACTCCATAACCCTGGATTTAGCACTTTGTGCAACCTTGATTTGACTGACATGTTTGGCTTGCAGCTGGGCTCCCTGTGGCCCTGGATGCTACATGTCGAATGGCATCAGCAGATTGGTGTTCTAGCCTTGCATTGAGTGGTTCTTTCTCAAGTTGCTGCTTGTCTTTCATGTTGAGTTGCCAAGCATGCTTGTACTTCCTCTGAAGTCTCCTCCTGGATTGCTATTACTTATAGAAGCTGAGTTGGCATGGCTTTTGTTTAATCTTAGGGACCTTAATTCAGACCTGTTCTCACCACGGTAAATGTGCAGCGGCTAGCGTTTAGTTAAGGAGCCACCCTAGAACTAAGATTTAGTGACTTCACATCCTAGACGGTGGCCATTATGTAGATCTCCATGGCCCGGGTAAGTTTAAACATTGCCAAAAACCTAACATTAAGAGCTGCAGGTCATCCGCCCTGGGGTACTGCTTCTCTCACTCTCTGATAGCCAGGGTTGTATGTTTGCAACACTGCAGCTGTACTATTTTCCATCTTACTGTGTGTTGACTATGCGGTTGAGGTCCAAATCTGCTCCTGGCCATTACCTGTGTGTTCTAGTCCAGCCCTCTACTCTCCAGCTAATCATCTGTGGTTTATAGGCAATCCTGTAAGCCCCTATCGATTGAGCTTTAAGTCCTGATGGCCACAAGGTACTGGTGTGCGAGTCTAGCACTAAGGTCCCTGTTATAGGTGAAAGACCCTTCCCAGGACTCTAAGGGTCTTACTGGCTTTCCTACCACCTATTTCTGGTTACACTACAGTACCATGACAAATTTGGTGGACCTAGGAGCAAAACGCTTGCTGTGCATAAAGAACAAACAAATAGACAAACGCGTACTGTACTGTATACAAACACACACACACTTTCTCGCTTATTGTATAGATTATACTGATCAATATTTTCTAAAAAGATAATGCGATCTCCAGACTTGATGCAAACAAAGTGTTCAATGTAATGTTTTTGAATTTTCAGGTTATTGTTTGCATCACGGCTGGAGAGTTCTAAGCATCTGTCTGATAATGGAATGATGTGGTTAAAAAGCATATGCATAATCTTAAAAGCTAAATCTATATATTTAGTAAAATTGCAGGAATACACAAAAGCAGTGAAGGAACATAATCTTAAATAGGATATCTGCTGTAATCTATTTATCTTGTCATACTTGCTGTGTATTTATTCCTTGTGCAAGTCTATTTCTAAAGGTATTTACTTTTTTAAGACTAACTATTTAAATCCGTTCTTATGCTTAATGAGTGGTATTATAATTTACAACACTTTAATATGTTGTTGACATGCTGAAAATTGTAGATTATGGGTTTATGCATAAGGCATCTAGTTTTTTTTTGTTTTATGCGTTGATAATCTTGGTTATATGCCATGTTCACCTGGTTCTGTTGGCATGCCAGAGAAGGTTTGGCACTGTACATCTCCAGACAGGATGCGCCAAGTAACCAGTATTAGCTAGCATGGAAGGAACCTAGTCACAGCCATAAAGAGCGAGCACTTTTTTGTTTGTTAATAATGGATGTCTTGCTATGGTTCGCTGCTTGCCAATGCAGCTGCAAAAAGCAGCACATAGAATTAGCCAAATCTTTCAACCTATTAATTATCTAATATAATAGATGTTGGTAATCCAAACATTTATGCAACAAGATCCAAATGCTATTGTAAGATTGAGTGTAACGAGCAATGATGGAACTGTAGAATAAACATAATGACGGTTATCCCCACCTTTACATCATTTTATCTGGGACATTTGGTTTGTCAGTTCTATAGGTGCCCATACACAGTGCATTTTCCCCAATGCGATGTGGGCTCGCACGCAAAGCACATCACATGCTTTTTTACTAGATGCGATGTGATCTAGTACAAAAAGTACAGAGCACATCGCTCCATGTATGGACACCATAAGGCGTAATGTAATTCTTACATTATATTTCTGATTCTGACAAGCAAGAGCCATGAATTAATGTTATTACTACAGCCAAGGCCAAACTTTAGAAAATGATGCATTGTGAAGTAATGGCGTGCATTCAGCGGTTGGCTAGTACCGAGCACTCGCAGGCCAGCAAGCAAGTCTGAATCGGCCCCTTAATTCCAGTGCTATTCAGCCCTGCCACAAAAGGACAAGCTGACATCATGTCTGTGATATTTTCGTTAACACAGCTGAGCGTGTTGACGAGGACAAGGCTGGAGATCACTCTGGCATGCTGGTTGAGTTGGAATAACAGCTATAAGAGGAAGGTGTTGCTTAATTGTTCTTCCTCTGTTAACTGCAAGGAAACACATTCAGTCATCATTGCTTTGCACAAAAAGGGCATTACAGGCAAGGATATAGCTGCTAATAAGAGATCACCTCAACCATTTATCAAATCATCAAGATCTTCAAGGAGGAAGGTTTAATAGTTGTGACTTCAGGGTGCCTAAGAACATACAGTAAGCACCAGGACCGTCTCTTAAAGTTGATCCAGCTGTGTAGGTCGGGGCTCCACAAGTGCAGAGCTTGCTCAGGAATGGTAGCAGGCAGTTGTGAGTACATCTGCACACACAATGGGGTGAAAACTTTTGGAGGACAGCCTGGTGTCAAGAAGGTTAGCAAATAAGCCACTTCTCTCCAGGTAAAACATCGGGGACAGAATGAGATTCTGCAAACAGCACAGGGATTGGAATGCTGAGGACTGGGGTAAAGTCATATTCTATGATATATATCCCCTTTCAGATTGTTGGTGCATCTGGATAAATGCTTGTCTGGAGAAGGAAAGATGACTGCTACCTCAGTCCTTTGAGATCCCAACAGTAAAGCATCCCGAGACCATTAATTTGTGGGGTTGTTTTTCAGCCAAGGAAGTGGGCTCACTTACAATTAGTCACAAGTATCATCTGTACGCTGATAATACCCAAATCTATCTATCCTCTCCTGAATTGTCACCATCAGTATTGCTTCGTGTCTCTGAATGCCTTTCTTCCGTTTCATCTTGAATGTCATCTCGCCACCCCAAACTCAACTGTCCTTTATTCTTCATATTCAATCTGTCTGTAAATCATGTTACATTCATCTGAAAAACATATCCAAAATTTGACCATTTCTTACACAAGACACTGCAAAAACTCAAATCCATGCACTCATTATCTCATGCATTGATTATTGCAATAGTCTCTTTACCGGTCTTCCTAAGAAAGGATTAACCACTACATTTTTAATGCAGCTGCGAGGTTAGACGTTCAACTTCTGCTGATCCGGTCTGTCAGTCCCTCTAATGGTTGTGTGTGTTCAATGTGAAATACTTCTACTCACATACGAAGCCAGTAACCTGACTACACCAACATTCAGATGGAGCCGGGCTCCCTCTTGCTGGCGAATCGCCAGACTGTCACCGCTGGCGATCCGCCAGCAAGAAGGCGCTCCATCTGACTGAGACGCGCGTGCATCTCACGCGCACGCACATCTCAGTTTCCAGGCGGCGGGGCGACGGGAACCTGTCCGTCTCAGCTTCAGGGAGACGGACAGGGTTAGGGGGAGAGGCGGTGGGGACCCCGGGTGACCGCCGACAAGCCGGTGGGGACGTGGGGGAAGCGCCGTCGGAAGGGGATGCGCGCGCATCCCCTTTCGCAGATACAGATGGCGGTTGAAGGGGGATGGCGGCTGGCGATTCTGCCGCCATCCCCTGCAAAGACCAGGCCGGCTCCATCTGTACATCTATTTTTATTTTAAAATACAGTATATCCCCACCTGACCTCTCTGCTCTGCACAAGATCTGCAACTTTCATCCACACTCTTGACTAGATCCCATTCACATTTTTCTGGACTTTTTTTCTGGCAGCACTCATCCTAAGGAATACCCTTCCACACACATTAAGACTTTCCTCAAGCATCCAAACTTTCAAGCCTTCCCTGAAAACTCACCTCTTCAGGCAAGCATATCATGTTTCGGAACACCCACCTAATCTCCAGTAGCATTCTAATTGCATCCCATTAGGACTGTCTTGCAATCTGGTGTGACTGCCATGCTATGGAATCCTATCCTCATGAATCCCTCCCATTATCCCTACAGATTGTAAGCTTGCAAGCAGGGCCCTCCTACCTCAATTGGTCTGTTACTACCCAGTTTGTTTTATCACTGTTGTTTCCAATAGTAAAGTGCAACGGAATATGCTGCGCTATAAAAGAAACCGTATATAAAGAAAAAAATAGTGGTCACTCTTCAAAGGTCAGTGGACAAACAAAAATTCTCCAAGCATTGATTAGGCAAGTATGTGGCTGAGAAGTTGATTGGCAGCATACCAGGGCGAATTGCAGAGATCAAATGAAGGGTCAACACTGCAAATACTGACTCTTTACATAACTTTTATGTAAATGTCAATAAAAGCTTTTGACACTTATGAAATTCTTGTAATTTTATTTCAGTATTCTGACTAAAAGGTCTAAAAACAGCAACCTGTCTGAAAACCAATACTTGTGTCATTTTCAAAACCTTTGACTATGGCTGTTCATATTTTTGCTTAGTTTAAATCTGTGTTTTTCAAAGTCAGTCCTAAAGGACCACTAACAGTTCACTTTTCCAGGTCACCCAGCAGAATCACTGTGCATCACCAAATGTCACATTTTAAAAATCCACATGTGACCTGGAAAACATGAACTGGACTACAGGGGCGAGTTTGGGAACCACTACTTTTAATATTATTTAATTTTTTTGTTTTATACTTTTTTTTTTTTTTTAAATAAAATTTAGAGGTAAATTAATGGTTTTGTTATTTTCCCTCTGAGACTGCAGTATTCCTTTTGCTTTAAATTGCATTTGGAAGAGTGTACCAGTATGCATTAGTGCTTTGTGATAAAGGTTCCAATGACATGTACAGTAACAAGGGGGCCTGTTTACCTTACAGTGTTGTTCAAATAGTAACAGTCCCCTATTATTAGGGATATAAAGATACAGAACCCTATGATATGAATTCCACACATGGAATCCACTCCTGGCCTTATATCCTCATCTATAATATACATGTCTAGTGTCCGCGTGTCTCCAAAACAATGCCATCTGTTGGAAGCAAGTGAAACTACATCTACTAGCTTTGGAAGCATTTGCTTTGAGCGGGCTTACACTGCCATCTGTTAGCAGCAAGTGAAACTACATCTACTAGCTTTCGAAGCATTTGCTTCACGTCAGCTTAGTAGTAATGTATAAATACTGTAAGTAATAACAAATGAATAGCCCAGTCCTCACCACCAAACAGTTTTTGAGTCAATTGTCCAGTAACTGTACTTCTGGTCCCTTGAAAAAAGGTAGCAACATAATAAACAGCTGCAATTCGTAAACCTAATTTTTACAATTGTCATGTGAAAGCCCTTTCATTAAACTGATGTTCTGCACTTTAAAACAATATTCATTTTATAACTGCAACTTACATATGTTTTGATAAACACCTAAAATAACAAAAATGATGGTAATATACAGATCTATTTACAGTAACTGTAGCAATCTCCGATCTCTCAGGTTGTAGGTACGGGGAGCAGGTAGTAGAACTGTACGGCACATACCTTAATAAACACAATTTTTTGCGCTAGCTGTTGCCACTAAGGATTTCAAAGCGTAGTCAGTAAAATATTCAGACGCTCACTTATGAATATTGAATGCTCATCTATTTAACAAGTCTTCTGTACTTCTTACTCTCACTCTCTTCTCCTGCCCCTGTGATTTCCTCTGACATCATTTAGCCAGGAATTAATAGTATTTGGCATTAGAAGGAACAGGGCTAAATACATCTGGGTTAAGTAGGACTGAAGACATCCATTTAGTTTGTAAAATTTATCTTTTTTTATAATTATAATTTTTTAGGGTTTCGGTACTTAATGAAACAAAGATATTTCCAATTGCTTTGCAGTTTGGGATTAAAAAGGTACAGTCTTTCAAAAATGCGTATTGTGAAACTGGTACAGTATGTTCTTTCACCAAAAGGAGAAGGGGGGCGTCTGGAAAATAAACTTTTTCTGTAGTCGTCTTCACTTTAGGAGAGGTTTATTTGGAACTTGTGTATTTTGGCGGCGCCCGATTTCAGCATCGTTCGATGAACGTATTGCATCGTATCGCATTCCATGTACCCGATGGCATGCGATGCAACGCGATTTTGACCCCCTATACGATGAAAAATCGTATAAGCACCCTAATGGGTGCTTACAATGTTAAATGCACCCCCACGCCACCCCCCCACTATAAACGTGAACCCGAAGCGTGGCGAGCGCAGCAAGCCCGCGAGGGGCGGCGGTACGCGTCCTACGACCTTTTCACACCACCACTATCCACGTCGGCGTGGGGTTGAGAATAGATTAGTGTGGCGAGCGAAGCGAGGCGTGCGGACGCGGATACCTTCACAGGTAAACGCGTCCCTTCGCGGGCTTCACAGGTATCCGCGTCCCCTCGCGGGACGCGCTGCGCTCGCCACGCTTCGGGCTCGGTGGCTCGCTGCGCTCGCCACACTAATCTATTCTCAACTCCACGCCGACGTGGATAGTGGGGATATGAAAAGGTCATAGGACGCGTACCGCTGCCCCTCGCGGGCTTGCTGCGCTAGCCACGCTTCGGGTTCACTTTTATAGTGGGGGGGTGCATTTAACATTGTAAGCACCCATTAGGGTGCTTAACATTGTATAAGCACCCATTAGGGTGCTTATAACAATGTTTAATCGCATCGCATCGTATGGCATTGTATGCCATGTACAATGGCATACAATTTGAAAATTGTATGCCATCGTACACTAACCAACGAAATCGCGTCGCATCGCATACCATCGCATGCGTAATGGTATGCGATGCGATGGGCGCCGCCATAATACACAAGTACCGTTTATTTGAATATTTTCCGAGGGAGCATTGCATGAATGTTTCCCCGCATTCTCCTGCCGAAGTATAAACTGTTTATGTTTCTAAATTAAATATCCAGTATGTATACAGTTTTTTTTTATTAGGCAACTCTTATGATCAAAGTATCTATTGTGTAACCTCGTAGGGGAGGCAGGAATTTTGTGACCTGACCTAACATAACGTCTGGGGGACTCGCAAGGCTGCAAAATTTGCAGCCTTGCGAGTCAACCAGAATAAGGGCCTATGTCTCCGATCCAGAAATAGAGAGGACATAATGTGCTCCCCCGCCTCTCCACTGTTACTGGATCTGCACTGCAATATCTAAGCTCTCCAAACATCATGATATCACCCATGAGCTGGGTATCTAAAGGCCCCAGAAGCTATCACAGGTTGTCTTTTGTTGACTGCAATTTTTCTGTTGGATACCCCTGAGGTGGCGATCTTCCTTTTGGACAGAACTGCCATACAGTGTGTTTCTAGCTCTAGGGCAGGGGTGGCCAAACCTGTCCTCAAGATCTACCAACGGTGCATGTTTTCCAGGCAACCTGTGGATCTATAGTAGGAATGAATGCAGCTGGTTTGAAAATGTGACAGTTAGTAATGACTGCAGCTGTGCACCAGCTAGGTAACCTGGAAAACATGGACCGTTGGTAGATCTCGAGGACCGGTTTGGCCACCCCTGCTCTAGGGAGTCCCCTCTCCTGTTTCTCATTGGCTGGCAGATTTCCAGACACAGCCTCACTTCTGTCTCCTTCCACCAGTGACTTAAAACAGGGTTGTTCCCTCCCATCTGCACCTGCAGACAGCAGCCCTCATACTGCTGACCCGCCACCCTATGCACCATGAGGCTATAGGAGACAATGGTGAGAAGAACAACCAGGAGAAAAGAGGTGGATGGGATAGAGATGAGAGAGAGCGTAACATTATTGGCAGACGTGAACAGAGAAAGAATTGGGGTGGTGAGTGGGACAGAGATGAGATGGGTTAAGAGGGACCAGGATAAAATTTGGGGGAGGGGGGTGAGTGGGTCAGAGAGGAGGGGTGATAAAGTGATAGAAATTAGAGGGAGGAGGTCAGGGTGGCAGAGATGAGATACAGGTGGAGGAAAACCAAAAAAAAGTGTGTACGTGGGGGGGGGGGGCTGTGAGTGGTGGATTTAAAAAAAATATACATCCTAAAATAACCAGAAGAATAACTAGCTTCCGGGCATATAGTGAGTTCAAAATACTTGTTTCACCTTATTTCACTCTCCCGTGATATGTTTCTAAATCTGTCGCTTCTATGAAACATTATCCTATAGGTAAAACAATTATTCTGCTGTATCGTATAGTTCACTCATTAAGTGAATCAGGAATGTGCCCCAGTTACGTAATTGTCCCTTACACTTATAGCTGCCAACACAAATGTTAACAATTTGAAAAGAAAAGGAAAAGGTACGTTGCATAGTTTTTCATTCTCGGATCAGATCAGGTGAATAATGAACTGGCATTTGGCTCCAGACACCGGGGTATTGCTGTATGGGACACATGAGCAAGTAATGTAATATTTATTCAGCACTGTGCTTTACACGGTTCAGTGTTTTACTCACCATATCTTTATGGTAGCTGGTTTGCAACCTGCCTCTAGAAGTCTAGAGCTTAGTCACTGAAGTAGCATTGATGAGCCCTTAAGGGAGTAGCAGAAGTTTCCTTCAGTATGTGATTTCCATTTTTAGGTTCAAGCTGCACACACATTCTATAATACATACTGAAGTTCCTTGTGAAAATTTTTTTTTTTATAAAAAGCGGGGGAACAAAAATCTCCATTTGTTAATAGTATGTGTATGATACAGTAGGTCAGTCAAAGTGAATGTATGATCTATCAGGAAGCCGTAACCTTTACTGGGGGCCAGCAGCGTGATGTATAAAAGTTGTACTATCTACAATATGGTTTCAGTTGGGACTGGATCATTGAGTATGCAGTGTATTTGTAACCGTTTAACGCTTTTGGAACCCTTGTCCATTTAAATGGACATTATTAAAAAAAAATGTATTGCGTACTGTATATGGTATTGTGATTCAATTCCCAATGTCCATTTAAATGCACGAGATTAATGTCAAATTATTGAATTAGAACAAATCGCTATTTTTTGATGTATAAGCAAAGCTTTATGTACTAAAACCCAAAATGTACAATTTATTTGTCAAGCCTCCTAAACTCTCTTGATGCATGTTTCTGTTTTACCCCCTGTCTATAGATGTGGAGCACAGTGGATCCTTACAATTCGTGAAATATTTATATATATATTTTTTATATTTATATATAAGGGACTTAACTCTCAGCAAGGATTTCCTGACCGGGGCAATACCTGGGGCTGATGCCAGGCAAGCACAATGCCAGTTGGTCTCTGGGCACACCACATGGCCAGAGAGCGAGCACATGTCAAATTACAATTTTAGAGGGTGTTGAATAATGGATGCATCAAGCCTTTTGGCTAGATGGATGGAAAGGAAGGTTCTTTTTTTATTATGATTATTTATTTATATGGTGCCATAAAGGTTCAGCAGCACTTTTCAAAGTACATAAACTGAAACACCATATAATTAAAACAAAAAGAGAAACTTAAGGAGTGTACACACTGCGATTATGGCTAACAATTTTAGCTATATAGTCAAAATCGTATAGAAAGTTAGCCAAAATCTCAGTGTTTCACCTGATAGCGATGTCTGGTCATTGAGGTCGGTATCGCATGGATAAATAGATTGTGCAGGCAAGGCAATTTTTGATTATGTCGCTTGTAATGTATTTGGCAAATGCCAAATAGCAGATAGTCAAGAAGATTGTATGACATGTGACTACAGCATTTATAAACATTCCTGTATCCGCAGTCTTAATGCAGAAATAAGCAGGACTTGGTGAACCCAAAAGTTTGGCACCAGTGTAGGCAGTGAATAGGAGATGATTGTATAAGTCAGGAAAAGAAAAGGAGTAAAGAGGGCCCTGCTTGTGAAAGCTTACAGCAGGGACGGGGAACCTTTGGCCCTCCAGATGTTGTTGAGCGACACATCCCAGCATGCCTTGCTACAGTTTTGCTATTTGGCCATGCTAAAACTGTTGCAAAGCATGATGGGATGTGGAGTTCAACAACAGCTGGAGGGCCAGAGGTTTTCCATCCCTGGCTTACAATCTAAGGACATTGCTCAGTAAATGCATATTATTCATTATTCATGTGCACTGTTTTGTGGAGTAATTTGGGACCATTTTGCTACCAACTACATCAGGCCCAGATTGTTTAAAATGTAGCCCCATTTTAAAAAAAAAAAATGTTCTGGTGTTTATTTCTTGAAGAAAGTCTCTTGGTCTTGCATATCAAAATGAAAGCTTGTGTATCCACGCTTTAACAGAGATGGTTTCCTGGATAGGCCTGGGCTAGCTTCAGCGTTGCTCAAGGGGCCAAATAGTTTTGCAGTATTTTTATTTTTTATTGTAAGCGGTGTGACCACTCCTTGGGTAGTTAAAAAAATATGTTTGTAGCCCCTGAAAACCTATAACTAGCCTCTAAGCCAGGGGTGGGGAACCTTTTTTGTGCCAAGGGCCATTTGTATGGGGAAAAAATCCTTCGGGGGCCATATGTAAAAATTTCTCTTACAAATTGTCCTGCGGCTGCCGCTGAATAGGACTGACAGTCTCTGGCTGCTGTTGATTAAGAGGAATCTCACGAGAACTACCGACCTCTCGTGAGAATTCCCCTCTACTTGACTCTCGGCAAAGCTGCTGGGCGGGCCACTCAGACCGGCTGCGGGGGCATACGGCGCCTGAGGTTCATCACCCTTGCTCTAAGCCTAGCTTGGTATTGGAAAATAATTGGATCCCTCCTATTTTCCAAATCCCTGGTTACCCCGGGTTGTCCTTTGGGAGCGGCCAACCCAATGTTTTTGAGGCAGTATATGACTGAACAGATTCGAGCTGGTTTCGGTTATGGTACGAGGACCCCACGTTTTGTGTCTCCTTGTGTCAGCTACCCCGGATGGTTCAGCTGGGTTATTGGAAATAGGGGGGACTACGCAGTTTTTTCACCTTATTTTCTAATACCATCTTAGGCTCAGATGCCTGGGCTGGATATTGATATAGAGAAAGTATGCTATTTTTTTTGAACGAATCGTGCCTTTTAATTACAATTTTTTTTGTTGTTGTTTGTATTTTCTGGTTTTCTGCAAGTTCTGTTGGATTTTCAGAAACGTTGGTTTGTAAATCCAGTTTGTATTGTTGTCTATATAACAATTGATAATTTGTTTGATGGTCTATTGCAATTTAAAAAAAAAAATGTAATCAAAAATGTATTTGGATTTTCCTTTGGTAATCTGATGTGCAAATTTGATGGACAACCACTGACAAATCTGACACCTAGTAAATGTATCCACAATGTCCAAGCTGTCTACTGCATGCCCAGTCAACCTGTGGATGCTTTTGTGAAGCTACAAATCCCAGCATTCTTTACCAGCTGATCAATGGGCGGGTATGCTGAGACTTGTGGTTTCACAACAGCTGGGGGTGTCACAAGTTGATCAGGCCTGGCTTACTCCATTGTCTCTGCCCTGCCCTATCTGGAATTATAATACCTTCCCTTGCTCTCAATTCCCGCCCAAACTAATCTACATTCATCAACAAATCTCACATCCCTTTAGCCACCAGGCAACTACTTACTTACTACTATGCTGAAATGTGAAAGAAAAGCAAAATAACTTTTTCACAATCAGTCCCTAAAACATTTAGCCCTACATCTGCTGTAGCCGAGACTTCCTATTACCCCTTTTTAATTCCCATTTACCACTTCCTCAGTAAATAGGAGGAAAAAACTGCGCAATGGGAAACACTATAAATCAATAAAATTTATTATAAACAGTAATTGATTATACATAAGGTATGTGGCCACAACCTAAATATGATTAAAACATAAAACACATACATAAAAAAATGATACTTTAAATAGCACCAATAGACTATACTGATTCTTAAGTTAAAGAGTAGCAAAAATTAGTATAAGCCTCAGCGGGTTAGTATTGCAGGTTAATGGATTAGTTGAAATTGTATACTTGTATCCATAAAGTCCATGCATTCAAACTATAAATATAGTTTTGCTTACGTATGGTTAGTAGATGGCAGCATGCAAAGTTGTCATTAGTGAACTATTAGGATTAGTTGTATACGGTTGTCTGGCCAGACAAAAAATATATATAAAAGTATATAGGAGTATACCTTTGGAGACTTGTAGCAAGTTGAAATTTTTGATGCCTCCCAGTTGCTGGATCTGAATTTCCTGGAAATTCAGATCCAGCAAATGGGAGGCATCAGAAATTTCAACTTGCTACAAGTCTCCAAAGGTATACTCCTATATACTTTTATATATATTTTTTGTCTGGCCAGACAACCGTATACAACTAATCCTAATGGTTCGCTAATGACAACTTTGCATGCTGCCATCTACTAACCATACGTAAGCAAAACTATATTTATAGTTTGAATGCATGGACTTTATGGATACAAGTATACAATTTCAACTAATCCATTAACCTGCAATACTAACCCGCTGAGGCTTATACTAATTTTTGCTACTCTTTAACTTAAGAATCAGTATAGTCTATTGGTGCTATTTAAAGTATCATTTTTTTATGTATGTGTTTTATGTTTTAATCATATTTAGGTTGTGGCCACATACCTTATGTATAATCAATTACTGTTTATAATAAATTTTATTGATTTATAGTGTTTCCCATTGCGCAGTTTTTTCCTCCTTTTTGTCTGTTCCTATTGGGACTAGTTGAGCAGTCCCATTAAACAGCAGCATCTGTGGAAACACTATTATTATATATCTAGGTTGAATTACGTCTGATTGTTTAGCGCTGGTCTTGTCTGTTTTCCTCAGTAAATGCAGCGATGTGAGTTCTGCTGGAGCCCACAGATTACGTATTCTGCGTGCAACCGTCGGCAGTTAATGTTTATCTTTGAGAATTGTCCTAAAGAACAGCTCTTTCTCTGAGAAATTGTCCATTGTCATTTAACTTTGATTACTTATCATCTCATTGTTAAATATGAAATGCTCCCCGTATTGTTTTAGCAGACTCTTATCACTGCAGTTCAATTACATGAATTTAACCGCTATCTTGTTTAGAGTATGTCACTTCTGATGAAGGACATTTATGAAAGACTATGATAGAAAAAATAAATAAAAATAAAATAATAATTATAGACAAGCTTGAATTAAAATTGCCTTCACATTACCTGCGGCAGATGATTGGCAGCTTGTATGGTAGCACTGATTTTAGAAGTTAAACATAATAAGAGATACCATCTATTTCCTTTCTGTAACATTAAGTAGCAGTAATAGCTGGTGGAACCTGGCAGTAATATGTAGGTTATCTTGGCAGCTGACACTATTTTAAATGAGTAATTATCTCTCAATTAAAATCTGTGTCGTAGAACTTGTCATTCATTTTTTTTTCTTTACTCGTCTTTCATTACTTGAAGTGTGACTTTGCTGTATTATATTAAGCAGATGCAAAAGATATATTCTAGAGCGGTCTTAGGTCCCGAACAATTTTTTGCTGTGTGGCATTATCCTGCAGAAAGAGGCCACTGGCATCAGGGAATACCGTTGCCTTGAAGGGGGTGTTCTTCATTTGTCAAATTTTTTAAATACTGTCGGTGGTGCCTGTCGAGTAACAGCCACAGGAATGCTAGGACCAAAGGTTTATTAGCAGAGGATTGCCCCGAGCTTCATATTGCCTCCGCTGACCTGGCTTCTTCCCATAGTGTCAGGTAGCCAATGCATATGCACCTGGCCATCCACATTATGTAAAATAAAACGTGATTCATCAGACAAGACCACTTTCTTCCCTTTCTCCATAGTCCAGCCAGGTTCTTAAGAGTCTGGTTGTTACAGTAGGACTTGCAGTAAAATGGGGTATGTTAGGAGCTTTAAGTGCATTGATCAATCCATGAACTAAAACTCATTATTTATTTCATTATTTGTGTATTAAGGTGAGTGTGTTTACTATAAAGAGTGTTGAACCACTTATTTTATCTGCTCCCAAAACAGCTCAATGGGGTTGAGATCTGGTGACTGTGCGGCCACTCTATTACAGACAGAATACCTGCTGCCTATTTTTTCCCTCAATAGTTCTTGCGTAATTTGGAGGGGTCATTGTCCTGTTGGAGGAGGAAATTGGCTTCAGTCAAGCGCTGTGTACAGGACATGGCATGGAGTTATAGCCTTCCTTATTTAAAATCCCTTTTATCTTGTACAAATCTCCCAATTTACCAACACCAAATCTGCCCGAGACCTTCACATTACCTTCACCTTGCTTGGCAGATGGCATCAGGCACTCTTCTAGCATATTTTCACTTGTTCTGCATCCCACAAATGTTCTTCTGTGTGAGTCAAACACTTCAAACTTCGATTTATCTGTCCATAATACTTTTTTCCAATCTTCCTCTGTTCAAGGTCTGTGTTCTTTTACCCATATTAATCATTTACTTTTATTGGCCAGTCTCAGCTAGGGTTTTTTCTTTGCCACTCTGCCTAGAAGGCCAGCATTCCAGAGTCGCCTCTTCACTGTAGACGTTGACACTGACATTTTGTGGGTACCATTTATTGAAGCTGCCAGTTGAGGAGCTGTGAGACATCTATTTCAGTGTGCACTGGGGCCTCCCACTTCTTTGTCTACTCTGGTTAGAGCCTGTTTGTGCTGTTCTCTGAAGGGAGTAGTACACACCGTTGTAGGAAATGTTCAGTTTCTTGGCAATTTCTTGCATTAGAATAGCCTGCATTCGGAAGAACAAGAATAGACTGCCAAGTTCTCTTTTTCTGGCCATTTTGAGAGTATAATCGAACAAACAAATTAACCTACAAATGTGATGCTCCAGAAACTCAACTAGCTCAGGAAGGCCAGTTTTATAGCTACTCTAATAAGCAAACCCATTTTTGGCTCCAAACTGCAGGATGACATCTATTGTGGTTTGGATCTGAATAGTGCGATCAATGTGTGATCATTTGCGTAATGCTCAATAAACAGAAGTTTAGTAAATTTCCCTATTTTTTTTTCTTTACATATGGTATAATGAACGAATAAAGAAGTGTATTGTATGTAGCAGAATATCCAACTGTATTCAGGTGTTCAGCAAAGTGCTTTGTTGAAAGGAAATGTAGATTGATTTTAAATACTTGCTGTTGATTCTAGCCTCTAGCTGAGGTGCAGCGTGGGAGTTTTTATTACAACATTCACCCATATGGGGCCGAAGCAGCCTGTAATGTAGATTTTCAGCATTAGGGAATGAAGTCTCTTAATAAATTCTTCCTCCTGTAGCCCGTATAGGTAGCAGCTGGACTCCCATTAGTAGAGAGGTTGAGTCAGCCCAATTTTTATATCTTGTTTTGTTATTTTCCTTCCTTTTATAGATTTGCTTTTCTTGTACCTAGCTAGATATTGTGAAGCCTGGTCTTGCTCATTCTATATAAAATAACATGGAAAATGAATCACATTCGTTTCCACGGCATCCAGTTTTCTTTAATCTGATGTATACAAGACTACCTTTTGCTGTTGCAGATTTTATACTTTTCTTCAATGGTCTTTGCTGTAACAATTTTGTAGGTTGAACCAATATTGATTAATGAGCAGACAACCAATCAAGTCACTTGTAATTAGTGACATGAAGTTTTGCTGCAACCACGCCCATGTAAGGTTCAAAGAAAAGTGTCAACTAGTGGATGCAATGCAGTGTATAATAACTTACACCTAAGCGCAGGCATTGCTGGGTCTCATCATGGTCCTCTATTGTAATGGGACTACAGAACCTGTACAAGATCTCTGTCTATCTGAACAAACGATCATCTGCTGGGTTTGAAAAATGACAGGTCGGAGCTGATTAGCTGGCTGTTTATCACTCTCCACTTTGTCACTTTTTAAAGCTTTATACATCTTGCCCTTAAGTGTGGCTTAAGTGTTCTAAGCCTTGAATTGAGAGAGAGAAAGCACCAACTAGCCATCTCCGAACTGCCATGTTACAGGCTATGAGGCAGATGTATTAAGCCTGGAGTGGAGGTGAAGTGGAGATAAAGTGAAAGAAGATAACACCGGCCAATCAACTCCCAACTGTCATTTTCAAATACATTTAATTGGCTGGTGTGTTATCGCCTTTCACTTTATCTCCAGTTTATCTCTTCTCCAGGCTTAATACATCTGCCCACTGTTTGAAATTTGACAGCCTAAAGCTTGTACTTCATTTCCATCCACTTTTTCCCACTTAAAGAACCAGCTCCTACCTGTAATTTTCAAACCCAGCCTGTAACATGACAGGAGCTGATTGGTTGGCTATCACTCTCCATTTTATCACTCATCTGTCCTTAGTAGATACACCCCCTACTAACTTATACTATTGTGAGATTCCGTATAGCTAATGCAAGAGGCACAGATCAGAATACCATGGAGGTTTTTACACTCCTTTTTATCAGGATGGGTGCGTGTACTTGCATTGTTGCAGCCCTGAAATCCCCAATTACACAAAGAGACAGAGGGGGTAGATGTATGAAGCAGTGATAAGGGAGGAGAAGTGATAAAATGCCTGGTACTTTATCACCGGCCAATCAGCTCCTGACTGTTAAGTTACAGGCTGAATTTAAAAAGGAACAGTTAGCTGATTGGCCGGTGACAATGTACCAGGCACTTCTCCTCCCTTATAACTGCTTCATACATCTTCTTCAGAGTTACATTAACTGTTTGCTGTGCAAGTCTGATCACAATCCACCCCTTTGCCTTTGCAGGTCACTGACGGGTAATATTTATCCTATACAGTAGTTTCTATATAGATCACTAATATTTCATAATGGTAATACAATATATTCCTAAATATTGGCGAGGACAGAGAAAGTGTGTCTTTGGTTGGTGCACCAAAAGAGAATTTAATAATAAAACATGACTTTTATTGGTTTCATTAAAATAGTTGCGAAGATATAAAAAAACACGAAAAACACATAGGACAACATTGAGTGATTTAAAAAGGATATAATATATCCTCACCTAGTGGGACCCCACTTCACACTGTCCCTGAATAATTTTATAAAGCACGGTGGTTGAAATTTAAGAGTGGAAAAGTTATGTCTGGTATTGACAGTTTTACAGTGTGTATGCTCATCCAGGATGTAACAATTATCAGATACAATGTATATATTCCTGGGGCTCACTATGCAGTAGCGAGAAGCGCCTGAACACGGGTGTGAACCTGTTTCAGCGCTACCGCTGGCTGGAGCCGCTAGTTCCACAGCCTGTGTGCTGACCGCAGAGCTGTGTCTGAGGTGTGCTGCTGTGCACTACCTCGCTCTTGCGTGTCAGATCAGACAGGAGTGTACACGGCTCTTGCACTAGAGACCGTGTCACTTTACTACAGGGAACCGTGTGCTACGGATACCCTGTGTCGCCACTGGCCTAAACAGATCAAAATACAATCATATGGGGGGAAGGGAAGTGGGGTTTAACACACTAGGTGTGCAGTCACCCACAGTGTGAAGTGGGGTCCCACTAGGTGAGGATATATTATATCCTTTTTAAATCACTCAATGTTGTCCTATGTGTTTTTTTTCGCAACTATTTTAATGAAACCAATAAAAGTCATGTTTTATTATTAAATTCTCTTTTGGTGCACCAACCAAAGACACACTTTCTCTGTCCTTGCCAATATATTTATTCTGTGTCTATGGTAGCACACCCTCGCATATCAAAATATTGAATACTAATAGTGCACAAAGAGGGTCCACCCGCATAAGTTTGTGATTTCTGTGCGACTGGCACAGCTCTCCCCAATCTCCTATTCCTAAATATTGTTTTCTGAAACTGTTTTGTTGTTGCAGAACTAAATTCCGAAAACCTCCGCAACTGCTTCAAGATTATTAACGCGTACATCTTCTCTGCTTCCCCGGAGTTCCTGCAGGTATGCCGGGTGTCATTTCTGCTCATTTTTTTTTTTTTGCCTATCCGTGACGGTAACTGTTTCATTAAACCTTCATACTGTTCCTGAAAGAAGTCCTGCACACCGAAGTACCCGATGCACATAAAAATGATACTTGACTCTCGCAGAATAAAATAGGGGCCACAGGTGAACATTGTAAACATGCTTTCCTTATAGTTTTGAAATTATTTGCCAACCGTATACCACTTCTTGCTGTTTTACAATGATGGATGACTGGTTATTTCTTGTCATTTGACATTTATACAATGCAGCCCGTGCCAGAAGGGGCACAAAAGACTGGAGAATTATTATTTAGGAGATTGCTTGTGAATTCAAAAGGCTTCTTAAGTATCCGTTTCCCCGCATCCAGCATGAGCTCTGCCATGTGAAGCTGTATTTAAAGCTGTCATTAATTTTTATATTAGTTTGCACTTTGCTTTGTGCTCTTAAGTATAAAATAGATGACAAGTAACAGATGAGAATTCTAGAATGTCAGTGCAGATACAGACGGGCTCCCAGCATTATTCAGCCAATATTTCACCTTATACCTGAACTGTTTTCATGTGCGTGGCTTCGGTATTCTCCTGAGAATGTGAAATTGTAGCATTGCTTCATATATGCAGTGCACGTTAAGTTGGAGTACAGTAGTAGATGCTGACAATAATTACATAATTAATAAAACATGTTCTGCGTAATGATAACTCAGAGCTTGGTATTTTCTTTACACTGTGGGGGGAGTTAAATCGGTTTGGGTTTTTTTGGCACTTTTTTTAAGGGGCACCCAAAGGACCAATTCCTTTGTTGCTTCAGTTGGACACGAATAGCCAGAGAAGCACACATTTCTGGTTGCGGCCTCCTAAGGCGGCGAGAAGAAATCTCTCGGCCTTGTGCCAAAATGGCTGCTTTTCGAGCTTTGAGGCTAAACCCGTTGCTATTGGGCTCAACAAGTGCAGTAGCAACGGCTTCCATGCCAAAACAGCAACATTAGATTTTGTTTTGTCAACACCCCTTAATTATAACATTAAAAGCAATTAAATTCCACCCTGTGAATTTATACATTGAAGATGACCACCCTGGCATTATTTTATTATTTTAATTTATACAGCACTATAAATTCTGCCACACTCTACAAAGAAAACATCAGAGTGGAAATGTTCTACCTTTTTAAGGTACAACGTTTCCACCCTGGTTTTTTTCTTTATACAGTGTGGCAGAATTCTATAGCATGCTTCTACTGTACAGTACACAATGCCTGATGCTATGTATTGTTTGAGTTCATTATGTTTCATCGTCTGGCAAGTTTTGTGTTTGCCTTTTATCATATTAAAAGCAGTTTACAGACTACATTAGTCTATTTTTAAATGTAAAACAATTTATAACATAAAACAACAGTGTGTTTAAACATTGATGATAAATTGATTAGATACTGTACTGTTCTTTATTTATCATCAGATCTGCTATTGATACTTTAGAAATCTAAATAATGCATGGGTATTGTTGCATGATTAGTTTTTTTATTGCAGTATTTGCTTTATTGAATAAACTCTCTTTGTAATTACTGTACATCTGTTATCTCTACTTTATGTAGCATTATTATATTCTTACATTGCCTAACATGCATTGCTACCTTAATAATAATAATTCGGTACTTATGTAGTTTCACGGCAGCATGCCAGGAACTGCAGCCTAGTGAGTGCCTCTCACACAGCGCTGGTGCCCGCATGATCCCCTCTCCAGCGGAGAGGGGATCATGCGGGCGCCGGTGGAGAGGTGCTCCATCTGTCTGAGAAGCAGGAGTGTCTGAGACGCTCATGCTTCTGAGTAACTATTGCGGCAGGGTACAGCAACCCCCCCCCCGACAGGGTTAGGGGTTCGGTAGCCAGTGGCGTAGGGTGCAGCCAGAGCACCCGGAGCAGGTCCATGTCATGGCGCCGCAGCACCTGATGGAGGAGGAGCAAGAGATGAGATTCACATGTAAGTGTAGGGGAAGGCAGATACATGTGTACACTGTGCTGCAACCTGTTACACCTGCATGTTACACATCGTCAGGTGCATCCAGAACACACAGCTTGCTGCTCTGGTTGTCAATCATCCTCCGTCTATGCATGTGCATGGCTCTCCTGTGGAGCCGAAACAGGCATGCCCTGCTCCGGCACACCGAGCTCACTGGCAGGAGGAACGGGCAATTCAAAAGCCGAGCATGGTGCAGAGAGCATGGACGGGAGTCCTCACAGCTGCCTCGCTGGACAGTCAACTACAGCAATATTGCAGAGCTGCCTGGGAGGGCACCTCTTCAACCCGGCATCCCCCTGCTTTGCAGGATCTGTAGAGCGAGTAGGGCTGGCTCTGGACACACTGCAAGCTCTCCCTGGCTGGCACATACACGCGACGGTGCATAGGACACAGCAGGGGGGCGCCCGGAGCATGAGCTGCACTGGCGCCACCCTAGCTATGCCTCTGTCGGTAGTGCGTGCGTCTCCTGCGCAAAGAGGAGGTGCGGATGCAAGTGCGTCTCATGCACAATAAAGGAGGCATTTGCCAGTGCTCCATGTTACATACTGGCAAATACCTCCATTTGATGCCCCCACTATCCACGCCAGCCCAACCTTTTCATAACCCCACTATCCACGTTGGCGTGGAGTTGATTTTATAAAGTGTGGCGAGGGGACGCGGAATACATGCAAAGTAATCGGCTGCGTTCGCCACGCTTTGGCGTGGATAGTGGGGGTATGAAAAGGACGAGAGGACACGTAACGCGCCGCCTCACGGGCCATGCTGTGCTCGCCAAGCTTTGGGCTGGCGTGGATAGTGGGGGTGTTTCAGGAACACATTCACACCTGCCATAGCATACACCTGAGACAGTAATGATGACATGTACTAACTGGTAACTGTTTTTATAGTCCTACGCTGTTTCTGAGAGGGACGCTGGCTACGTTAAGCGGCCACAGGAATACTATGCTACGCTGATTCTGACAGGGACGCTCGCGGAAACACTACGCTGCTTTTAACTACGCTGGCCGCGGGAACACTATGCTCATTCTGACAGGGTCGCTGCGCTGTCTACGTAGCTGCCGCCGTGAAACTACACAAGTACCTATAATTCTTCATGGTGTATGCCTTTATATTTACTAAACAAGCTGGATCTGCATATTGGGAGTGATTGACTACCAGATATGGTCACGAACTGAAGGACGGTTCTACCAACTTCTACCAACTCGTGAATTGGCTCGACCTGACACATGGGTGCGGAGTCTAACCGTGCTGGGGGTTTTCTGCCAGTGACCCCTCCAAGTGGGATTTGGACTTCAGTGGCGCCCGACACGTCGGTCGCGGCCCCCTGGTCAGGTTTCCCGTGTGAGTTGGAAGTAGCAGTGGTGGAATATTGGAGAGTTGTCATCTAGCCGGGTCAGCATCAATCAATCAGATGAGGTACCAAAGGACGGAGCAAGCGGAGAGTCAAAGTTCAGACTGGGTCAATACACAGGGAATCACGGTGGAGGTACAGAAGGGGTTAAACGTAAGAGTGGTCAGGAACAAGTACAGGTTGGCAACAGTAATTCACCAAATAACTAGGAACGCTGGAGTAGGAATGTGAACCTATACTCTGGCAGGGATTGCATGCCAGAGACTTCCTTTTATACCTGCAGGCTGACTGTCATATCCTAGCTTTCTCTTTAAATCCCTGACAGCGCAGCACATGCGCCCGTAGTGAAGCGAGCGCCTGCCGACTCGGAAGCCGCACACTTGCCCTCTCTCTGCCAGCGCTGCAGGGAGAATCATGCAGACACCAGAGGAACAAGCCGCCCAACCCGCCACTGCCCGCAGTCCTGAAGCCGCCTGGACCCAGACGCTGGAAGAAAGACCTGCTGCCCGAAACCCCAGCACTGCCGCCCGCACACTCCATGCCTCCGGACCCGGTCATAGACTCCCGTGGTCCGGAAGGTTGTGACAGATACATTCCTGAAAACATTGTAATTGATACTTCAGACGTATACCCCTTTCAGACATACTGTAATCGCAAATTACTGGGTGAAGCAGTTCTACCCGATAATTTGTGTAGTGTGAAAGGGTTATCCCGGGTCTAAAATCCTGGGTCACCAACCATGCTTTTTACAAGGGTCGTCAACCCAGGATTTGCGACCCTGGTTGACCCTTTCACACTACACAAATGAACCGTGTAATTCAGCAAATTACCGGGTTGACCGTTTTTAACCCGGTAATTTGCTGCTATGTTTGAAACAGGGTCAGACTGCACCCGGCAAAGTGACGCGGCACTCAAAATGCCGTGTAATTTGCCCGGTAGGATGTCTGAAAGGGGTATTATTCCTGCTTCACTGAATTTGTGTTTCCCATAGTATTTATTAGTTCTTAGGAGTATCGGAAATGGTCACCACCCATTTCTAGCGTTCAAGAGAATTCACAAGTTTCTGCAAATAGCATGAACGTTTAATGCGGAATCTGTGCTGTATTTTTTTCTTTCGGCAGCAAAACAACAAAATGATTTGGAAAATGCTGCTGCAAACAGTAATACTTGTGAGACTCAGCAGCACCTTTAAAGCCTCACGTGGACGTAATATTTAAGCTTTTAAAGTCTGTTCTCAGAGCCTATTAAATACACGCTGATAATTCGTTCAAAAAAAAAAGATGGACGCTAATGGCCCCTACACACACTTTTAACCAGCGTTGTTATTTAGCTACTTCAGAAGTCTGCAGCATTGGGAATCATTAACCCTCTGTACAATACAGTGAACTTCTGTAATAAGTACACACTGTTAATGGACAAATATAGAAATCCCTGGGTAATTGGGGGAATACCCCACATAATGAAAGCCGCAGCCTCCTACCCCAACATGGTCACGTTAATGATGCTGGACCGCCTTGGTTCCTATAATTATGGTCAGTGGTGGTCACTTATGAGTGGCAGGCCCAGGGGCTAATATATAATTTAGGATCGCTCTTCTACCCCACCCCAAGAAGTCATTGCTGGTCTGGGGCAGCAATGGTCCCCTTAGACCTCAAGGGTCCGGTGCAATACACCTGCTGCACCAAGGGTAGTTCCGCATCTGATTATGGCTGCGCAAAGAGATCCTAATGACTTTGCATGAAGAATAAATACCCAAGTGCATTTGGTGGAACTGTCAGGCAAACAACTGCAGATTAAACTGAGTGCAAATGTTATCCCATTGGAATTACCCACTTCATCAATAACTCTGCAATAACAAATGGCATGGTGTAAGATATCATAGGTCGCAGTACATAGACTGCTTAATACATGTAGTAATGCAGCATAAAGCTCAGACGATGGTGAAATCAGCACCATATTCTCTGCAAAAGCAATAAACACAAACAGAAGGCTGTACATCTGTGTTTTTCAACCACTGTGCCGTTGCCCACCAGTGTGCCTTGAGCTGTCCCCAAGTGCGCCCCCAGATCTAGAGATGCCCAAACCAGTTTACAGCCACCACCAGTTTAACTGTTATTTACTGGTCTCATCTTTTCATGTAAAGGGCCAATGTATTTTTATTTTGTCACCTGTGGGGACCTGTGTGATTTTTTTATTTTTATATGGGGTTGTTTTTATTTCCTATGGTGGCCAATGTGTTTTGTCCTGTGGGGATCTTATTTAGTGTGCCGCAAGGTAAAAAGGTTGAAAATCACTGCTGTACATGTTTGCTAACCTAAAGAGCCTTACAGGGCCTTGTAATGTATTGATTTAATTACCTTACAGCAGTACTTTGTATGTACTGTGTATAAGTCACTGGTTTTAATTATGAAGCATCAGATAAATGCGCTACATGAAATTTATTCTCTTTTAACCCCCTTTTACCTGTTTACACGTCGGACTTTCTAAAAATAAAAGCGAGACAGCAGATAGTATCTGTTAGCGCAGAATTTCTGTGCTCTCAGTGGCACATCCTTCACTCAGGAAAAGCGGAGATTCTAACATTTATGTAAATGATCTTCAGAAGCAGCCTGGAACGAAGAGATTTCTGTCTCCATCTGCTGTTCCCACTGTGAATGTGGGTGACCCCACTTGTTAGAAGCAGCAATCCCAGTACAACCAGAGCAGCTGCTTGTTATAACTACACACAGGGGCGCTTTCTGGGAAATGGGGCTAAGTTGGTTTTTCTTCTCTTTACTTAACTGAAGTATTATACAAATGTGTTTTATATGTAATACTCTTCTACCAATACCAAAAACACAGGATCCAAAACAAACATATGAATAAACAGAATTACATAAAAGAGGGCTAAGCTGCAGGTGTTGTGGAAGTAGGGGTACATTAATGAATTGCTGGAGTGAACCGGTAAATCTTGCAGTGATTTAGAATATGTAAGCCTGGAGATGAGGCCTCCGGAACTGTGTGAGGAAACTGGTTTCAAACAGTAGGAGCAGCAAGCTTGGTATGGAAGTTTTCTGGCACTGTTACTGGTCCCCCCGACTACAGATTGTAGTAAGCAAGTGAGAGTGAAGATCGGAAGATTTTTTTAAGTGATAGGCTGTATGCATTTATACCGTAAACAAAAAATTTAAAATCTCCGCTACCACTTGGATGCGACAAAGTGCCCTGTAGTACCACCTCCTACAGATACAATAGACAAAAAAACAACAACAAATGGGAATCTGCGCTTCCTATTGGGGTGCTGAATAATCAACTGCAAAGATATTTTCTATGTGGAAGTTCTCTCCTCCTCGAAGTTACCCGTCCAAAGAGTAACACCTCAAAGATAAAGCAGATAAGAATCTTTCATGGTGTAGATTTCACAATAAAGTTCAGCCAAATATAGCAGCCTCAGAAGAATGTGCCCGTAACGTATATAGGCCTCTATCAAGGCCAAGAGTTATAGCATAGATCGGGGGTCACTTCAGAAACTCCAAAACTTCAAAGATTCACGCTTCAGTTTTTTTTTTTTGCATGCATTTATAGCATGAGAAACATAGTACCGTAGGATAGAAACTGGTTAACCCGCATCAAAGGTACTGACCTACAGAAGTGTCCACCTGAGAACATCCTCTGTGACCTACCAGGAAGAATCAATTTGAACCAACTTTCATCCATTGAACCAAATTTTTTTTCTTCACTCTTTTACAATCCCATCGTCCTCAGTGTTTAAATGTTGCAGATGACATGGATAAGAATAATCAATCACATCTGCACTTACCACCTGAAGATCATCACACTTTACAGTGTGACTTTCTCTTACTGTGTCGGACAACCAGAAGCAGGGGCTTCTGGAACTTTGGGTTTCTCTGACATCCACCCAGACTGTGAGCGCCACCATCTTGTTGTGACCCACGCTGATTCAGATTTGTTCTCCTCCTCTGGATAACATGATTCCTGCAATTTATCATAGGTGAATACATCTATTATCTCCAATCCTTTCTTGGCCGTTACATATCTCTTTTACCGTGAAGATACAATGACTCTGCTGTGTGCTGAAACCTTCCTATTTGTTCCCGCCAACTGGTTGGCTGTCCCTGACCTTGCATCGCTGCCCTTTTGCCTGATTCTTTGTTTACAAACCTTGGCTTGTGACCTCAACCTCTGGCTTACTTGTCCTTCAATTTGGATCTTAATTCTGTATGGTGAATAAATCCTACACTACTACTCTTGTGGTACTCATCTGGGGAACTTTGACCTGAGACTCTCAAACAGAAGACACCATATTCCTTTGTGGCGTTCCCAAGTGATAAGCATTAAGCACGTATGTGTGTCACAGCTATTTCAGCACTTGAGTATGTCATCTCCTTTACAAAATTGTGTGCAAATTCTGGCCGCTGTAAAGTGCATCAACCTGCTGGTGAACTGTGCAAGGAAATGTCAGAAGCAGGTTTTACTACTAATAGCTTTGTTCCCAGCCCACAATTATGTCATATTGGGGCAGATCTGTTAAGCCTGGTGAAGAGATAAAGTGGAGAAAAACTGGAGTAATGGGCCCCATACATCAGCAATCACAATTTACGGATTTTCAGATATTGGGATATTTTGGCCAGATAAATGGATTTTACAATCTATCTGACTTTGCCCACGCATTACAGATTTATTTCAGTGATCGGCAGATTTTTCCATCTAAAGATTGCATCTTCATATCTGGAAATTGCCCCAATCGATTGTCATTTCAGCTGTTCATAATGTAAAAAGATGAAGAAGATGAATTGGGAATGCCCACACATCTAAAAAAGATCTGCAGATAATACCAGATTATTAAACATGTTTAAAAACCTGATTAAGCAATCGATTGGCGATTTTGATTGGGATTGCCAAAAGGGGGGAGCCCACACATCTAAAATTAATTGTGGCAATCATCTCCATATCTGAAAATTGTCACAATTAATTGCTGATGTATGGGGCCCTTTAAAGTGGAAGGAGATAACGCACCAACCAATCAGCTGTGTTTGAAAATGACAGTTGGGAGGTGATTGGCTGGTGCGTTGTCTCATCCTACTTTTTCTCCACTTTATCTCTTCAACAGGCTTATTACATCTGCCCCAGTATTTGTTATTTGTCCACATCCTCAAGAACATTGTACTTAGAGATGTGCAGGTTCTGATTTCAAAGGAGGATCCTATTGGCTATCCCAAATCACATGAAAGTTGTTGACAGTTGATAGCCAATAAGACCCTGCTTTGAAATCAGAGTAAATCAGAGCCTGCAAATCTCTAATTGTACTGCTAAACCATTCTCTATTCAACTGACCAGGGGAAAGATATAAATGGATTATGGGTAAGAGGGAGCTAATAGTATAGGTAAACTGCTGTATGGATAGATCGATCATCACAAAAACTATATACTGTACAGTGATACATTGATACTGATGTACAGAGGATAGATGGATGCTCACGCTACATTAATATGTTATCTTATGGAATGGAATATATTTCCATGTCTTTAGCATTCCGCATTGATATACTGCCTGGGTACAGTAGGTGGTGTTTCAGCATTTAAAGTATGTATGCACTGTGTCATATTCCCATTGTGCAGCTCTAGCTCATGCAGAACATTACTGCTGGGAATATTCACATTTATTAGTATAATTCATTTACCCTCTAGTATATTATAGTTTGTTACTTTTTTTTTTTTTTTTATAAGGCCCTCCAACTTCACATTTATAGTCGTTTCTGAAATAACATTAGGAAGCCTGGTAATAAAGCATAATTACATTTAATTTAATCGTTTTTTTTATACATATTAAATGATTCTGGGAAGATTCTGAAATATTATCAAGGCAGTCATTTAGCCTATGGCTTATGCGGTTTTATTGTGAATTAAAACAATACCTAATTGGAAAATAAACAGATACTGACTCTATAATGTAACATATATAGGTAGTGAGCAACATTTATTTATGAACAGTTTCTTTTATGGCGCATACATATTCCGCAGCGCTTTACAGAGTATATATGAACATTCACATCAGTCCCTGCCCCAGTGGAGCTTACAATCTATATTCCCTACCACATGTACACGCGCACACACAGACATTCTAGGGTTAATTTGGTGGAAGCCAATTATATTATATATATATATATATATTTATATATATATACTCACACACACATCTCTTTGTTGTGCTGCATGTAGTAGGGTTTCTCATCATCAAGAAATGCAGCACTCCCCCCATACAGCCGCCTGTCTCCCATTCACGAACAATGCATAGCGGTTGCAAATCTATCTCAGTGAGGAATCCTTTGGCATTTCAAATACAAATGGACTTGCTGATTAATATTTTTTACATGCCTGGTAGTGGTTTTCTACATTCTGCTATTGTAATGATGATTCATTATTTTGTCTTGATGGCTCTCATCACTTGCAGATCAGGTCCCTGATACATTCTACTGTTGCTCAATCACAACATGTCGTGGCTGATTAAATTAGCCGCAAGGTTAAGTCAGAAACTCCACAACAATGCATCACAGAAATTCTACACAGTGAATCTTGCTAGTTTCAGCTCTCATCCCATAGAGGTGCGAGCAAAATCCAGTTACATTTCTGAACTGTATTGGCCGAAAATATGCTGCACTGTAGTCTATGTTCTAGGACTATGTTTAGGTTTTAAACATAATAAAAGCAAAAATTAACGGTCAAGTTTTAAAGATGATATGCAAATAATTCTATGGATAGTAGTTTGTGTTACTTTGTCAAATAATACAATAAAATACCTCTTTATCAGAAAAATAAATGTAAATTAAGAAAAATAATAAAAGGGTAAATAATAAAGAAAGCATCCAAGTAATGTAAAATTTGTATTTTAGGTACTTGTGTACTTTCACGGCTCCCATCGCATGCCAAATGTAGTGGCATGCGATGGCATGCGATTTTTGCAGGGTTTTTTAGGATTTTTTGCAAAATCGCATCGCATGCGATTTTTAACAGAAATGCATCCAAATGCATTGAAATTAGTATCAAACATGTTCAATGGCCCCCAAATGTCATTTTTGAGGCTGTACCACCCCCCACTATCAACGCGAACCTGAAGCGTGGTGAGCGGCGGCGGTACGCGTCCTACGACCTTTTCATACCTCCACTATCCACGTCGGCGTGGAGTTGAGAATAGAAAGTGTGGCGAGCCACCGAGCCCGAAGCGTGGCGAGCGCACGCGGACACCTGTGAAGCCCGCGAGGGGACGCGTATACCTGTGAAGGTATCCGTGTCCCCTCGTGGGGCTCGCCACGCTTCGGGCTCGGTGGCTCGCTGCGCTCGCCACACTTTCTATTCTCAACTCCACGCCGACGTGGATAGTGGGGGTATGAAAAGGTCGTAGGACGCGCACCGCGCGGGCTCGCTGCGCTAGCCACCCTTCGGGTTTGCGTTGATAGTGGGGGTGGTACAGCCTCAAAAATTACATTTGGGGGCCATTGAACATGTTTGATACTAATTTCAATGCATTTGGATGCATTTCTGTTAAAAATCGCATGCGATCGTGATGCGATGCGATTTTTTCCTATACGATGGACATCGTGGGAGCCGTGCTTGTACACAAGTACCGTATTTTATTTCTAATAGTAAAACTTAAAAATGTACAGATGTAATAACTATTTTAAAAACTTTTTTTTTTACTTCTAAGTCAAAATATGTTGGCATATAACAAACAGTTACAGGGGGGTATTCAATCCGGGAATGTCCCGACAGTTGGAATCCCGGGCTGTTTTGGTCTGATCTGACAGTAACTCGACAGTCGGAATTCAATGGTCCGACTGTCAAGTGTTGTTTAAGTCCATGGATTGGCAAAAAACGACCGTGAATTTCAGAATCCGTGGCCATTTCCGACAAAACAGATCTGACTTTGTTAACAGCAGCAATGAATAGGTGAGTGATGATATTTCCCCTGTCGGTAAATATTGGCTCAGATTGAATACCCCCACAGTCTAAGTATATTTTGAGTCATTTTCCCGAATGGACAGTAGAGTGTGCTGTCCTAAATTGCTCACGTGAAGTCTTCTCTGTATTGTTCAAGTGTACTACTGCCTTGTTATAGTTGCAGAGTTTGTACCATAATATACCCTGAGTGTTAGATGCTTGTACAGAGAAGCACAACAACAAAAATAAGGTGGAATCCAGAATGTCCGGATTCTGAAGTAAATGATTATTCATGGAATTACTGAACATGTCTAGATTAATAATTAATAGGTATTTATTTTGTGAAACAATCCGAGTTACTTGATGTTTTTTTTTTCTCTGTTATCAGATATATGGAGCCAGTCTTTGCCATTCCTTTCTGGAACTCCTTAAAGATATAACCATGGAAGGCCAGGACCAAGTTCTCAAGGTACCATCGTCTTCCTATTCTTTCCTGTGTTACAATAAAGCTGCACGATGCATATTGTGTGCTATTTTTCTACATGTTTTATAGTAAATTATAAGCGATAGCTAAAATTGTCGTGGTACATCTGCTATTCAGTGCAGAGTTCCCCCCACAATTGGAGAGATTCTAGCACATGGCGATGCTTGGTCAATGGTTAATGCTCCTGCGGGAAGACGCAGGAGAAGTCCACAGTTATTTCATAATGATACAATATATTATGAGAAAATAATTATATAAATTCACAAGAATGTAGATTTTTTTTTAGTGACATAGCATCAGCCATAGTGGGAGGAAGTAGGTGCTGAAACTGTAGAGATGCCTGCTCAGCAAGTGCTGGTAGAGCATCCCCAATATTTGTGCTAAGGCTGACACCAACCAAATCTATTTGGGCATTCTATGATAATAAGTAAATATGTCCCACACATGACATTTAAAAATTAAAATCTCTATAGCTGTATATGTTTTGAGTTTTTACCACAGGTTGACATGTTAAATTATAGCTTCTTCTCGTAGGTTTTCATAGAAAAAAAATACATGATCTTAATTTGGAGTTGGAAATTATCATGTAGACGTTTCCTGCACAAAACGGTGGTGGAGTTGACGTGTACCATAAGCATGATTGGACTGGCACACAGGGGTACATGGAACCCCTGGTGGGCCTCACTACCTGGGCTACAGCCTCCACCTCTAGGGATCAGATTCCAGACTTTGCACTTGAATTATATAAGGAACTTATTTTACTTCATTCTGTATAGGACTGTGGTGTGTTTTCTAAAGGGCATTGCTGTTGGTAATGTGGCACAAGCAGTTTATATTATACAGTGCCTTGCAAAAGTATTCACACCCCTTGGCATTTTTTTCATGTTTTGTTGCCTAATAACCTGGAATTAAACTGGATTGCTTAAAGGCTTGCATAATTTAATTCACAAAATATGCCTACAACTTTGAAGATGTAATTTTTTATTGCGAAGCAAACCACAAATAGTACAAAATAACAGAAACCGTCAGCGTTCATAAGTATTCACCCCCCTCTAAAGTCAGTAATTTGAAGAGCCATCTTTGGTGGCAGTTACAGCTGCAAGTCACTTTTGAACAGCAATATTCTAGTCTGACCACAGTTTCTCAATTGGATTGAGATCTGGCCTTTGACGAGGCCATTTAAATGTTTCCCCTTAAACCACTCGAGTGTTGCTTTAGCAGTAGTCTTCGGGTCATTGTCTGACTGAAACAGGTTTTGCTCAAGAATATCCCTGTATTTAGCACCATCCATCTTTCCCTCGAGTCAAATCAGTTTCCCAGTCCCTGCTGCTGAAATACATCCCCACAGCATGATGCTGCCACCACCATGTTTTACTGTGGGGATGGTATAATTGGGGTGATGGGATGTGTTGGGTTTGTGGCAGACATCGCGTTTTCCATGGTGGCCGATAAGTTCAATTTTCTCATCTGACCAGAGCACCTTCCTCCATACATTTGGGGAGTTGCCCACATGCCTTTTTGCAAACTCAAAATGTGCCTTCTTATTTTGAACACTAAGTAATGGAGTGTGGGCTTATTGTGGTCCCATGAGCAGATACATCAGTCTCTGCTGTGGAACTCTTCAGCTCCTTAAGGGTTACCTTTGGTCTCTGTGCTGCCTCTCTGATTAATACCCTCCTTGCCCGGTCTGTAAGTTTTGGTGGGTGGTGCTATCTTGCTGGTTTGTTGTGGTACCATGTTCTTTCCATTTGAAGATGATGGATTTAATGGTGCTCCGGTGGATCATCAAAGATTTGGACATTTTTTTTATAACCCAACCCTGACTTGTACTTCTCAAGAACTTTGTCCCCGACCTGTTTGGAGAGCTCCTTGGTCTTCATGGTGTGATGCCTCTTGCTTAGTGGTAGAGCAGCCTCTGGGGCCTTTCAGAAAAAGTGTGTTTATACTGACAGATCATGTGACACTTAGATTGCACATATGTGGACTTTGTTTCACTAATTATGTGAGTTCTGAAGGAAATTGGTTGCACCAGAACTTTTGGGGGTCTTCATAGCAAAGGGGGTGAACACATATGCACAAGCCAATTTTCAGATTTTTCAAAATATTTTTTATACATATTTTTCTCATTTCACATCACCAATTTAAGACTATTATGTGCAGATCCATCCCATAAAATTCGGATTACAAAAACATTTAAATTACAGGTTGTAATGTAACAAAATAGGTAAGAAGCCAAAGGGGGGGGGGGGGGGGATTGGATACTTTTGCAAGGCATTGTAAATAAAAAATATTTTTTCTTTTCTTTGCCCACCCTCATGTTTAGGAGCTGGTCACACCCTGGTACTTGTTTCCTATCTGGGCGCCCATCGCGGGCATCGCGTGTACACCGCATGCCATTATAATGACATGCGATGCGACCGACGCGATTACCGCGATTTTACATAGGGAACAATGTTAAATGTCCCAATTGACCCGATTTCACATAGGGAACAATGTTAAATGTCCCAATTGACCCGATTTCACATAGGGAACAATGTTAAATGCCCCCCCCCCCAATTGTTAACGCCACTCCACGATCAACGTCAACCCGAAGCGTGGCGAGCGCAGCGAGCCCGCAAGGGGCGGCGGTACGCGTCCTCCGACCTTTTCATACCCCTACTATCCACTAGGGCGTGGAGTGAGAATAGAATAGTGTGGCGAGCGCAGCGAGCCACCGAGCCCGAAGCGTGGCGAGCGGACGCGGATACCTTCACAGGTATCCACATCCCCTTGCGGGCTTCACAGGTGTCCGCGTCCCCTCGCGGGGCTCGCCACGCTTCGGGCTCGGTGGCTCGCTGCGCTCGCCACACTATTCTATTCTCACTCCACGCCCTAGTGGATAGTAGGGGTATGAAAAGGTCGGAGGACGCGTACCGCTGCCCCTCGTGGGCACGCTTCAGGTTGACGTTGATCGTGGGGTGGCGTTAACAATTGGGGGGGGGGCATTTCACACTTCTGGGTGGGTATTTGGGGTCTGTGGGCCATTTAACATTGTTCCCTATGTAAAATCGCGGTAATCGCGTCGGTCGCATCGCATGCGTTTTTTTGTCAGCACGCGACCGACGCGATTTTTTTGCTTGCGATGCCTACGATCAAAATCGTGGGCGCCCAGATAGGAAACAAGTACCCACACCCTTACACATAAGCCCGTACTGGCTCTACGTGACCACTTTTCTACATATAACAATAAGCCCAGTTAGGCAGTTTGATATAACATCCATCTTGTTTTGCATTTCAACAAAAATGTATATGTTAAAAATTGTACCTGTACATGACAGTGGAATGGCCTATTCCTGACATTTGAAACCACTTTCCCTCTGATGGGACTAGTCCAAAAGTCCGCTGTGCGGCTGCAGGAAGGTAATTATTTCATCAGCCCTTGCTTTTATGGGACCTCTACGCTCCTTTGCTTCTTGGTTTCCTCCCCCAGTGACGCCTCTTCTGATGACCACTGCTCATTGGGCAGCACAGTTAGATCCCCCCCGCTCTGTTGCTGCAGACATTAACTCACATATGGTAAATGGAGCACTTCCGGTCAATTGATAGAGTTGGATACTGTGCGCTGAACTTAAAATCGAAACAACTGTAGATGGAGATTGTTCATATATCCGATTGGGAGAAGTTACATTAATATCTACAGATGTTTACATTTGAATTCTTTACCTGTCTATCCCCGAGTATGTCTGGTAAACATGTGGCCTGGCTTTCTTACGGACAGGTACCCCTGCAGCTCTGTTGGTCTCGGGAAGGAATTTTAATTGTAAATATAACATTTATAGACCCATTTAACACACACATTGTACACAATAAAGACAATTACCTGAAAAAGCTGCTGTAAGTAGCAATATGTGTCATATCACATTCAAGGAGGGAAGAATACCACGTAATGTGAGACACGGGCATTGAATTTTTTTGCTGCGCGGTGTGGACTGCTAGAATATACGTACTTCAGTTATGGATTCCCACTTTGAAAAATGAGAATTTGACAGTGACAGAAACACAAAACAGAAATGCTGAAACTGTGGGGTGTGCGGTCATCATCTTATTACAGTTTATCATTCAGAGGGAAGGTATACTTGTTGAGAGCAGCATGAATGTTCACCGTGATAACATTACGCGATTGAACCATGGAGTTTTAATCGGAAATATATTTCCGCTTTAAAGCTTTGATCTGTACTCAGAACAAATGTTCTTGTTGTACTTTCAACTCCATTGATGCAGAGCCTGGTTAGGTATTCTTAAGATTCACCTTTTGGGTTGCTATCTTTTTTTTGTTGTTGAATAGACTGAGAAGAAAAGAGTCTCCGCTATCGGGAAGATGGTTGTTCTCATTCTTTGCTTTTATTCTTTTTAATTTTTGTCACAAGCTTTTTTTTTTTCTTTCTTCACCAGCTTCAATGTGGAATGTAAAAATCAATTTTGTATTTGATAAATGTAAAAGTATTTCTCAGAAGTACAGATGTGTTCTCATACACTATTGCTGCAGTCGCGTCAAACAGCTCTTCTCGGCGCGTCGGGTAGGTTGTGCCGCGCACATTTTCCAAACTTGCATCATAATGGCAATACAATGCGACAAAGCCACTTTAGGAGACTAGACTTATTTGTTTTATAAGTGGCACGTATATATCTCTAGACTTATTTGTTTTATAAGTGGCACGTATATATCTGTTTGTGACGGAGTCTGAGTCTGTCCCTTGTTAAGTTTTTTTTTTGGTACTTGTGTATTATCATGGCATACGATTTTGCGGCCGATCCAAACCGCAATGCGATTTAGCGGCTGATTGTTGCAGATTTTCGGCCATTTCCTGCTGATTTGCGTGCTATTCCATCCTTGCACACCCCCACTATCCAAGTAAGCCCGAAGCGTGGCGAGTGGATGCTGTATGCGTCCTCCTGACCTGTTTATACCCCCACTATCCACTTCGGCATGGAGTGGATTTTATAAAGCGCAGCGAGTCACCGAGCCCGAAGCGTGGCGAGCCCTGTGAGGGGACGCGGAAAACTATCCAGAAGCGTGGCAAGCGGACGCGAAATACACGTCAAGTAATCCGTGTCCACTCGGGGAGCTTGCTGCACTCGCCACGCTTCGGGATCGTTTTACGCATCCCCACTGCGCTCGCCACGCTTCGGCGGCTCGCCACGCTTTATAAAGTCAACTCCACGCCGACGTATATAGTGGGGTATGAACAGGTCGGGAGGACGCATACCGTGTCCGCTCGCCACGCATCATGCTGACTTGTATAGTGGGGGTGTGCAAGGATGGATTAGCATGCAAATCGGTAGGAAATCGCGGAAAACTGGCCGCAAATCGGCCGCTAAATCGCATCCGATTTTTGCGTGCGATTTGCGGCCAATCAATTTGAGGCCGATTTCGCGGGCACCGTTATAATACAGAAGTACCTTTTTTTTTGTATTTTGTGTTAGGCAGCATGGTTGAGACGAGCTGCAGGGATGTTGTTAGGTCTCCCGAGTAGAAGTGGGGGCTGCTGTGGAAGCAGCCTGTTACTTGGCAAAACGTGCTGAGTTATCAATGGTGTATCTGTATTATAATTTTCCTTATTCTTTCAGCAATGTGTACATACACCACTGCAGTATTACACCTAAGACACGAGGGGGTCATTCAGGTGCGGTTGCACCTACGCTATCATGCACATAAGTACCAATGATCGTTACTTTGCACATGTGCAGGACCCATTCTGCATGTGCACAAACGGGCGGGCAACGTTTTCCTGTTTGCTAGGCTGCGAGCATATGCAGCCTAGCGAACAGGTCTGAATCAGGCCCTTAGTTGCTTAATGCAAATGTTAATATAATCCTCCTTCAGGTGCCAGGCCTGTCTGTCACTCCCATCTGCTTCTCTTTCTGAATGACAGCTACATATTGCATTATGCAGAATGGAAGCAACAATTAAAATTCTGAAAATAATCTTGTTCTGCATTTATTTATGTGTCACTGGTCGCCGGAAGCCTTTGTTAATTGCTGGTGGCAGTTTGTTATCGGGGTGTTTAGGGCAGTAGCGGAGTCCTACAGTATAAGAGGCCAGACTATAATATATATATATATATATATATATATATATATATATATATATATATATATATATAGGTGTGGACCGCGTTCTATGTGTTGGCAGCTCCGCTATTTATTTATGACAATATGGAATGGAAGTATCGGAGCGCTCTGTGTGTTTAATAATTAGGAATAAAATGTACGAGTGGACACCTGTAAAAAAATTTGTAGGTTAAAAGGTTGGATATTCCAATGTTTACACTCTTTTAGTGAAAAGGTGGAGTTGCCCGTGTCCCTGTCTAACCCTATCTAGAGCCGGCGGTGCAGCACGGCGGCTGCGGCCCTCTCCCGTATGGCAGCGGGGGAGCAGCTGTCGGGTCCCGTTCTAATATATATGGCACTTATGCACCGGCACTCTCTTTTTTTTATCTGTTTTGAGCCCAGGTGCCTTCAGAGAATCGTTGTACAAATAGGAGAGAAATGACTGCGGCACTCAATGGGTTTTTGTTGCATAAATAAGTGTATTAATGAACAACTTAGACATCTGTTACATGGTAGAACATTCCGACGTTTCAATGCCTATCGTAGCATTTTTTTCAAGGACCCATGTAGACAAGTAGATGATCATGTACTTGTCTACATGGACTGTTCTATCATGTAACAGATGTATAAGTTGTTCATTAATACACTTATTTATGCAACAAAGACCCTTTGGGCAGTATTCAATGAAAAAAATTTGCCGTGTTTTATGGCGAGTTTGTGCTATTTTCGCGTTGGAAGGAGCATTTTGCTTTCCAAAAGTGAACCACCCTATTCTAAGTGATATTTTTGCCGTCTTTCTAAGTGATTTTCGCCGTGTCTCTCCATGTAGCAATTCTCCATCTTTTCATGGAGAAGTGGAATGTGAACTTTTTAAATAAAAGGTTTTTTGTTTTAATTTTGGTGTCAAAAAATCAGGAATTTTATTCTGTGAAAGGGCATGCTATTTGTATTCATGTGCTTATAGCACATGAATATATATTTAATTAAAAAATAAATATATATATATATATATATATATATATATTTTTTTTTTTTTTACACAGAGCAGCCAGCAGGGGGCCGGGAGCCGAGCTGCTCATTAGATATTCATATATTCACTGCACCCGATCATTACATATGCATGATCGGGAGCAGTAAATATACCCGGTCCCCTGCTGGCTCTGGGGGGGCAGCTTGTGCTGCCTGGGTCCCGGGGAGCCCACCTCCCCCCCACATATGTTCTGGGGCAGGCAGGGAGACTTCAATCTCCCTGCCTGCCACCGTCCCACGGCTCCCTGCCACGGACGCTCGTCCGCTGCATGGGTTAAGATTCGCCGCGAGGGGCTACTCGCCCCTCCGACATTGAATACGGAGAGAGCGAGTGGCAGCCAGCCCTCCGGAACACAGCCAGTGTGCAGTGAATCCTAAACAGGATTCGCTGCACACGGCAAAGTTTCTCATTGAATACTGCCCTTTGAGTGCCGCAGTTATTTCTCTCCTATATATAAATTATCACTGTAATCCTGACGAAAGGGTCCCCAAAACGTAGATGCCACTGGATTAAAATATACCCAAGTACCACTTCTTTCATCTTGCTATATATAACTAGAGAGAACACACGGAGGTCGCACCAGATGAGTAAAATAGAAATCTTATGTATAAAAACGAAAACATATGCTCACATACATGATGGACCATAAATAACAGATTTCAGGATCACTTTACTTGTAACATCACAAGGATTGGAGCCCTTCTCTCCTGCATGTGGTCAGTAATACACCAGGAGGTTAATAATTTCTTATTGCGCCGACAGCCGTTGCAGGCGGGATCCAATGTCCCGCCTGCAGTGGGACGAGAAGTGGGCGTGGCCGGGAAGAGGCGAACTGCAGCTGGGAGCTTGTCAGTTCCCAGCCGTTCTCGGCAGAACAAGCTTGTGAAGTCGGGCTCGTTCTGCCGAGATCCCCTGTACAATACTGTCTGGGAAGACAGCATTGAATAGGGCCCCGCAGCCATCTCCCCTGTCGGGAGATGGCTTCGGGAGATTGAATACCCCCCAAAATCTCAGAAAATTAGAATTTTACATGAAATCAATAAAATGAAGAATTTAAATACAGAAATGCCGGCCCTCTGAAAAGTATAATCATGCATATGTACTCAGTACTTGGTTTGGACCCCTTTTGCATGTTACTGCCTCAGTGCATCATGGCATGGATGCTATCAGCCCGTGACACTGCTGAGGTGTTATGGAAGACCAGGAGGCTGCATTTCAGCTCTTCTGCATCGGTCGGTCTCCTGTATCTCATCTTTTTCTTGGCAATACCCCAAAGATACTCTATGGGGTTCAGGTCAGGAAAGTTTGCAAGGCTTGAATTTTCTACCTTTGCATGTAATGAGTTTATATAATATATTAGTTTCACCTTTTAAGTTGAATTACTGAAATAAATGAACTTGAGCTTGATATTCTAATTTTTCGCGTTTCATCTGTAGCTGTTCAGCCTACATAGATTTAGGTTGCATATAGATATATGTAGAAACATGTTAATATAAGAGAATCTTCTTCCCTCACCGTAAATGTCCAGTTCATTTAGAACCAGTAAGACGATATGGCCCTTAGTAAAGCTGTAGATGTAGGGTAGCAGTTGACCCATTTTTTTAAGTCTGACTTGCTCCCAGGCTATCGCCAGTGTAAGGAAATGTGGAGTCCCTTTGGTATTGGATTATCAGGGTTCCAGGCATTTTCAGATGAGATGTTTTAGCATTCCTGCCAGTGTTTTACAGACTGTAGAGAATCCCTGCATCCGAGCATTAACTACTTATTCTCGTATTCTTAATTTAGGAGCTTTTTCCCCCCATTGATATGATGTTTGTTGTTCTGATCTTCATTTCATGGTTTATCTTTATAGTACCTTTTATTATTTTTATTATCCATACAATGAATCTCATGTCTCACTTCCACATATTTATAAATATACAGGGTTGAGTGACAGCTTCAAAGCCCTTTCAGATTGTTCCGTTTATTTACTGTATGTGTGATCAGAACTACATAAAGCTCTAATAACGGAAAATACAAACCTGTTGGAAGATATATGTTCAATTAAATTGTAGCCCACGTGGAAAGTCCAAAGATTTTTTTTAAACATCACGTCGACCATTGACATGTCGACTTTTTGTCAATGTCGACCTAGCACATGTTGATCTGTTGTCCATATCAACCTTATGCCTATAGACCAATAGTGATTGACAGTCAATAGACATTGTCTACCTATCAACTGGAACCAATTGTCATATAGAGGCGTCTTTCAATATCTTTTTGTTGTTGTCTTGTAACATATTTGCTGTTCTTTTGATGTACTTTAGTGGCACTGAGATTACAGACGTCGTCAATACTTCAAAAGTTGTCACCGATTTTGCACGACCAATGTTCCGTAATCTGTACAGCTTTGAGAGTCCATACCGTCTCTATTCCGAAACGTGTCCCCTTGGCTGAACTTACTCGTCCTGACTGACACTGTGCTATGAAATCTGCAGTCTATCACTGAGATTTCTAGCTCCAGTAACATTGCAGAATTAAATAGTTACATGGATCTGTTCTACAATATAATTTTCTAAAAATGTACAGGCTGCAGCTAAACATAGTCATTTTGTCCTCCGTTCCGTACTTCCTTTTCCGTCATTTTTCATTTTAGTCTACTAAATTACATAGATCTAGTAAAATAAAATGTTACCTGTGCCCATCAATTTGCATACCAATTTCCTTAAATTTTTCTGGTCTTAGCTGTAACTCTGAAGCTTCTTTAATCTTTATTTTAAAAATATGTTATTCGTGGAACTGCTGCACTTAAAACAGATCCAGAAAATAGCCTATTTCTCAAATTCTGGCATGCGCCGCTACGCAATCTTCTTTGTTTCTCATGTGTGTTTTCTGTATGGCCCGACTATAAAAAGGTTGCCCACTATTGGAAGCCAGGCCATAGGTTGACACATTGAATAGGTCAATATGGCTTAGAACGACAGGGTTGAAAGGTCGACACAAGCAATAGGTTGACATGGAAAAGGCCGTTGTGAGTTTTTAGCTGTTTTCTGTGTTTGTCAACATTCATCAACGTGGACACCATGTAAGTGCAATATGTCCCTTTGCATGGCTCGCGAGCATTGGGCAAGGTACTGAGTGTAGCGAGGCACACAACCCCTCCCGCGGTTGCTTTCCGCTTCCCTTGCCGTTGTCGCATAAGCTAGTTGGCCGTATTGGCTACGGGACTTGATGCTTACACAACTTCCCCGTTGTCCGTGTTTTAGCTAGTGCAAGGGCTATTTCACACACTCCGGCTCCTGCCGGGCAGCGAAACCCCACATGGCTAGGAAGCCGTGCCGCACACAGTTTACAATGTTGGGGATGGCCAGTGGGGATGTCCCTCCCAGTGGTGGGATCCGGCTGCAACCGGGTGGCCGGGCCGTGGCCGTCCCATTTGAACTGACACATTTGTGACCATTATCAACTACGGTGTGCGGCACTGCTTTTCGCCGTGCGGGGTCTCACCGCCCGGCAGGAGCCGGAGCGTGTGAAATAGCCCTAAGGACACATTAATTCAGACTCACCATGGGTTCTGACACTACCCATTAGCCTTCTGGGGCTCTCAGAAATTTAGAGTTCATATCTTCTGCTAGCCAAACGTCTCCCCTTCCATAAGAAACCAGTTGTGAGCCGATTGGACTAATAAAACTAGAGAAATTAAGCTTTAATATTTATGTTTTTAAGGTTTTTTTTTTCTTTTATGTTGTTGTACCTCACCAAGGCCCTTATTCTGATCGGTGCGGCCGGATCCGAATATGCGGCCAGCACCGTGCGTCCTAAACCCCGCCTTCCATACGGATCGCCAACTCCGTCCGTACGTGGTAAGAAGCTGTCCGAACGGACCGCACGTGTATTTCTCATGAATACACCTCCTCCATCTCAGGGAACCTCCCCCATCATTCGATGGTCGCAGACCATCGAATGCAGGACCGAGTGGCCAGGCAGCTCCCGCAACTTTAGACCACACGGGCATTTCTCTGTGCAAAAGCAGGGATCTGGGCGGGCAGCTGACATCCGGCAATGTCATATGTCCGCCCCCACACGTGCGTCACGACTGCATTACCATACGTACGCCCAGCGTTTGCATGGGAACGCCCATGAAACGCGGGGCGTATGCATATGGTAATGAGCACAAATAGCCCTTCACGCCCCTCTCCACCCCCTGTTCGTAGTGTACACATTTCATGCGGAATGTGGCCGTGCGTTTCGCTCGCACATGCGCAGAGACGCCTCTGCACATGCGCAGACACAAAACATCGGCGGCACGAACGCACGCTAATATTACCGCACCAACCAGAATAAGGGCCCAAGTGTTGTTAATTACTATAATGTGATTTCTGCTTTTAAAGTAATGCCCAAAATGCCTGAGTGAGAATTTCCTATTTATGGTTATTACATAAAATATGAAAGGAGATAGAAATATAGGTAATGTATATTGCTCACTTACAGATGTGTCCTTATTCAGCCATGCTGACTGCAGGGGTGCCAGATCTCACACTAGGATGAGTGTACTGTGTTATCCCCCTGCCGTCATTACTGTACTGCACGTAATATAGCACTTTCTATTACGCAAAATCCACACCAATATCAGTGAAAAGGGTGTAAAGACAAATCAACATCACTAAAGACTACAGAAGACAATGCAACTAATAGAGGAAAATCATGTCAGAAATTGTTGCATGTTGTATATGTCATACTGCACAAAACTGTAATATATGTATGATATGATTATGCCACATTTGGCTGTATTGTTGTTTTAGTCTGTTAGCTCATGTTTTCAGGCCACCTGTGGATCTAGCAGGAATGCCTGCAGCATGTTTCCAAATGTGACAGTTAGCAATGACTACAGCTGTGCACCAGCTAGTTGATTTGGAAGACGTGGACCATTGGTAGATCTTGAGGACCGGTTTGGCCAGCCCTGAATTAAGGTGTGTACACATGGTGCGATTGCCTTGCGATTCAATCCCGATTCCATCGGTATCGAATTGCACGGAAAGCAAAATGCATTAGATTTTGACTATATAGTAGAGATACTGTATGTACTATTATATAGTCTTGCCTGCACGGTCTATTTTTCTATTTGATTTCCTCTAAACGGAGCGCACTTCAGGATCGAATTGGCATAGAATGCAACTGAAAACCATTCGCTGTCTATTCGATTTTGAGTTTATAATCAAAATTAAATAGAAATTTAGTCAGAATCGCACTGTATGTACACTACATTAGACTAACAGGTTTTTGTTTTTTTTTAAAGGACTCACACATGATGCATGGGCTATAACATGGAGCAGCACTGTATACAATTATTTGGTGCTATACAGAGGGGTCCAGTGATGGCTCCAGAGTTAGGGCTGCAGCATAGTCCAAAATTCAAATAGGGGAGACACACCAACTGCCAGCGAGTCCCAGCAGTATGTATGGAGATGTCTGGCAGCATTTGGAGTGGCAGTTGGTGTGGCTCCACTATTTGAATTTTAGACTGTGCTGCAGCCCCAGCTCTCCAAACTGCCACTGAAGGGGACTTTGTTTGATTTTAGCAAAGCTTATTAAGGACACCTTTGTACCATTGCTGTGGTCCCTTTTATTTCTACAAACTTTAAGGGACTGTAATTTTTATTCTAGAAAACTCAAGTACATTTCAGTTTAACTTTACACTCTCTTTTTCAGTTAATTACGGTGTCTTGCGTGATATTTGTCCTTTCTAGTTTGCACATCCTGATCTAAGGTAAAGAGTATTAGTAGAAGAAAAATTAGCTTGGTGCTAAATCTACTCCTGCATGTATTCTAGTGCCAGTTTCCACAATGCTTCTTCCTATTGTATTTGACACGCCGAGAGGATGACGCCTTCTCTGTATTACTAAGCATAGCTTGTTTTCCTGACCTAGGATGCATTTCTATATTTTAGATCATGGAGCACTTTTTTTACACAATTTGCTATCTGTGTGTTTTTATAGTCTTGCTCTCAGATTGGTATTTTTCCTCTGGCTTTCTCTTTATCTGCTAAGTTCTGCAAAAGCTGCCGTCTAGAGACGAAAGGTAGATTTTGAAAACGAAAATTCTCTTTGTAAAATGAAAATAAAGAAAAAAGCTTGTTTGGTCCATTAAAGTGATAATTTCTCTGAATCAAAGCAAACTATAGTCAGTGATTATAAGCAGGTGAGAATATTTCAGCCATCTCATAATTCTAGAGGGACACTAACTTCTGGTGAATGTTGTGTTTTATTTTGTAGAACCTACTATAAACCCATAAGGACCTCACATGTTTCCTCCCCTCTGAACAGATCTATTGTTCAGACTTTGTTGATTTTTCCATCTACCCAATTGATTGTTTTTATTTTTATTTCCCAGGAGAAGTTGTCCCTCACGTGTGGTAGCACAACAGGAAACTATCAGAAGTAGATGAAAAATAAATTGTTAACTGTGCAAATCCATACTAACAGTCCAGCTTTTAGTAATAGCCATACTTGAGCACAAATAACTTAATTAGTACCTCAGTTATATTGATGTACTGTAACCATCTGTCCAGAAGCCGGGATATCACAAAAACCTGCATGAGGACAGAGGTTGGGAATGTCCACAACAATATCCACAAGTTTATCAGCCCTATAATTATACCACTTTTACACCAGAATACCGGATAGGACCCGGGAAATCGAACACGGGATATTGCCAGGGCATGCCCTGCCTCAGACCCCATTTACACTGCACTTCAATCCGGGTTATTCCCGGGTAAGGCCCTTTCACACTGAAAACGGATCAGCCCTGTCTTTCCTTGCTGGTGTCATTAAAAATGGACCTTTGGGCTGTTTGAGATGAGGTCACAAGAAAGGGAAAAGGGAGGGGGTGGGTTCTGCTCCCAGCATTGCAGCAAAGATGGCAGACGGAGTAGCTGTGTTGCAGTTTGTGCTGTACTTTTCAGCAATTTGGGGTCAGCCAGAGTGGAACACACTGCACAGGCAGTGTGTGCTGCAGCAGATGAGGCTGTGGAGTGTGCTTGTAGCGTGGTAGCGCGGTAACGCTGCTACATGCGCCCTGTGAGGGTCTCCAGCAGATGACATCATCTGCCAGAGCCGCAGAAGCTCCAATCAGCTCTTCGCGCCCCTCTACCCACCAAATAACCTGGATAATGGCCATTTACACTACCCTGAGCCCCGGATAAGCCCCGTGTCCGACCCTGAACATTTGCCGGGTCAGATTCCCGGGGAACAGTACCCGTGTTATTTTTTTTAAGCCCATTTACACCATGCCCTGCCCCGGACTGGAGCGGCAATATCCCGGGTCCAAACTCTGGTGTAAAAGGGGTATTACTCTAGATGCTGCTGGGGCATTGTGACCATTCATCCTACTTTGTATCTAAAAAAATTTTTTATAATTAACAGAACGCAGGTTTCTCTAATCAATTTATTAGGCCACCACTGGTGCATGAAAGGGGGTTACATTTAGACCATAGAAGAATAGTAATCTGTTTTTCCAGAGTGCTATTCTCAAGTAGCATAAGGGGCTATATAGGATATGTCAGCGGTGGGTATCTGGCGGGCAAAAGACATCCCGATCTGGAGAATCCCCATGGGTTTCTATGAGGGACCTCTACCCCTATTCCCTAAACCTTCTTGCTTGCAGCGTAACCCTAACCACTCCACAGCCTGACTCTGTCCCTCCCAGCTAGTGGCAAACTCTAATCCCCATACCCTGCAGCCTAAACCTAACTCCCCTCCGTGGCCTAACCCGCTCCAGCACACTTGCATCTTGGATTCTTGCTGCGGGGGTTCCTGCAGTGGATCTGATAGACCTTGCTGTGTCTTCGCATCGGATTTGCAAATGTACGTAACAAAGATCCCTGCATTAATATCATCGGATAGAACGTGAGTCTCTTTATGATGACCTATTTGCAGGGGCCTGATTCAAGTCCCGATGCAGCACATGCCGCAAAGCTCTGACGATTGATCCTTTGCTCATTTGCCATACCTGTGCGGGTCTGCACTGTGGCATTAGACTGTAAATAATTAACCTTCTGATGATGTTTAGGGCGGGAGTACGCAGCAGTTTACTTCATTCCTTTAAACAAAGGTTTGTTGTCACCATTGAAGGGGTTGGAGGAGGACAGGACATCTGTCGGATTACAGAGAATTTCTGGTCTCTAGGTAGGATCTGCGGCAGCCGGCTTGTGTGACCCTGTGGTTCGCCGTCGCAGATGATCTGATGCTATGTCTTATGGCGCAGTTTCAGTCTATAATGCATGCAGGAGGCGTGACGCCTCCCACTGCGGTATTATATATATTAACGCAATCGCTGTTGTAAGCAAAATGTACTGGGGAAATGATTCGCTGTTTTTGCATGTTAGCTCTAGCGTCCTTGATCTGTTTCCTCTTCTCTATTATTGTTGCTACAGTATATCTATGTTTCTCTGTTCTGTACCCTCCATATGCCTTACTGTCGCTCCTAAGTTTTGCTTGCTATCCAAACTGCATCTAAATCAACATCTATATTCCCTTGCGGAAGACCTGAGGGGAAAGGCGGTTGTTATATTCCAAAGCATATAGAGGTCAGGAGATTGGTTCTCCAGCATTGGTCAGAGGACAGGCCCTTTGCCTTCCATGTATTATTTGATCATTATTATCTTTTGTGCCGCCTTATGTTTTCTTTGGACTCAAGTATTGACCCCTTGGCTCATTCCTGCTATATGACTGCCTGTCCGGTACTGATGATCTTGGCCTGCCTGACAGTTCTCTCACTTGCTTGCTATTTCTTTATTATGTGCATACATATATTATTGTTACACCACCAGCACCAACAACAACTTTTTCCTATATACTGTAGAGTGGAAAATGTAATTCCTATATATCTCCCCACATATGAATTTATGGACTGAACGTATATTCACACATGCTTTATTCCTTAACCCTTTGCGTGCCAACATTTCTGTTAGAGATGTGCAAAATATCTGCCAAAAATGTACTTAAAAATAATTATATTGAAACAGGTGACCCTACACATTCTTAAATCACCCTGAACAGGAAACATAATCCTTTTAGACACTATGGGGGAAATTTATTAAGCTAAATACACCTATATTAGGTGTATTCGTAGGCAGTCGTATGCAAATATGACTGCCTACACGTATTTTCGGGTATTTACTATGCCAAAAATGTGTATTCCTATTCATGGCACATTCTTATTCGTATTTATGAATACGAATGTATACGCCATTGAATGAATACGAGTAGGAATCGCCATTCATTCGAATGGTGATTCCTAAGTTATTAATCATTCATATGTAAAATATGGCCGCTAATTAGCGGGATAGGACTGCTAATTGCCGTGAAAATACGCCTGGAAAATACTCCTCATTTTCTTGGCATATTTGGCTTTAGCCTGCACGGTCAATCCGATCCGTGCAGGCTTCAGTGTAGAAAATTAGATAAAATAAATAATTTTTAAAAATGGGGTCCACCCCATGGCCGTAACCAGCCCCAGGCTTAAAGAGCCAGCTCCGGTTTTAAAATAATCACGGGGCAAACAAAATAGGGGTCCAATGGATTTTTTAAAACCAGCACCAGGCTCAAGGGCCAGTCCTGGTTCCCAAAATATGGGGGACAAAATGAGTAGGGGTCCCCTGTATTTCGAGCACCAAGCCCAACCAGCCAGCAGGGTAATGCCACAGCCGGGGGGAGACTTTTTATACAAGTTCCCCTGACCGGTCAGCCCGGACAGGGATCCTGGGAAAGTGGGACTCCCCCCCAATGAAGGGTTCCCCTTCCTCCAGAATTTACCTGCCCAGGTTGAAGCCTGGGGCTGTCCTTGTAGTTCCACAACAGTACACATAGTTAAATAAACACATACCAATAAAGTATAACTTTACATACTGATACTGACCTACTCGTGTAAGGAAATCATACTCATCAGGGTCCTCCGGTGTTGATCAAATCCTCTTCAATCCATGTACGCATCCACGTACTTTGCAAAACAAAAAAACACCATGTATGCAATCCCTGCATACACTGAAGAGAAGAGGTTTACTTTCTGCGGCTCCTCCCCCCGAATAGTGCTATTGGCAATCTAACGGCACCTATCAGCCAATCAGGAGCCACTAGGTGGCCAATAGCGCTATTTGGGGGGACAAAAATTCCCTTAGTGGACAAAAATCTATCCAATTTTGATATAAATTCGTTAACAGTAATTGCTATAACCACCCCCACCTACAATACGTTTCAGAATTTGATTGCTCTAATGGTGAATAATCCCCTTCTTTATTCAGTATGGAATTTTCTCGAGCCTCATTACATGCCCGCGTGTCCTAAGTATAGCCCTCTTACTGAACAAATCATCACCCAGATCATTGTGATTTCCAATCCTGTATTTGAACATGCTAATCAGATCTCCTCTCAACCTCTGGTTTTCCAGTGGAAACATATTCAGCCTGGTTAGCCTATCTTTGTATTCTAGTGATTCAATGGGGAAAATTTACTAAGATGTGTATTCTACTTCACATGTGATGTGTCTATGGGCAACCAATCAGATCCTGTCTACTATCTTCTAGAGGGTGCTAAATAAAGGAAGAAGATTCCGATTGGTTTCCCATAGCAACATCACATGTGAAGTAGAATACACATCTTAATAAATTTACCACAATACCTTTTAATAGCTTAGTTGCGCTTCTCTGCATGTCTGTGTCCTCTTTGTTGCTGCACTTGAGCAGTTCAGCAGCAAAAGCACCAATTTATCATCTATAATGACCCCTAAGTCCTTCTCCACTGTCAAATTCCCTATGTTGACTCCATTTATCCTATAAGTAGCTTGCTCATTTTTGTTCCCATAATGAATAACTTTACTTTCTTCAACATTAAACCTCATTTTCCATCTTTCTGCCCACCTTTCCCATTTAATTATGTTGCTTTATAGCAGGGATAGCCAACTCCAGTCCTCGAGAGCTACCAACAGTTCACATTTTCCAGCCCACCCAGCAGGTGCACTCATTACTCACTGTTACATTTTAAAAGATCCACTGGTGGAGCTAAATACTTCACTTGTGATTCTGTAAGGAAACATGGAAAATGTGAACTGTTGGTAGCTCTTGAGGACTGGAGTTGGCTACCCCTGCTTTATAGTGTATCCACATCCTCTCCTGAGTTAATTTCCTTACTCAAATTTTGTGTTGTCTGCAAATATTGCAATCTTTCTTGCTATGTCATTACCTATATCATTAATGAATATATTAAACAAGGTGGGTCACAATATTGAACCTTGCAGGACTCCACATTGGACCTTACCCCAGATGGAATGTATGCCATTTACCACCACTCGCTGTCCCCAATTGTGCATCCAGTTTTTAATCCAATTACAAATTTTATCCCCTACCGTTTAGTTACCTAGTTTTTTTAATAACATGTTATGCTGCACTGTGTCAAAAGCTTTAGCTAAATCAAGAAGTATTACATCAACAGATTTCCCTAAGTCTACCCCCCTACTGACTTCTTCATAGAAGCTGATTAAATTAGTCTGGCATGATCTATTTTTGACAAACCCATGCTGAGCCTTACTTATCCCCATCTCTTGTACTAAGAACTTTTGGATACTATCTCTTATTCTTCCTTTTAATATTTTCCCCACAATCTATGTAAGGCTGACCGGTCTATAATTTTAAGGGTTAGTTTCGCTACCTTTCCTCCATATTGGTACTATGTTAGCTATACACCAGTCCCTTGGTACTGCCCCTAAGTTTATTGATTCATTGAATATCAGCTATAATGGTAATGGTGGAACATGGCGAGTGGAGCTCCGTTGTAAGGGGACGCACGTGAGTCTCGTGCACGCGCGTCCCCTTCCAAAGTCTGGCGGGGGGCTGGCGCCTGGCGATTCCACCACCAGCCCCTGCAATGAAGAGAAGCGCTACATCTGTATGTAGATAGATAGAATATCATAAACAGCATAAGTGATGTCAATGTTTGGAATAGAACTTTGCATTTCATCTGTATTTGCTGATTTCACTTTCCATATTCTAAGGTATATTTTTATAACCTAAAATAAATAGATAAATTGATTAATGTAATAAAAATGCAGACATGTTGGTATTTATAACCTCAGTAGGTTGATCATGTGACTGCCTAACATTTATTTTATTTATTAACAGTTTCTTATATAGCGCAGCATATTCCGTTGTGCTTAACAAAGGGGACAGTGATACAACAAATCAGGGTATTTACAGACAGTCAAAATGTAGGAGGGCCCTGCTCGCAAGCTTACAATCTATAGGGAAATAGGCATTGATACATAAGGATAGATACTGTATTCTTTATTGCATCGATTCCACCAGAATGCAAGGTTCTATGACTGGTTCTGGAATTTGATAAGCTTGCCTGAAGAGATTAGTTTTTAGGGAATGCTTATAAGTTTGGAGACTGGAGGAGAGTCTTATTGTGCTTGGGAGGGCATTCCACAGAGTGGGTGCAGCCCGTAGAAAGTCCTGCAGTCGGGAATGGGAGCGAGTAATGAGTGTGAATGAGAGACGCAGATCTTGGGAGGAGCGTAGAGGTCGTGTTGGATGATATTTTGAGATAAGAGAAGATCTGTATGTTGGTGTAGTTTGGTTTATGGCTTTGTGTGTAAGTAAAAGAATTTTGTATTGAATACCATAAACAACCTTTGTGATGACACTATTTGGTAAAAAAGGTTCAGTTCTCAGCTCTATTTGTGCATTTGACTTCTCATTGTAAGGTAAGTGTGCCTTAACCATGAGACAGATAGATAAAAACAGATGTCTAATTTCAGTATACAGCGCGAGATGCGTGGTGTGATTGTGCTGCCAAGTCCCATGTAACTCTGCTAGCATTGGATGTTAGTGGTAAAATGCAGGCATATTATATTTTGTCACCTTGGTAGACATAAACTGCTTTTTGTGATATCACATACTGCACAGAGCTGTCACTTGTGTCTATATAATGTAGCCAATAGCAACCGAGTAATAGTACCACAGCACAAACCATGCAGCATTACCTACAGCTGTATCTGAAATGCTTGTGGTCCTGAGCATTTCAGATAAAGGGATACTCAACCTGTGTATGTGTGTTTATGTACTGTATGTATGTATATACAGGTTGAGTATCCCGTATCCAAAATGCTCGGGACCAGGAGAATTTTGGATAACGGATTATTCCGTATTTCGGAATATTTTAATATTTCAATTATGTATTTTGAAGTATCTTGCATTTATGCTGTATAAACACATCAAACACATGAAATGCACACAAATATATTTTATTACCACATAAAATACACACAAATATATTTTATTTGTTCAAAAAACAAGGTTTCAAAACATGAAACAAAATTTGTGTACTATCTCAGATATTGAATTTGAATGCCAAGCAATCATTGTCTTGCACATATATAGTGCCAGTTACATATCATGTCACCAGTAGTGCTGTTACAGATGTCCCCAGTGAGTTTTTAGCAAAAAAACATTTTTTTTTTTTCACTTTCTGGAATGTATGGTTTTCGGAATAATTCGGATAACGGATACTCGGATACGGGATACTCAACCTGTGTATATATATATATATATATATATATATATATATACAGGTTGAGTATCCCGTATCCGAGTATCCGTTATCCGAATTATTCCGAAAACCATACATTCCAGAAAGTGAAAAAAAATTTTTTTTTTGCTAAAAACTCACTGGGGACATTTGTAACAGCACTACTGGTGACATGATATGTAACTGGCACTATATATGTACAAGAAAATGATTGCTTGGCATTCAAATTCAATATCTGAGATAGTACACAAATTTTGTTTCATGTTTTGAAACCTTGTTTTTTGAACAAATAAAATATATTTGTGTGTATTTTATGTGTTTATACAGCATACATGCAAGATACTTCAAAATACATAATTGAAATATTAAAATATTCCGAAATACGGAATAATCCGTTATCCAAAATTCTCCTGGTCCCGAGCATTTTGGATACGGGATACTCAACCTGTATATATATATATATATATATATATATATATATATATATATATATATATATATATATATATATATATATATATATATATATATATATATATAGTGTGTTTATATATATATATATATATATATATGTATGTATGTGTAGGAGTAGCGGCACTTTGGGAATTTTCAAAAATGTATATTAGTGCAAAAATAGCAAACCAACGTTTCGGGGCATAAGGTACCCCTTTGTCAAGGTGAACAGTGCAGTATGTATGTATGTGTGTATATATATATATATACTATTTATCCAACGGTATGTCTTGATAAAGGGGCAAGAGCCTGGAAACGTTGGCATTAAGACCGTCCATTTGTGGTGTTTTAGCTGGCAAGGTCCAGCACTCCCATAAAGCAGAAGGCAGCTTTACTCCGTGCCTTCACAATGTAGGTAATTAGTCGAGGAATGAACACACCACTCTGGACTACGTTATTTCTTTTCAAGTAGTAAGAAATACATTTTAAAATACATACCCTTATAGTGAAAAACGCTATTGTGAATACAGTTTCCCCAGGCGGCGTAGCTCTAGCATCTGGTGGCGCCTAAAAATACTCTATGGTCACGTGATGCGGATACATATACCATCACAATAGTAACCAACTAAACACAAATAAAAACCAAGCACTATTGAAAAACATCAAAAGAGGAACATCTGGAATACATTGCACACAGCGCTACCCAGAAGTGCCAGCTGTGTGCGCCTACCCCCTGGCTATGAGCATGTATCCCTTGGCAACCAGAAAGGAACCTCTGGCAATGAACCAGTAATTTTGGTGTGGGGGGGGGGGGGGGAGTTCCAGAAATTATTTTGGCAGAAGATCGCAAAAGTTCTAGTGACGCCACTGTTTACTGTACAGCAGTTGACTATATACAATATTTGTTTTACCGTCCACTTACGTTATAGCGTCTGTTTTACCTCCCACGCAATACTGCACAGCCTTTCAAGGGAAAAGGCATCTGCTCCTGGTAGCACCGTATTCAAATGTTCTACTATTCTTCAGAAACTGCCATCAGTGTAGATCGAGCTTTGGGAACAATATACAGTACGCAGATGTTTGTGGGTTTTGATTTGAATGATTATAAAACCGTCTCACAGAGAAATATAAAGAGTAAATGTTTGATAATACTCTTTGCATATTTATATCACTTGTTCCCCCCCCCCCCCCCCCCGATAGCGGCGTTTAAATTACTTTAACTCTGCAGGTGGGGCTAAAGTGTCATAATTGCGTCATTTAGCCCCGCCCCCTCCACGGAGATAGGTACATTGAGTAACTTTCCTTCGTGGGGGTGGGGCTTAATAATGTCACGTTTATGCCCCGCCCCCGAACTCCTGCTGACAGTCTCCTGTCCGGGCTTCTCCCGGAGAGGAGCTTTTAAAAGTCGGCAACCCTGTGCTAAACTTTTATGAAAGGACATTTTCTGTTCCAATATTGTGCCCGATTCTGAGTCCCATGCAGTGCTGGTGTTGGACTCAGTGGAGCAATGTTTTTCTCATACTCAAGAGTCTGTTGCACTGCGCCAGTGCCCAGATAAGCAGAGGTATAGTTTAGATTGAGGCATTGTGCTGCAAATATGTTGGGTGTTTCTGGCAGTGACAGGGAGTGGGGATGTAACAACGCACACATGATTTTATGGGCGTGTTATGGTAGTGTTGCTAAAAGTGTCTACGCACTGAAATGTGCAACTGCTCAGACAGAGAAGCTGCACGTGCCACAGGTCTAGTACACATTTTCATGACGCACCAATCAGTATGTGCAGGTTCATATTTACTCGGCTCTTATCGCGAAATTATTAATGGAGCCACAGTTTAACTGACAGGAAGCCAGTGTTTGGGGCTGGAAACCTGCCGTTTTTGGTCTGTGTCTGGAAAAAAGCCGTTTGAGTATGGTCTGTGACATCTTTGATGACCACTGAGGCAGATTAGGGAAGCCTCAGACCTTGGGCCAGATTCTCTAAGCTTCAGAAGTGATAAAATGGAGAGTGATAAACAGCCAGCCAATCAGCTCCTACCTGCCATGTCACAGACTGTGTTTGAAAAATGTCAGGCAGGAGCTGATTGGCTGGCTGTTTATCACTCTCCATTTTATCACTTTTGAAGCTTAGAGAATCTGGCCCCTAATCACATCTGCACAGACCTGTAAAATCCTTTCAATGGTCCATGAATTGCATATGGAATTTGTAGTAGGTGCCAATTAGCAACTCATTTGCATTTCTCTTGAATATTTGAAAAGGGCATTTGCTCTGGGCAGCGGCTTACTCCTTGCAGTCACATTACGGGTCAAGTCTGAATCAGGCCCTTAGTACAGTGAAATGTGTGCCTAGTATTTATTGTTGAAGGCAACCAAATTTAGATACTTGGTGATGTGGGATATTCCTGATGCCTCATAATGTTTTAAGCTTAATATAGATACAGTAACGGAGTACCTGAAAGCTAAATCCCATAGAGCTAAGAAGCCCCTCTTCCAGTTATAGGATGCCCGTCTGCTCAAAATTATTCTACAGCCTAAATATTTCTTCCCATTGCAACATTCCCCTATCTCTCGCCTGGTAAATATTTGCATATCAACTGCAGAAGATATGATTAATCACTGTGGGGATGGGGGGGATAGACGGGTAAGGTCAGAGTTGGTACTCTTCAGAACTCAAAGGGTAGGCTAGTGGGAATTTGGCAAATTACACTTTAAGAACTTCGGGACAAATGTATTAAGCTTGGAAAAGAGATAACTTTAGAGGTTATAACAAACCAGCCAACCAGCTCCTAACTGTCATTTGTCAAACTCAGCCTGAAACTTTACAGGTGGAAGCTGTTTGTCTGGTGTGTTATCATGAGTGTTGGACAGCGAGGAAGGCTTTTCCTCGCCAAAAAAAAAAGCCAAACCCTCCTCACTGTCCCCCACCACCCACGTTTCTCTGGATTGAGTAAACCCCTTAACTTCTGTCTCACACATTTGCTTAAATGGTTCAAAGATCTACCTGGGAATAGATCTCAATATAAGGCCATTACGGAGCCTTCCTAGAAGTCATGACTCCTGATAGATGGCCACCATTATAAGACAACCTATGATCTTGGGTCTGTAGCATATCCGTTCAATAGGTTGGGATTAACATTCCACTATGGTTTAGTCCTGGACCTGTCTACACTACACAGAGATTGCTTTATGGTAACTGCTGTGAAACTATAAATCCCAATTCATTGTAAAAATACTGAAAGGTAGCAACAGTCGCTAATATTTATTTATAAATGCCAGTTTGTGCACAAATATATTTCTCTGTGCGAGAAAGTCCTTTTCATATCCCGAAGCTTTAACAAAATATGTTTTTCAACTAGTAATAAACTACTGTAATGACTTTTCCTTCCACATTGCCTTTCCATAATGTCATATACAGGAACTAGTGGAAACGTGTTTATATAAATTCAATTTTGACGTCTAATTTACACTTTCTCCCCGAGACGTTTATTTAGGCTGTACAATTCAATCTTTTCAAATAATAATTACAATCCCTTTAATTTCGGTTTGTATGTATTCTTTTTGTTACCTTTGATCTTTTCCTCTTACACAGGGTAATTATTTTTCGTTTTTCTGGCTCTATTCTAATAGTGTCTGGCAATATGTTAAAAAGAAAACGCTTCCATTTACTATTCAAGGACAGAAAGAATACACTGCTGTATGAAAAACAAAGTTATTTCATTGTTATTGTTTTCAGACATGAATGAACTCAATTTGTTAAAAGTATAAGCTTCTGGATGCGCTCAAATTGAATTTGTCTTGCAAAGGGGTTTCTGTAAATCTACAGTGTAAATGCCTTTCTCAGCCCCATAAGTTAAGCTTACTTAAGTGTGAATTTAAATACTTTCTTCAGAGAGTAAACATATCGCAGAGTTAAAGGTTTATTTTTATTTATGTGGAGCATATTAAGGTTTGTTTATTGTATTTATTTGTTCCCGGTTCTGTATATTATTCTTGGCACTGATAGAAAAATGAAACTTTTGACTATTCTGTAGTTCTGTTGCAAGTAAAATATTGCTTGGAATTAGTTCTTTGATAAACAGGTGATCTTAGACTGGGTACACATGAGGATGATATCGGCACAATTTGGCGTATAGAAATGATAGATCATGCATATCGTCTTACGTGTATGCCCAATTACACGTTCCCGGGAGACACATGCAACATCTTCTGGTTGTCCATGTCGCACAGCCAACCATAAGATACTGGGGGTTATTCTGATTCACTTGGAAAGGCACAATCACTCTCTAATGGACAAAACCATATGTACTGCAGGTGGGGCTGATGTAACATGTGCAGAGAGAGTTAGATTTGGGGGTTTTATTGTTTCTGTGCAGGGTAAATACTGGGTGCTTTATTTTTACACTGACATAGATATCAGGTTGAAGTACACCCTCCGCACAAATCTAACTCTCTCTGCATATGTTACATCAGCCCCACCTGCAATGCATATGGTTTTGTCCTTTAGAGAGTGATTGTGCTTTTCCGAGTGAATCAGAATAACCCCCATTGTGTGTGACCTGGTGCGGTGTAATAAAGGAAATCAGGGATGTTACAGGGTGAAGGAAAATCTTCCCAATTACCAGACAGCCTAATTTGTACCCACCCTTAGACTCCATTCAGGTAGTATGCCCGATGGGGTCAAGTTTTGATTAGCACAGTATTTTTAATTGCAGTGATTGCAATGCTGCCTATATTTTATTGTATATGAATCCGTAAGCTGCAGCATTTCTACAATGCTTTACATTTGTAAACTCTGTAAAAATCAAATGTCTTAAAAACCAGACAGTGGAAATCCTTGGGCTTGGGGGTTGGCTCGGTATGGAATAGCAGCATAGCGCGCTGTGTCTCCCAATATACATCCAACCTTAATATCCTGTACCCTAGCAGCTGATTGCTCCATGCTTGCTGTGAGGTAACGGGACCACCTGCCGCTTCCTACGGTTTGTGATCCAGGGCTTGGAGTTGGCTGCCGCGCTGCATGCAGGGTACTAATGGAGAGCCTGTCGCGGTGGACTCTGTGAGCTGCTGGGAGCTGGCAGACCTGGGCATGGTGGCTGTGAAGGACAGCTCGGTCGCTCCCTCCTTGGATCCGGAAAAGACCACTGAGCACTGAAGCTTACCTGCTGGGTGGCAGCCATCTGTCTTCTACCCCTGCACTTCGGCTGCAACTCCAGGCTGGGCATTGTGACAAAGCAGGTACTGCTTCCTAAAAAGGTTATAATAAAGGAGCTGCTCTTTTATAGTGGCCACCTGGCCTGGTCCTAAATATGCTCTGAAGTCCTGGAGGTCTACTCTGCCAGTGGTTTTTCTTGTTATACTGTACTACACTGCTGTTGAATAAATCCGTCTGGAAGTGTCGTTATACAGCCATACCAACTCAATAATAACCCTCGCATTTATTCTATATTAAAGTTATAATATATCTTCAGCTGCAAACACTCCTGATATAGTTTACTGTTGAAAACTGCCGCCATCGTTTGTAATTACAAAGGATTTTTTTTTGCTCCCTACACACTGATAACATTGGTCGCTGTTAATATGGTGCACTGGTGTTCTGTCTCTGATTCACTGTGACTGTGTAGTAGTTTTTATCTAAGTAGAACATGGGGACAACTCCACAAGCAGTGGCAGCTGCGGCAAAGTTAGAAAAGTTTGCTAGACCTTCCCAGGCTTCACAATGTGGTAAGCATGGTGACTTCAATGTATCTCTCCCTGCACAAGAGGGTTATGCCTCTGAATTAGGGGATCATGCACTTTCTACACAGTAAATACTACAGGCAATCATCGTGTCCAGTGTCACTGACAAAATCAGGCAAGTGCAGGCAGATGTTTATCTGCTGCGGCAAGACCTACAGAAAATACGTGATAGAGTGGGTGAGACTGAAATCGGATATCAGTACTCTCCCTTAAGAAAAAAGGTGGATGACTTGTTGACCCATATTGTATCTATGCAAGCTAAATTGTCAGAAATAGAGGGCAGACTCCAGCGCAATAATGTCAGGTTTGTCGGTCTTCCCGAAAAGGCGGTAGATGCATCCCATGAGACTTTTCTGGAGAATTGGCTAGTTAAGTTATTTGCAATGGATGCATTCACCCCTCAGTTTGCTGTAGAACGGGCACATTGGGTACCGTTTCGTCCTCCCCTGCCTGGAGGACCAGGTAGAACTTTTATTGCATATTTTCTTCATAATAAGTACCTTTGACTCGTTCAAAGGGCACCCTGCAATTTGATGGTCAAAATGTGTCTGTATTCCCAGACTTTGCCCTAGATGTGCAGAGGAGTCGTTCGCAATTTATGCAAGTTAAAATAAAGCTTAGAGATCCCACAATCCTGTATTCAATGTTGTTTTTGGCTAGACTGCGGGTGGTTTTTAATAATACCACTCATTTCTTTACCAACCCCAAGGATGCAGTGGATTGGTTGGAGAGACAGCCCTGTGCTTCCCGCTGAACAATCAGGTCATAATTATGTTGTTTTGATTTTTCTTATTAGCGCCATATTCACTTGGTAGATGATAAGTTTGCGTATAAGAAGTGTTGTTTGTTTCCCACTTCAAAGTTTTTTTTTCAAAAATATGATAACTGAAGAAATGTTGCTTGTCTTTCACTTTTTTTTTTTTTTTTTTGCATTATATTCACTTGGTAAATGCTGGGTTTGTGTATAACTCATCCTCGGTATAAATTGGCTGAGCAATATTTGGTTTTGTGGGCGTTACTACTTATATCTTTTGTATACATAAATTGTATGTGTTGTAGTGTGCTGTAAGGGTACGATAGAAAAGAAAGAAAAAAGTAGAATTTATTATTATTTTCTTTGTTTTGTTTGGGAGCTCCTGTATATAGCACTAGGGGGTTTAGGTATGCCTTTCACCTTTAAGGTTATACATGGTGGGGTTAGGTTGTTTTTTTTTTTTGTTTTTTTATGCCATCATTGTGAACTAATGTATATACTGTATTTACCCTGAGTATGTTTCATTTGTTGGGATATGCTGTGTTGCCGTATGGTTATGACTATATAATGTATTATGGTGCACCCCCAAGTTGTTTTTTTTTTAAATTTTGTTCTCCAAGGATGCTTTGATTCTCTTCTCTGTTCATCTTTAGTTTATCCTGTAGATTTCTTTACTTTTTGTTTCTATGTCTGCGGGCTGCGCTTGCTCAGCTGGAATGTCAGGGGCTTAGGTCATAGGTTCAAATTATAAAATATCAAGCCAATATAATCTGCTGGTCAGAGACACATTTGATAGGGAGTAAGGTGCTGGCACTCAAAAAGCCCTGCATAGGACATGTTTCATTTTACTTTGTCAAGCTTTGCAAGAGGAGTATCAGTGCTAATTAGAAAGATGTTAATGGCTGGTATATTTTTTTAAGTGCTCATAGTAATCCTATTTTGTTTCATGTTCAAGCTGTATATGTCCCCCCCCTCCATATAATAGCGAGGTTCTAAGACACGCTGCCAAGTTTTTAGCTCAGTCCCCAGCAACCCCTACAATCTGTCTTGGAGACTTTAATAATGTAATGGATAAGACTTTGGATAGGTGGAGAGAGAGTGTTAATTCCCGCTCTCCTTCCCCTACTCCATTCAGAGAACCACAATAAGGATGCTAATCAGTTTTCCTGTTACTCTGCTACTTTTCATACCCTATCTATTATAGATATGGCTATAATATTTCCTGATCTGTCCTCAGATGTAGTAGAGGTAAAATACTTTTCTAGGGGAATTTCTGACCACTCTCCTGTTTCACTTACCTTGAGGTGAATGTGGAAACTCAACTCTATCTGGTTGAATCAGTTGGGAGAGGGTTTGGAGTTGACTGCATCCTGGGAGGGCATTCGGACAGATAAATTAACTTTTTTTTGGACCCTGCAGTTCAGCATGGCACCTTTAAGGCTTTCTCGCCCGGCTCATTCATAAAGAGTCTCTGAACTTAAGTTATTCAATCGGAAGGAAGAGACTCGCTTGGAGGCGCGGTGCCGGCAACTAGAGGCCTTATACATTCTTTCGCAGTTGCAGTCTGATAGAGTGGTCTGGTAGGCTGCACAGAGGGAATGGTCAGATAATTTGTTTGAAAAATCTAGACGCAGGCTTCTTTTCTCTGGGCATGAGAAATATTTCCAAGCATAAATAGGGGGTAGATATTTGGCATATCTGGCTCGAGCTGAGTCTAGTAATGTTGTTCAATGTATACAACATCCCTGCGGTCAATTATGTTACTCTGGGGTAGAGGTGGCAGAAGTTTTTCACGATTATTATTCTTCACCATGTCCCTCTAGGGTTTCATATTCTGATGAGCAACTCCAAGAATATTTAGCTCAGGTTGAACTGCCATCTCTGTCTTGGGAAGAAGCTGAACTTTTAGATGCACCATTTACATTGGAGGAGATAGAGAAGGCGGTGTTTTCTTTTCCTGCCTCGAAAGCCCCTGGATGTGACGGGCTTCCAGTGAAAGTGTATAAAAAATGTAAAGCATTTTTTCTTCCTTATTTACTAGACTTGTTTAATTCTTTGTTTAAATGGGGTCCTCTTTCTCAATCTATGTATCAGGCCAATATGATTGGTTTAGTGAAACCCAGAAAAGACCCTACATTGCCAGAGTCTTACCGGCCCATTTCCCTCCTGAATACAGATGTAAAAATATTAGCAAAGCTGTTGGCGATTCGATTGAATAAAGTTATCATTTGTTATTCACCCGGACCAGACCGGGTTTACGCCCACCAAGTCCACCGCCCAAAGGCAAGATTTGGTAGAGTCGGGCTGTTCAATGGCAGGCACCCAGAGCGGCTCTGCGTGTCTGCCCGCAGTCATTCATTCTCTATTCCCTATATCGCTGTTAGAGCGGCATTGAGGGACAGGGTGCTGTCCCCCCCACTAGTATCCGCTACACAGCAGTGTTCCTTCTCTTCACATTACAATTGTGAGCCACCTACATTATCGCTCAGCAATTAAAACTGAGGCCCAGCTAATATGTGGGTGATATCGATATATATGCAAGCTGACCGTGGTTTAAGGGAGTGCCGGACGGGGTCCCCGACAGTCGTGATCCCGACAGGCATTCACCCGACGTCGGGATCCCGACTGTCAAAACACTGACAGACGGGTTCTCGACGGCCGTCGGCTATTTTCCCCCGTGGGGGTCCACGACCCCCATAGAGGGAGAATAGAATAGGTGGCTCACGTGGCGAGCGCAGCGAGCCCGCAAGGGGCTTAGTTGTGCTCACCATGCTGTCTGGGTCTGGCCAGTCGGGCTATTGACTGTAATCAGTAATATATATTAGATACCGTGACACTGGAGCCTTGGCATGTCAGGATTTAATATCCTTTTTTAATACACCCATTTCTTACATTTCTTCACTTATCCTGTTTTATATTTTGCAGAATTTTAAACATTCAATAATAAAAGTTAATTTGTATTCTCATTACTACCTTGATCTCTTTAGTGCATCACTTATAGACATTCTTTCTGTTTCCTTTGACTGTATTCTGCCCATTGTCTAACGGTAGCACACCTCAATATAACGTGATACATGTATGTATGTATGTATATATATATATATATATATATATATATATATATATATATATATATATATATATATATATATATATATATATTTATGAGGAGGTTTAACATTATACCCATGCTACATTTCCAGTGTGACGGACAAAACCCTGCTTTGTTTTGTTCAGATTTGTGTGTATTGTGCTTATAACTAAGATATCAGAGCGGCCCCACAAAATTTTATTAAGGGTGACCCTACTGTAGGAGCCCGGACTTTCATTATTCAGTTTAATTATGGCAAGTATAAGCTTAATAAAATTACCCAGGCCTAATGGATCAACTTCACATTCCAATCGGGAAGAAGTTCCTTTATGATTACAGTGGAATATTTGGAGGCGAAACCTGCTTCTATTACAACCCTTTGTTCAAAGAAGCCTTTAAACTCAAAAGTATGATGCAGTTAATATTACGTGAATATGACGATGTTTCCATCTGTGATCAAACATGAACCAAGTACTGTATGAAGGGTTGGGGCTTTTGCTTGAGCTAGTATTAATGCTCTCTACCACTGTAGGGATCTATGCACAATGTTTTTTATTAATATTGGTCATACGCTGTAACGTGATTTATTTCTCAGTTTCTTTCTGAAACAATGTATTCTGTCCTCTGCAGTAGTTTTTTTATTTCAGGTGTTATACTTTGCTCTACATTTAGACTATAGCCTTGCATTTTGTGTAATTGATCGATGTGCATATTCAATTGTTCAGGTTGTGGAAAATGTCCTCATGGTGAATCCAGATGTCGGCCCACAGATATTTCATGCTCTTCTGCCACCGGTCTTCAGAGGCATTATCGAGGGAGAAGTAAGTCTTATTAATGTTTTCATACTTGAGTACAAATGTATACAAATTCTGAAATGATATAATTAATCCTAGTACACATTATTTATTTATTAACAGTTTCTTCTATAGCGCATACATATTCTGCAGCGCTTTGCAGAGTATAGTTGAACATTCACATCAGTCCCTGGCCAAGTGGAGCTTACAATCTATGTTCACGCACACAGACATTCTAGGGTTAATTTTGTTGGAAGCCAATTAGCCTACCTGTATATTTTTGGATTGTGGGAGGAACTCGGTGTACCCAGAGGAAACCCACGCAAGTACGGGGAGAATATACAAACTCCGCACAGTTAGGGCCATGGTGGGAATGGAACCCATGACCTCAGCACTGTGAGGCAGTAATGCTAGCCATTACACCGTCCGTGAAGCCCCGTGCTGTAATTCATGGGAGAAATGGTTATAGGCACATGCGTGGTTCCTAAGCCGTGACCGGAGGAATAATGCCACTGTTGTTCCAGCGCTACGATCACATACTCAATCCCAGCACTGGTACATTCTGTACTTGGGCAAAAGCAAGGTGGCGGTATATCATATTGCTGTATACCGCCCCACTTCCAGCTCTGCTAATGTTGCAGTAGCAATATATATATTTTGATCTTTCTTTGTTTTCTGAACACGAGATGGGACTAGGTTGATAGGTCGTCCACTATTGGTTAAAATGTCAAAAAAAGTTGACATACGTTTTTCACTATTTATTTTTTATTTTTTTGCATTTCTTTCATACTTCACCGTACACATAGACTATGATTGAGAACGGTAAAGTGAATGAAGCCTGGCAAGCAGGCGCGGTACACCAATTTGGGGTCCACGTGCCCCCAAAAAGTCGAAAAACTCACTTCGACCTTTTCAGGTGTCGACATTTTTTATTGTGGACATTTTGCTCATGTCTACCTTTTTTCCCATGTCGACCTTGTGCATGTCAACATTTTGGGATCTACCTAATTACTGTAAACCTTCTCCAAATACCTATCTCAAATATTTCATATCATTATAATTTCTGCATTTCTTCCAACAAATTGTCATCCTAACAGAGGTATCCGGTGGTTATGTCTACGTATCTCGGTGTCCTCGGACGTGTCCTTCTACAAAACAAGGGCTGCTTTTCATCTTTATTAAATCAGATGTCACTGGAATGTAATGAAGAGGTCAGTAAATTCAGCTATCACTTACACATACAGTTGGGTGTGAGCGGGATTACTGTTCATGGAAATTTAGCTTGTCTTCTAGAAACCATAAAACTCCTTGATGCGTGATATGAAGGGATCCATTTCACCGAGCCCTCTTATTATTATTACCACCAGTTATTTATAACGCACCACCGGTTCACTCAGTGAGGATGTATGTCATTCACCTCTGGTCCATTCTTAATGGAGCTCACAGTCTAAGGGGTTTTATATACTAGGCCTTGGAGAGAGAGAAAGTGGACGGAGATCAGCTCCTAACTGTGTTTTGTCAACACTTTATCCATCTCTAAAGCCTGGTACATAGACCCCTTAATTCCCTAACGCACAGGTGGTGACTGACACTATGGCCCATATTCAATGCGGCCATCAAGGGGGTTAAATGGCAGGGATCGCTGAAAACAAGCGACCCTTGCTGTTTTAATACACACACACCCGCGCTGGCCACTCACCGTATTCAGTGTTCCGGGGGAACCTTCGATGTCAGATGATGGCGAGGATTCCCCCCAAACAGCGAGGCTCGCGGCTAATACAGTTAGTCACACTGCTGGCTAAGGGACATCTTGCGCATGGTAGATGAGTTGTGGGGTACATTGTGTAGAGGATATGGATTTCCAGGGGGTCACGCTGTAGGTGAGGGGGGTGTACCACCGATAAACCAGTAAAACTGATCATTCGGAACACTGCTGCAGCCATTTGTTGTGGCTCAGCATTCATTGGGGTTGCTATAGCATCACATGTAAAAATGGCAGGGGATTGCACCAACGCACAAGACAACATATTAATTGCAGCTGTCCTCGTGTTCTCGCCCAGCATACACCGGTCACAGTTCAGCTGCATTTGCCCACGGCTTCCACAAGTTTACTAAACACCATTGGCACAATCATATGACGTGTACAGGCCGGGAATGTCTGCAGGAACACTGCAGGTGCAATAACAGTGAATTGGTCCATCCCGCCGGCTAAGGATCCGTAGTAGTGTAAATGGCCACCAGAATATAACAGGCTTCAGTAATGTGGGGTCACAGCAAAGAAAAAAAAAACAAGAACCACAGGTGGACAAACAAAATGAAGAAGGCAGCAGGATATACAGACTATACATCACAAATGGAACCACGGAGACTTGCTAACAGAAAAGACCAAACAGCAGAAGCTGGACATAGAAAAATATAGTGCTGATGCACACGGTACAATAAATATTAATATGTACCAAACCAAGGGGAGCCAAGCCCCAAAATCCAACCCTACAACTGACAAATTTTACGTATTTGTAGGACTTATTCTCCTTGTGACTAGTTTCAATATGTAGTGTGAAACTCTGAGAGATTAAGCTAGTCCAGTGATGGTCAGGGGGTGCTACTCCAAGCAGAAGGAGCCCCAACCTTCAAATGTGCTATGTACACAATACTGAGTATATGGTGAAGGGGAATCATGGACTGCACACTCTAATTGCACAGACCGTAAGAGGTGCTACCATGATGGGACTGACTTACTCTGTGTGAAAGTAGGGTGTGAAATCAGATCCCCTTTCTCCAGCGATGGATACAGGAGGTCAGGTCAGCAGCCAAGGATGCGGTCGGCAGGTCAACAATAAATAGGATGACAGTCAATAAGTCAACCACTATTCGTCAACACGTGAAAAGAGTTGACATACCTTAGGATACCATGGTCAAAATGTCGACACATGCAAAAGTTTGACATGCGTTTTTCATATTTGTTTTCTAAAACAGGTGTTTTTTATACAAGTGGACATATAGAGAGAATAGAATAGTGTGCCGAAGGTAGCGAGGCACCGTGCCCGAAGCATGGTGGTGTCCATGTCGACAGACAACAAAAAAATGTAAAAAACTCATGGAGACATTTTCCGTATCGACCTATTGCTTGTCGGCATTTTTACCCTGTCAACCTAAGCCATGTTGGCCTTTTAAATGCGTTGACCTAATGACTGTCCTACGACCAAAACTCCAGCTGCAGGATCTCAACCAGCCCAGCGTGATTTCACAGGAGTCAACAGATAACAGCAGCCATGGGCACCAACTCTGCATCCAAGATGGCCGCCAGTTGGAGATGTCAGGAGAGGAGAAGTGACCTATACCCACTGAGAGGAGCAGCCACCAGATACCAGGGATCGCCACACCACCAACCACCAATCCTTGAAAGGCACCCAAAGCCTAGACCATCAGTAAGCAGCAAAAAGGATGGGCATAGGGGGTTATATAGATCCAGCCACGCCCTATCATATTGGCATTTTTTTATCCGCGTGTACTCCCTCAAGTTAGTCGCACTGAAGCCCCCACAAACATTAATCCGGCCCTGCACATTCCTCTGCACGTGGCTCAGAGAGCAGATTACTCGACACAACTCTAGCAAACGTGCCTCTTCATTCAGTTAAATACATGCATATGTGCATTGACCCATGCCCTCAAACAGTTTGCATGTTTACTGTAGGAAAAATGTATTATATTGTAATTGCTGCACTATTCTACAGAGACGTACAAGTAATGAGGTTAGCTTTTCTGGTTTACATGACAAATGATCAGGTTAAGGTTTTTCATTTGTGCCTTAAGAGAAGACCTATAAGATCAGTGTTGCATTCAGCAGAACTGAGGTAATTACGGAGACAAAGCCCTTGGGCTGTAGTAAAACACATTTGCACCTATTTTCCATTGAATTACTGGCAATAGAATTACTATACACATCTCAACGGGCGCTCTGGTGAAACGGTTTGTTCTGCCTGTTTATTCTGAGCACGCATAAAGAGTCCAGGCTTTTTAATGATCAACTCCAATGATTCCTTTGCAGCCTGATCAAATTCTTGGGAATATGATTGAAATGTGGGTCGATCGGATGGACAACATCACACAGCCTGAGAGAAGAAAACTGTCTGCCCTCGCTTTGATGTCTTTGCTGCCCTCCATTAACAGGTGAAAGAGGTTTAGGGTCTGTTTTTAAATGAGGAACCGTCAACTGTAAAGTTCTAGATCAAGCAGCGGGGAAGTGGCCCAAAGCAACCAATCAGCTACTGTATTTGAAATGACAGAAGGTGATTGCTCCACTTTATCTTTTCCCAAGGCTTGATACATCCCACCCTAAATCTCCTATAGTTTATGAAGCATAGAATATCATTTAAAGCAGGCATGTCCAACGTTGGCCCTCCAGATGTTTTGAAACTACACATCCCAGCATGCTTTGCAATAGTTTTAGCATTCTCTAATAGCAAAACTGTGGCAAAGCATGCTGGGATGTGTAGTTTCACAACATCTGGAGGGCCAACGTTGGACATGCCTGATTTAAACTGTATCACTAACCCCTTCTTTCTGTATGATCAACCAAGCCATAACATTAATGCAAAGTTGTCTAGCAGTCGTTCCCTCCTAATATGAGCCGGTGCTGGGAGAGAATGCGGAGCAGATTTAGAGGGTGATTCTAATCTGCTCACATTTCTGCAAGTTCAGCCCTGTCCTGGTGTTTGGGGGACTGTGCATGGTCTTTTATGTGCATGTGCAGGTCCACTTTGTGAATGGCTTTGGTGACTTCCATTATTGCCGAGCCGTTCGCAAGGTTTGGGTCGGGGATGGGAGTCCCCATGAAAACGCTGGGCGTTCCCATAGATACGCGGGCGGGCCGATGTGTGCCAGGGACGTGCGGCTGACGTCATAGGACGTCAGCTACCCACCCTGTCTTTGTCCCGGAGCTTGCAAATAAAAGTCAGTTCCCATTTACTTTTATTTGAGACGGCAGGAGAAATCATTTGTTGGTCGTTAACACATCCCTGCATGTTAACGCAAGGATTTGGATAAGGGGGTTTACTCTGCCGGGTGGCGACACAGACGTTCAGTAAACTGCAAGCCTTGTATCTTACCGAGCTAATCAGAATCACTCTCTTACATCACTTATATTATAAATTTAATTCATCGTAGTACAGATTGAGTATCCCTTATCCAAAATGCTCGGGACCAGCAGAATTTTGGATAACGGATTATTCTGTATTTCGGAATATTTTAATATTTAAATGATGTATTTTGAAGTATCTTGCATTTATGCTGTATAAACACATCAACCACATGAAATGCACACAAATATATTTTATTTGTTCAAAAAACAAGGTTTCAAAACATGAAACAAAATTTGGGTACTATCTCAGATGTTGAATTTGAATGCCAAGCAATCATTTTCTTGCACATATATAGTGCCAGTTACTTATCATGTCCTCAGTAGTGCTGGTACAGTTGTCCCCAGTGAGTTATTAGCAAAAAAACATTTTTTTCCCACTTTCTGGAATGTATGGTTTTTGGAATAATTCGGATAACGGATACTCGGATATGGGATACTCAACCTGTAATAGCAACATCAAATAGTAGCACTTTCATCTTGGGGATATTTCTCCATGTTCTATTAGAAAGTGTGAGAATATTGACAACTATGCCAAAGTTCTTTTTCCAATGTCCCATGTCTCGGTTAAGATGTATTTGTAAATTATATATCACTGTCCATGCATAGTGCATTTGACATGTGAGATCACAAAACCAGTGCATGTATCACCCTCGTTTAGCATTTCAAACTCATAAATAAACTCTGGGCAAACTGTTGTGCCAAAAAAATCAGCCATGCTGCCATTCCATATGGTACTGTACCCTTTAGTAACCTTTAAACCATCTGGTGAAGCTGTGTAACTTTCTATAACACTGTTCTCGCCTTTCCAGGTACCAAATATGTATTGTGATTAGTAACGTTTTATAACGGTGTTTAGAAGATCATTTCTAAGTAGATTTTTAAATTGATTAACAAACCGTCTAATTGAAGTCGGTAAACAAGTATAACTTGGTTGTGTAGCTTTTTTCATCTTTTTAAAAACAACAAATGTGTACTACAATGTTATTATATACCAGTGGGTCCAATCAACTATTCATCTTCACTCTTATCTGAGAATTGTGTTTACTGTGAGTGTTGTCCAATAATATCGGTCTTATTCCTATCTCAGTCGCAGCTTCTTGCAGTAGCTCATTTTATTAAGCACAAGGTGCAGTTGGAACTTTGTGCAGTATAGGGGGAATTCAATTACTCGCTGGAGAATAAAAAAACAAACGGTGGCACATGCTTTTTCTCCATAGCCGCAGGGTTCTGCTATTCAATTGCAGACGAGAACATGATACTTCAAATGTCACCCTTGCGGAACCTCACAAAGGACTAATTTAGCAAGTGGAAATTTTCAAGCTTAATTAGTCTGTAATTACAGTCCAAAGCTGTGTCTTCTCCCTCCGGCATCGGGATCCGGTCTCCTCCAGCAGCAGTAAGTGGAAAAGTGTCTGTGAGTGTGTGTGGTCACCACTCCATCTTTCCCCAGTGTGAGTGTCATCCCCTCCAGAGGCAGCAGCTGGGAGAACTACAGAATCGGTGGGACCCATAGCAAAATCTGCAACGGCTCCTCCCCCCACCCTTCTCAAAATGAAAGGATGAGTGAAGTTGTCGGGAAGAGCGGCCGAACGGCAGTGTACGGTAGAGCGTGTGAGCGCCATTGACATGTTTCCTTAGTGATGTCACTGGTTTGCATACAATGTCACTCTGGGCATGCAAGAAAATTGCTTCAGGAATTATATCTGTGATGTGGAGTTACTACACCTAGGGTCAAGTGTTCATAGCAAAGAGCGCATCCGATCAGATTTCATGTTTTAATAGCATACGCTATATTTATTTATTTATTTATTTACAGTTTCTTATATAGCGCAGCAGATTCCGTTAGATTTGTGTTTGGCCCACTGCTTTTAAACAACACCTCAGCTCACTTGGTGGTGACAAATATCTAGCTTTATTTGTCAGCAACTTTAAAGCCTTTGCAGTTTCTTCCTTTATTTAGCACACTACCGGTCACTGTACTGTAGAAGGGATTGCGTTCATTCATTTAAACTGTAGACCTGTCCCCTCTCAGCTGTTTATAGTCACATGTTGCCTGTTTTCATCAGTCGCCTTATCAGAGTGAGAGTATCAACTGGACATTAACAGAGAGACGTTGTTTGTTAATGCACTTATGCATGTACTTGAGCAAGCTAGTCAATTCTAATTGTGGTTCTTAAGGGCACACAGACGGTGTGATTCACTTTCCTTACGATTTTGACTATATAGTCAAAATCATAAAGGAAAGTTAGCCAAAATTGTTAAGGGGCTTGTGATACCGATGCGCAGCCCCACAAGGTTGTTATCACAAGTATAAATGGACTGTGTAGGCACAGTTTATTTTTAGTATGAAGCGGACCATTAATGAGCAAAAAGAAGAAGGGGGTTATAGGAAATGGCTACCTGCTGGCGCTGTTGCAGCCTCGAGTCTGTACTATCCCACAGTTATCACCTAATAACAATTTACAAGATCATAAAATACAACAAGATTGGGATTCCAGGCTTCTAAGGCGCAAAGATCAGTGGTGAGACTATCAGACGGCGACGTTTCCCTTGGTCTTATCACTATCTTGAATGTTCACACTCGATGAAATATGAAAAGAGAACCAAGTGAAGAGAAAGCCAACTGTTATGTGCTGTTCTTCATTTAAACTCAAAACAGTTATGAGAAAAAATTGATGGGCGTACCCCACTCACGGTATCAGCGGAGGGGTATAGGCACGTAGCGTTATCTTTAGGGACCCTCTGGTTCTTTACATCAACCTTTCATTCTTCCAGTGTATGTGCATACAAGTGAATAAATAAACGAAATATTCGTGTTAGTGTGTGTCCTTTGTTTAGTTCCTAGAACAGAAATTTCCAAGGAACAGAACAAAGTTTTTTTCCTTTTTGTGGGCGTACCTCACTCACCAAGTAAATGGTGGGGGTACACCTATAAAGGTTTCTTTGTGAAAAAATAAGATATTGAGACAGGATGGGCGTACTCCACTCACGGTATTTCAGATGGTATACAGGCCCGTAGCGGGTTCTTTGTTCGGCGTCCTCTGTCTACTCAGTGGATTATGGAGATCCCCATCCAGTCGACATAAATAAAGTAGAACACATATACAATGTGTAAAATATCATTCAGTGTTATAGCTACAGATAATTAGATCTGGAGAGTGATTGTGTACAGGGAGCGTACCAGAACTCACACTGTAAAGTGCTGTTTTAAGTGTATAAAGGTATCTTTATAAACAGGAACCATAAACCTTCACCGTGTAAAACAAGAAAGGCAGCATGTACCAGGGGATTTCTTCTAATGAAAAGGAGATGGGGGAGTTTGTGCGTACCCGACTTACGATTTAGTAAGTCTTGAAACTCTCATAACGGTTTCTTTGGTCTTGTATTTCTTATGATAGTTTCACCATTGGGTCCAGTGAAAAGATATATGCCCAGAAAGAATGATGAATATGATTAGCCGTAGAAGGTTCACTTTTAAATGTTAAAAACTCTCTTTACCAGGTGTTTTTTATAAAAGTTCATTAATGAGGGCCATGCGGAGACGGGGTACGCTTTGACGGTGCCCATGTCGGCTATGTCGACCTTTGGGCTAAAAAAAAAACCCTGAAAAACTCATGTCAACCTTTTGACTGTTGACTTTCCCTTTGTCAACCTAATGCATGTGGCAACCTTCCAACCCTGTCGACCTATTTCTTGTGTCAATCTAAGCCTTGTCGACCTTTAGCGGTTGACCCAATGGAAGTCGACCTACAGTAGTGACCATATCCCGATCACATGCAACACCTCGTGTGCGGTCATTTTGCACATGACGTATCTCATGTGATCTCATTTACCACTCCAGGATACGGTACATCCTTGCTGCAGCAGTGACCATCTCTGGCTACAATGTACCACACATGGGACAGCGCATCGGGATTGTGATTAAACGTCTCAGGATTTGACAGATTTTACATGATTTGTCGGCCCAATGCATCAAAATCGTGGGCCCACATTGCACAAGTGTATGGGGCCCCTTTACACCAAATGGAGTGAGATTGAATAAACAGAACCAATTCATCATATGAAATGGGTTACATTTTATACAGCTCTGCTCAAGACATACAGATGTAGCCACGCCCATTTTGCCTACGATATGGCCTACGTATGGCAGTTAGTGTCCTCTCGGCGCAACTTGTCTCAACCACGACGGAGGGTGTACGCCTTTCCCCACACATGTTGCACCTGCGATGAGCGTGGCTATATCTGTATAAGGCTTCCTTAGACTTATTATTGATTAACATTGACTTATTAATAACTTAGCACTTTCTTAGTACATCTCTGCATTTCCTCCTCCCTCACACACATATCTTTGTTATCCCAAGAACTATGTAGAAGGGGGTATAATGCATAATGCTGGGCTATTGCCTGCTTTGTTTCTCTATGTTTGCTTCTCACATTATGGATCAGCCTCTAAATGTTTCCTATATAGGGAGTTGAAGCTCCAATTTGGCCAATTCAGATGATACAGGCACAACCAGTGTGGTCAGATGATGGCACCAAACAATGGGGTCATCATTGCATTTACCACCAGTCCTGGTTGCCATGTGCTCATTGCATTTTGCTGTAAAGCCGTGTCCATTAGAACTGCAGAATTAATAGGCACATTACTTTGAAATGCATCACCTATGTGTTCTGTATCAGCTCAATGTCACATAGTGACCCCTAAAGTTTTCAGTCACAGTTTATACCAATTTAACATGCAGCACTGACCCCCAATTAGCTTTTTACCATTCCCATCATTGCAGGGTACAGGAGGCACCGGCTTAGAGCCTGTCAGAGGGATGCTTTATCCTGTGGCATGCATTGTCCTCCCCTGTTGGGTTTCCAATGCACAATGTGACAGTCATACACTTATTTGCACTGGTTCTACAAATGTGTCCAATTTTCCCCTTCTTTAATGGCTTCCATATCAGTTGGAAGCTGACAATTTCTTTGCTACTTTGAGTGACTTGCATATCAATTATTCAGCAGTGTAACAATGTTAAATTACGTTGCAGATTCCTGTAGTGGAGATCTTAAGGTTTGCTGTAGAGATTCAGATTCATCTCTTCTGCGGCTCTTTTCCTTTTACCTGTCCAGTTTTCATCTGCAATTTATGTCGATTTAATATATATATATATACCTTATTTTCTGCACTATAAGGCGCACCGGACTATAAGGCACAGTCTTAATTATGGTTCTATTTCTGTACTTGACCCATACATAAGGTGCACCGTATTATAAGGCGCATGCTAAAACAGCATGTCTCTTCACTGGTGCCATTGTCTGGGGTCATTGCAGTGTACGTAATACGTAGTGTACGTATTACGTCCCGGTGTCAGCAGGAAATGGTCCGACAGTCAAACTCAGTGCACACATAAGGCGCACCTGATTATAAGGCGCACGGCCTATTTTGATGAAAATGTAAGGCTGTTAGGTGCGCCTTATAGTCCGAAAAATACGGTACTGTATGTTAATACGGTACCTCTTAAATATTGTAAGTTCACCTCAATTACCAGACTTCACCAGTCACTGCCTCTTACTAAGTTCACCTATAGGTATATTCAATGCCGCCAGTGAGGGGGTTTGTTCAGTGAGGTTGGATGTTTTCAATTAGGGCCGCCGAAAACAAGCCATCCTCGCCGTTAAACCCCCTCGCCAGCCGCTCGCTGTATTCAATGATCCGGCAAAATCCTTGCGATCCTCTGACATCCCTTAAACGGCAAGGTTTGCTGCAAATGCAATGAGCCCTCTGCTTTTTGTGTCAAGCCCTGCCATTTTGATGGCCGCACTAACCATTTCCACATTGCCTCAGGGAACAGGTGAGGGGGAAATGGCAAGTGAAGGGAAGGCCGTTGAATAATCTGACGGCGAGCTATCGGCACTGCTCGCCGCCATAGCTCACCGTCAGGGGCTCGCTGCCCGCATTTAATATACCCGTAGTGTGATTTAATGGTTGGGTTGTGGACCAGAATAATTAGGTATTCTGTCTTTTGTTTGCAAGTTGCATTGCTTTGTAGTAATGGATTAGTATAGCAACTAGTTTTTATTCATAATTCCTATGCCTGCTGCTTGTTTCTACGTCCTGCTCTATCGCTTGCTAATGTGTATAGTTACTAGTGTGTGACTGCTGTTCTCATCAGAGCCAAAATCTTGCGAGTCATGTAATACGTATGAACTCTATCTTCATGTAGTAACACTTTTTTTTCTTTTAGCCAGTTTAGTTGGTTAAAGTGGCATTTATATGTATGTGTTTATAATGTACTGTATATGTATCCTTTCTACTGACTTTACAACAGTTTAATCATATACAGGTTGAGTATCCATTATCCAACATGCTCCGGACCAGGAGAATTTAGGATAATGGATTATTCCGTATTTCAGAATATTTTATTATACTGTATTTCCATGATGTATCTTGAAGTATATTGCATTTATGCTGTATAAACACATCAACCACATGAAATACATGCACATTTTGTTTGTGCATAAAACAAGGTTTCAAAACATGAAACAAAGTTTGTGTACTATATCAGGCAATCATTGTCTTGCACATATTTAGTCCTGTCCTCAGTAGTGCTGGTACAGATGTCCCCAGTAGTGCCAGTTACATATCATGTCCTCAGTACTGCTGGTACAAATGTCCTCAGTAGTGCTGTTACAGATGTCCCCAGTAGTGCCAGTTACATATGTCCTCAGTAGTGCTGTTACAGATGTCCCCATTAGTGCCAGTTACATATCATGTCCTCAGTAGTGCTGGTACAGATGTCCCCAGTAGTGCCAGTTACATATCATGTCCTCAGTAGTGCTGGTACAGATGTCCCCAGTAGTGCCAGTTACATATCATGTCCCCATTAGTGCCAGTTACATATCACGTCCTCAGTAGTGCTTTTACAGATGTCCCCATTAGTGCCAGTTACATATGTCCTCAGTAGTGCTGTTACAGATGTCCCCATTAGTGCCAGTTACATATCATGTCCTCAGTAGTGCTGTTACAGATGTCCCCATTAGTGCCAGTTACATATGTCCTCAGTAGTGCTGTTACAGATGTCCCCAGTAGTGCCAGTTACATATGTCCTCAGTAGTGCTGTTACAGATGTCCCCATTAGTGCCAGTTACATATCATGTCCCCAGTAGCGCTGTTACAGATGTCCCCAGTAGTGCCAGTTACATATCATGTCCTCAGTAGTGCTGTTACAGATGTCCCCATTAGTGCCAGTTACATATGTCCTCAGTAGTGCTGTTACAGATGTCCCCAGTAGTGCCAGTTACATATGTCCTCAGTAGTGCTGTTACAGATGTCCCCATTAGTGCCAGTTACATATCATGTCCCCAGTAGCGCTGTTACAGATGTCCCCAGTAGTGCCAGTTACATATCATGTCCTCAGTAGCGCTGTTACAGATGTCCCCAGTAGTGCCAGTTACATATCATGTCCTCAGTAGTGCTGTTACAGATGTCCCCATTAGTGCCAGTTTCATATCATGTCCTCAGTAGTGCGGTTACAGATGTCCCCAGTAGTGTCAGTTACATATCATGTCCCCAGTAGGGCTGGTACAAATGTCCCCAGTAAGTTTTTTAGCAAGAATTTTTTTTTTCACTTCTGGAAAGTATGGTTTTCGGAATATTTTGGATAACGGATATTTGGATAAGGGATACTCAGCCTGTACCAGAATACGGTACAGGGAGCTATGTACAACACTGACAATACAGAAAAGAAATTCCAGTTGTGTAGCATTGCAAAAACATAGAAGAGGTCAGTGGCCAGACACTCTTACTCTGATTGGAGATAAAGGAAATGGACAGAAACAGTACCTGATAATTTAGTGCCTGTCCACAGGGGTCTCAGTGCCGAGCAGAGGCCATGACCTCATCTTATTGCTTCACTCGGAAAGACTCAGAAAGTGTTGGATGAGAAGGGCTTTGTACATGTGAGGGGATTGATGGCCGTGTAATATAAGGTATGGCATTCCCCATTATAGAGTGCCTTAAAATGGCGTTTAACTATGTTCAGTTTAAAGTTTACAAATCTGAATTAATGTATCCAAGTTTTTTTTTTTTTTTAAGACAGATATTTTGGCTGAAGGTCACATTTTTTATTTAATATACTGAAGAAAAAGTCACACTTACATACGTGGTAAAAGCTACTGAAAAGCATTACTGAAAATCTCTCATTTGGCATTTCTCTGGACTGAGCATCCCATTTCTGCCCGCCTGCATCTGACCCTGGGATAAGTGCACCACATAAATGTGCTGTAATAACCACCCTCCAAATGACGATTTCCACTTAAGGCATTAAAAGGCGACAGCAATAACATTTTTCCCTCTTTATTATTATTTTGGATTTTTTTTTTTAATTCAAAGCAGAAAAGTCTGTATTGATCAAAAAAAAAAAGTTCAAACGAAGGTTGTGTCAATAGGCGTCATTTATTTTCTATTGTGCTTAATTTCAGGCAATTTTCAGTAATTACAGCCTTTGTGTATTGTGTTGCCTTTAAAAAAAAAAAAAACAGGCCGCTGAATATAATTAATCTTTGTGTTTACTGAACAATTCCGGGGCTGATCAATGTATTTATTGTTGTGAACTCAGGGCACACTTTCTGTATTGCATAAATCAACCTAGATAGCCACTCTGCGCTAGTTATCATTCATAGCGTGAATTACATTAGCTTTAATCTAATAGAAGTTGGCGGCTACAGATGAGATACAGGTGGCTTGGAGAGATTAATATTGATGCCGCAATTTCAGCTTTACTATATGCACCTGGACCTAACCAGGAATTATTGCTAAATACTTTTTTTTATTTATATTTTTTAAATCAGCAACGTGTATCCCATACGTTTTTATAGAATTTGCCCTTTGTTATCCTGTTTGCAGCCTAGATTATCCACTTCTTCAATTAGCTAGTAGTACGTTTATTTATAAGGCGCCACAAAGTGTCCGCAGCGCTATAAAAGATACTGGGCTTCTTCAGTGGCATAACTAGAAAATGTTCTCCCCCCAGGTGGGGGTCTGGTGGGGTCCGGGCAGCGTTAAGTGCCCGGGGGCTGTGGGTGCAGCAGCAGAGCGGGCAGTGTCAGGGAAGCACTAAGTAGGCGGACACTGTGGACAGCGGTGGCAGAATTAGAAAATTCAAAAGATAGGCCACTGATTGGCTGAGAGAGAGAGCACTCTCAGCCAATCAGCGGCCGGCCTATCTTTTGAATTTTTAAGTTCTTCCACCGCTGTCCACAGTGTCCACTCGCTCAGTGCTTCCCGGACACTGCGTACTGCCCGCTCCGCTGCTGCACCCACAGCCCCCGGGCACTTCACGCTACCCAGGTACCACCTCCCCTCCCCAGGTCACAGCGCCGGGACCCTGCGCCCTTATGGAGCCTGCTCCCACCCGCCACCACTTGGGCTGTGGAGCCCTAGTTATGCCAGTGGGCTGTTTCCTTTGGTAGGTGTGACCAATGAGATGCGGTATTTCAGACCAGTCCTATAATGTTGACTATATCATGTCATGTACTGATTCACTGGTTTTCTAACATTAGATGACTGTGCTATTTATATGGAGTCCATTGAGGCTAATTCAGATATGTAATCAACCAATGGTTTATGTACATCTCTGATGTGTGCTGTGCATGTGCCTATTCTACTCATATACAGATAGAGTTCTGCATAGTCGGACACAGTGCCTCCTAAGCCACTTCTTGATTTACAGTCTACGTCCATTTGGAGGCAGGTACGACAATGGAGGAATGGAGGATTGTCGGCCCTGTTTTAGAGGTGTGTCTAGGCTAGTGTTTGCGTCTTGTGATGCAGTCTAACTGGTCCTGGTGGCATGAAAACATGGCCATCCTGTGGGTTACTCAGATGACGGATGTTCGCGCAGACTGATCCATGCCGCGTCTTTGGGCGCAGCAGCGGATCAGAGAAGCAATCAGGAGACATATATTTACCTAAGATACCTCCTGCATACATTAGCATATTATAACACAGAAGCTGAGCAGACTGCCTCCATGTCTGAATCAGGCCTATTTGCAGCTGTTATGTTTGGCCTTTCAGTCCTACTCTGAAAGTTACATTACAATTAGGCTCATAACTCTGTGGATTTGTCCTGAAGTCCATGCAGCACTGCCATGAACTGGAAGGTAAGCAAGGGAGGGCCGACAAGATTGGGAGTTTTTTTGTTATCCTGTTGAACGGTATCCGGTCTCCTGGTTGAATGGGTTTAGATTGACCATGGTATGGTCGACCATCCTTAGTTGCCCCGGCTTAGTTAGACGTGCAATGATAGTTCTGGCCGCTAGAGCGGCAGTAACGATAGTTACATAGTTACATAGTAGGTAAGGCTGAAAAAAGACTTGCGTCCATCTAGTTCAACCTGGTATAGATATCCATTGCTGATTTGGTAGGTTCTGGTATTTTACAGACAAATTATATTTCTTATTTGTACCCATGGATGTTTTTCTCCAGTAAATGTTTGTCCAACTTTGCCTTGAACGCATTTAATGAGCCAGCCGCTACCACCTCTCTGGGAAGAGAGTTCCAGAGTTTGACTGTTCTGACCGTAAAGAAATTCTTTCTACTAGCTGAATGAAATCTTTTTTCTTCTAATCTATACTCATTCCCTCGCGTCCTAGATTCCTTTCTAGTAGAAAAGAGGGTGCGTGACAGTTCCTTATATTGGCCCTTGATATACTTGTACATGTTGAGCATGTCCCCCCTTAAACGTATCTTTTCTAATGTAAATAGTCCCAAATTGCTTAATCTCTCCCCGTAGCTTAAATTCTCCATTCCCCTAATAAGCTTTGTTGCTCGCCTTTGGACTTTTTCTAATTCTATCATGTCCTTTTTATAGTGTGGGGCCCAGAACTGTACTCCGTACTCTAGGTGAGGTCTCACCAATGCTTTATATAGTGGCATAATTACCCTCGAGTCCCTAGTTTCCATTCCCCTCTTAATACATGCCAGAATTGTGTTGGCCTTTTTTGTAGCTACGTTACAATGGGCACTACATCCTAGTTTGCTGTCTATTTGGACTCCTAGATCCTTTTCAAGTATGGAATTACCCAGTTCCTCTCCGCTAAGGTTGTAACTTGCACACTGGTTGTGTCTCCCAAGGTGCATAACCTTACATTTATCTACATTGAACCTCATCTTCCATTTTTTTGCCCACTCATCTAGAATTGCAAGATCATTTTGAAGCATGGTGACATCTTCTGATGATTTGATGACTTTGCTAAGTTTTGTATCGTCCGCAAAGATGGATACATTGCTGAGTAACCCTATCCCAATATCGTTAATAAAAATGTTAAACAAAATGGGCCCCAAAACCGAACCCTGGGGCACTCCACTTAGTACCGGTATCATATCTGATACGGCACCATTCACAACCACTCTTTGTTCTCTATTACATAGCCAATTCCCTACCCATCTGCAGATATTTTCACCCAATCCTAGGCTCCATTTTATTAATCAATCTCTTGTGTGGGACAGTATCAAATGCTTTAGCGAAATCTAGGAAAATCACATCTACAGCATTTCCATTATCGAGGTTTTTGCTAACCTCTTCATAGAACCCTAGTAGATTAGTTTGGCATGAATGATTTTTCACGAACCCATGTTGGTTAGCACTGAGTAGACTGTGATGATCTAAATATTTCTGGATACCATCCCTTAAAAATCCTTCAAATAGTTTACCCACAATTGATGTTAAACTAACGGGTCTGTAATTAGCGGGATCTTCCTTTTTTCCTTTTTTGAATATTGGCACTACCTCTGCTATTCTCCAATCTTTTGGTACTATACCTGACGATAGTGACTTGCTAAAGATATAATGTAGGGGGGTAGCTAGTTCATCCCTTAATTCCATTAATACCCTCGGATGAATCCCATCTGGCCCTGGTGATTTATTTGTTTTGAGTTTGCTTAGCCTCAGTATTATTTCCTTCGGCGTGAAATCCACAATGAGATCTGGCTTATTTGTCCCGTTTGTGGTAAATGTTCGTTCCACAGTCTGCTCTCCCTTAGTAAATACTGATGAGAAGAACTCATTTAACAGTTTTGCTTTTCCCTTGTCCTCAGTAACACTTTTTCCACTAGTATCAGTTAGTGGGCCTATGTTTTCCCACCGGCGGCTGATCAGCGGGACCATGGTCGACGGGACTTTTTTAGGATTTTTTGGTGCCGGTCCACTAGGATCATTCTTTATTATCCAAGGGGTCATAGTTAGAATAGAATAGTGTACCAAGAGTGTAGTGTTACTACATTCATGCCCGAAGCATGGTGAGCGAAAACTGTGCATATATACAGATGGAGTAGCTCTCATTTGAGCTGCTCCTGGCGATTCTGTCGCGAGCCGCCATCCCCCGCCAGCTGCAGTCCTCCGACATAAGGGGGCGTGAGCGCACGAGATGCTCGCGCGCCCTGTTCTGTTGGAGCCCTCTGTCTGTCTTCTCACTTCCTGCCCATCAGCAGCAGCCTTCCACCCACTCCCTGCCCATCTCCCTGAAGAGGAGACTGGCAGGGTGGCTGCTGATCATCGGCTTGCTGACAGCGAGTAAGATGCTTGCGTGTCCCAGTCAGTCACTCCGCCTGTACAGGTGCTAAATTTGCACAGTGTCCCCATAGTATGCAGGCATTACTTGCCAAGTGTGGAGTAGGTGCATCAGTGAGCCTAGAGTTTTTGGAGCAGTGAATACAGGTATTTCAGAGTATTGCAATGAGCTTATATAAGTGGACTTTTTTCTTGCACCAGCTCTAAACTGGCAGAGGTTGTACTGAGCCGGAAAAAAAAAACATTTCATCAGTTTAGCAAAATAGGGTGTTGGGCTGAACATTGTTTGTTGAGACAAAACACGTTTGAGATTCATTCTGTGATCTGATATCTTACTGCTGAGGGAACTGCACAGAGCACAATGAGTCATGTGGGCTCTGTGGACAGCAGGGTCTTCAGATAAGCTGTCTGTTAATATAAAATGTATTCCTGTATTACTTGATTTCTTTATTAGTTTTCAAAGTTTGTTGACTGCAATGCACTATATCCTATACTCTGGATTCTTGAGCAGTATACCTGAGGATATTTGATTTCAATGATTGTGTTCTCTGGTGGAATCATATTGGGAAGGACCCCTGTGTTGCTTCAGATAAGCCAGTTTCTCTTTTATTTTGGTACAAGGCCATAGCTCTTGTGTTGTTGCACAACTATTATTACGTGGTATGCAGTAGAGGTTACCTCTGTCTTGTATATTTGTTACCTGTATCACAGCAGGGTCTGTTGTACCAGTCAGCTGATGCCCTGAGGTTAAAGGATTGAAGTGCAAATCTCTCTCTCTCTCTCTCTCTCTCTCTCTCTCTCTGTATGTGTGTGTGTATATATAAAAAACACACTGCGCTCAATAAAACTAAATAGAAGAGCTGCTACCCTGATAGGCTCCCCTGTTAGATAGGACCCGGTTATAGAAATGGAATAGAGGGGGGGTTCAGGGTACTCTTAACCTTTTCTTATTGAACAGATTAATTCAAGTTATAGTAAAACAATTTAATAAAACTGCCCACAGGGCATAGCAGTATACAGCAAAGGTTGATGTGATACAATTACAATGAATCACTAACAAACAGTATCCTCTTAGACAGTTGATATATGGTCGAGACGGATATCTCAACAAGCCCATTAGCCCAACACGTTTCATCATTAACATGGCTTCATCAGGGGCACGACGCAACAGTTGAACAAGATGATCACACAATCACAAATTCAGACAAGAGTCTCCAGGGCAATATGATAGAATGAAGATGTTGGCTCCCAAGTAACATTTATAAAATCATCATGATATCCACCAGCTCATGTATATTTTATATAAGAAGAGAACACCTCAGGTTCTTTTAGGCGAAAAGACGGCCTTCAACAATATTTTTGGAAAAAATCCAAAAAGGACATTTGTGGTCCTATAGATTGGTGTATACTGCTCAGCTCCAAAAGTAGGAACCTTCTTTTGGAGCTAAGCAGTATTCCTTCCTCAATATTTTGATAGGATTTGCTGAAACTGTATTTTCAGACATTTAAATGGTTATTGGAATTGGAATGGCAGCCGTCATTACTATACAGTCAGCGCAGTGCATTTTTTAACAATGTCCATTTAAATGGACAAGGGATCATAAAGGGTTAAGAGATTCCATTCCCATTGGACTGCAAATTATATCACTGCTCACCAAATACTTTACAGAAATACATCAATACTCTCCAACTATAACATTACTACTTATCCAATATACAAATATATTTCATGATTTTTTTATGTCAGTTGTGTAGGGCTGGGCAAATTTCAATTACAGGTCACCATGATGCAGTACTTAAGGAAATATATCCTGGCAACTAGAGAACGTCCCCCGGCTCTCCCTTCTCCCCCTTCTCCTGCACCAGCAACAGACTGTGAATGGCTTCTCCAGCCTGCCTGCCTGCCCGCCCGGAGGCATTCAGATTGTGTCCAGGGATTAAGTCCTACAAATATAACAACTATTATTACTACTAGACATTTCCACTATAAGCTCTATGATGTCATAACTGAGGCTTCCTAGAGGAAGGAGAGTGAATGTGGAAGTAGTGATGACAACAAGGCACAATGCTTGTACAGTATATCTGTAATCACCAGGTGTTAGCAGCCTGTTGTGGTGATTCCTGTGTGCACTTGTGAATGGGAACATACTGTGCTATGTGATGTTGTTATGTTACAGTATTGTGCACTGTGTGTGTATCTTACGTAAAGTCACGTTCTCATGAATTTTTTTTATTTTTACTTGGGGGAGCAGGGGACATAGGCTGATATATACTGTATGGGGCGCTAAACATTGTTATGTAATAATGTTTCTAATACTGCTTTCACATTGCAGAAATGGGTAATGACACGGTATTCTTAAATGGGACTTTAAAACGGGTCAGAGCCTTGAGACCAGTGTTCCCTCTAAGCTGTGCGCACGTGTGCGTGCACACAACTCAACAAGCGTGCGCACAGACATTACAACAGAGCGCACAAAGCAGCAGTGGTCCCTTTTTGCAGTTGTGGACTCAATTAATGTGTGTTTCACCCATTAACTACATTGTGTGCTGTGTTTTGAATGTTTGGTACTTATGTAGTATCTGGGCGTCCGATTTAGAAATCGGATCGCATCGCATCGCATGCGACCAAATCGTAATGCGATGCGATGGTCAAGATTTTTCCATAGGATTCAATGTTAAAAGGGTCTGAGTCCATTTTAACATAGAATTCAATGGGAAAAAGGGGTCCTTTTCCTTTCCCCACTATCCAAGAAATAAGAAATATGCGTCCCCTCGCGGGGCTCGCTTCGCTCGCCACGCTTCGGGCTCGGTGGCTCGCTGCGCTCGCCACACTATATAAAATCAACTCTATGCCCACTTGGATAGTGGGGAAATGAACAGGACCTTCTTAACATTGAATCCTATGCAAAATCGCATCGCATCGCATCTGATTGTATGCCTTAAGGTAAGGCATACAATCACAAAATCGGACGCCCAGATACTACATAAGTACCGAATGTTTAAATGTTTATTATCATTTTGAAGTAAAGTTAACACAAATACTGAACATCATTTTCCAGTTATATATAAGTGACGCACAAAAATTAAAATTTCCTTCCAAAGTTGCACAGCCAAAATCTTTTGCCGCACACAGCCTTTGTAAAATAAGAGGGAACATTGCTTGAGACCTTTCACATTGCAGGTGAAAACCGTTTTAAAAATCATTTAATACCATTCAAACATTCAACCCGTTTAACCCCCAAGGGACACGTTTCAAGCCATTGAAATAGAGCTGTTCAAACTGCCTAAAAAAACGGCTTTAAAACATGTAGGACTCTGCTTTTTAACCGTGTTGAAATACCGGTTAACTTTAACCGGTAAATCAACTCTGGCACTTTCCCATTGCAGCCTTAAACGTTTTAAAATGGAAAAAAACGTCAATATACCGTTTAAAAAGTGCGATGTGAAAGGGGTATAATATATTCATGTATACTTAGTACACAATACAGGGGGGGATACGGTCATTAGGTCACCAGCAAGTAGGTCGACATGCAGGAAGATCGACATGGCTTAATGTCAACATGCTGGAAGGGCGACATGACTTAAGGTGGACATGGGTTAGGTTGACAGTCATAAGGTTGACATGGAGTATTTTACTGTTCTTTGAGCCGACATATGCCGACAGGCGGTATTTCATGCCCTACCATCCACTAGTGCTTGGTGGGAGAATAAAATAGTGTGCCCGAAGCATGGCGAATGTATGCTGCGCTACATTTTAGTGTTTATGTTGACTGTGTCGACATTCAGGGGAAAAAGTGTGGGGGGGAAACACCCATGTCGACTTTTTCAATGTCAACCTCACCCATGTCGACCTAAAGACCCTGTCGACCTAACCCATGTCGACCTTCCTCTATGTTGAACTTAAGTCAGGTCGACCTTACTGCATGTCGACCTAGTGTGGTCGACCTAATCCTTGTCTGCCTTCTTGCTGGTGACCTAATGATCCATACCCATACAGGGAACAGCTGTGTGGCATGGTTACACCTTCGCATTGTACAGACAGCATGCTACAACAGCGGCTGTGCTGTACTGTACATACATATTGTACCGTAGCTGCTCACAGACTCAACTTCCTCATTTATTTCATTTACTTTTTATGTTGATTCACATTTTCCGACACATCAATCAAATGGGCAACTGCTCCTAAATCCTATTTTACTTTAAAAAAAATAATAATAATAATAGATTCATTAACTGCAGACATTATTGTGCCAGTGACAATATAATATGCGTTCCTGTTACAGATTGCAAGATTGTACTGTTACATCTCAGGATAATGATTACATGAAGAAATTAATTCACTCCACTTGCACCTCACACTGTAATTAACTGATTGATTCTTTGCGGCAAATGGTCAATAAATACTGCACTCATCAAAGTACAGTATGTTGCATACAACAATATCTTGAAGCAAATCAGGGGAAAATTGTCGTCCTCAAACTGTAAAAGAGAACAGATTAAATTGTACTTCAAGGGGAAAGCCGACAAAATACCCTTAATGTTTGCCATTGCATCGCAATTGCTTCCTATGAACAGAAGGGACGGGCAGGGATACCACTCTGAAATACATTGTAGAAAATAAGCACATGACCCAAAATGGTTATTATGAAACTATCATCATTCTAAGTAGGTGGTAAGGTTATACTACATGTTGGTAGTGCAATTGATGTTATATATGTTGATATTGTAAAAGTATTAACTAATGCTAGACATAACCGTATAGTTAATATAAGTGTATTGTACAAGGGGAAATTTACATGACTGGATAGAGAACAGTTCGAAAGTTAAAAGACAAAGGGATGTTTCAAGCATAATATATTCACATTGGGCAAATGAACAGTTATAGTAAAAATTAGTACATATGTAATATATAACAAAGCTATCTAAACAATTCTAGAGCAATTAGGAAAAGACGGGGGGAGAGGGGTGCAGACTCGGAGCACAGGACAGCTGACTGTTGGATCGTAGGCCAGGACAAAATGGAATTAATTCCTTTTCTAAATGGCCTTTTATCTTGCCAACAAACGATTGGGTCAATTTACTAAGACCGGAGTTTTATTGAAAATGGGATGTTACTTTTAGTTCATGTAATTAGTGGAGATCTATCATTGTCAGTGGGCCTGATTGAGAGGTGGCCGTATACTGATATTTGCTCAGTTGAGAAATTTTGTTTTGCTATTCCGCATGCATGAAAGTGCCAGAAAACCCCTTACTGCGCACACGTAAACGTAACTGCACGGTGGCGGTCATAGTTGTACATGGCATCGCTGGCAGTAGAGATGGTGAAAGCATATTTTTGCAGATATGAATACATAACAATCAGCAACTGATGAGGCATCACGGATGGTGTAATGGTTAGCATTAGGGCTGTTTCACACAGTACGGTTCCTGCCGCACGGTGAAATCCCGTACGGTCAGGGAGCCGCGCCGCACTCAGAATTTTATAATGGCAGGGATGGCCACAGCCCGGCAGCCGTCCCTTCCAGTGGGGGGATCCGGCTGCAGCCGTGCGGCCGGGCCGTGGCCGTCCCGTGTGAATGGACACAATAGTGTCCATTCACAACTGCTGAGTGCGGCACGGCTCCCTGGCCGTACGGGATTTCACCGTGCGGCAGGAACCGTACTGTGTGAAACAGCCCTCACTGCCTCACAGCACTGAGGTCATGAGTTCTATTCCCACCATGGCCCTAACTGTGCGGAGTTTGTATGTTCTCCCGGTGTTTGCGTGGGTGTACGCCGGGTACTCCGGTTTCCTCCCGCATTCCAAAAATATACTGGTACAGTAGGTCAACTGGTTTCCAACAAAAATTAACCCTAGAATGTCTGTGTGTGTGTGTATGTGTGTGTACATGTGGTAGGGAATATAGATTATAAGCTCCACTGGGGCAGGGACTGATGTGAATGTTCAATTATACTCTGTGAAGCGCTGCGGAATCTGTGTGCGCTATATAAGAAACTGTTAATAAATAAATAAATAATAAATAAACTGCACATACAAAGCATCCACCTCTGAATCAGGTACTATGCTTCCTATGCTATACCTATTAATCAATGGCGTGCGGTGGAGTGATGCAGAACCTTTCCTGGCATACTCACGTATATGCTGGAGTTTTAAATATATAAAGGAGATGGAAAATACTAAGAATATGGAAGGTGATGTGCCTCACCTGGCTACCTTTTCCCACACATATCTCATAAAAAATCCCCATATCTCCAGCAGTGTACAGTATACTGCTGCTCCTGTGTATAATGCCCACATTAAACCTTGGGCTAATATATTGTGTGTAAATCTGGCTTTGGTACTAGCCACGGACTCCTCAGACATTTACCTCACCGCACGTCCCTGCATTAGTCAGTCAGCAGCTGATAACCAGGACACCAGCATGGAACAGCATATTCAGGGTGGCACATTAACACATCAGGAGGAGGCTGTGCTCCAGCAGCATCTTCCAACAGCCTCTGTACCACCCATCTCAGACAATTAAACCCCACACACTACCTCCAGGAGCCGTTCAGGAAGTACTTAGTGCTGTGAGGAGCCTATGTGCCAGTACAAAGCCTGGCCAGTCTGTGGGTGCGTGGCCAGGCTGATCTATAGCAGCTGCATAGCTATTCACAGCACTACGGTAATGTCATGACATCAGGGGCACGCTGCATTACTGGGAGCTGGCGTTCTCAGTCCTCAGATGTCAGTTCAAGTGTATTTTTGTTCATTTGGTTGTGATCTACCAGCGGATGCCCTGAGATCTACTATTAGATCACAATCTGCCTTTTGGCCAGGTCTATTCTAGAATGTGCTAAATGAATAAGAACTAAAAACTGATTGGTTGCTATGGGAAACATCCCATCTTCAATAGAACTCCGATCTTAGTTGTCCATACTTACTGCTAATACAGGTTGAGTATCCCTTATCCAGAATGCTTGGGACCACGAGCATTTTGGATAAAGGATTTTTGCGGATTTTGGAATGTTTTTTCATACTTACCTGGTCCCCTGGCGGTGCCCCGATGGTCCCCCATCATCCACGGTGTCCCATGGCATCCACGGCGGTCTTTGGAATCCTCTTCAGCGGCATCTCCACTGAGGAGGCAAGTCAACTGCGATCCCTTGCAATGCATCCTAGTGTTCATTCTAGCACCCGCCATATTTGAAAACCCATGCAGTTCCTCTTCTCTGCCTGGGGTGTCGCTGTCTGCTTGGGTGTATCTATCACAGGTCTGGTTTGCATATCAGTGGTGATATAAAGACCACACTGTGCTAGAAGCACTACAGCAGACAGTGACACCCCAGGCAGGGAAGAGGAATTGCATGGGTTTTCAAATATGGCGGGTGCTAGAATGAACACTACATCCTAGGGCCCGGGGATGCCGCTGAAGAGGATTCTGATGGCCGCCGTGAGATGAGGAAAGTATGATAAAAGAGGCGGTTTTTGGAATATATGGATAAGGGAGACTCAACCTGTAGTAGGCTACGTAGAGGTAGTAACACAGAGCAGGGCCGTACTAGCTACAGTAAGATTTATCCAGAATGGCAAATTAAAATGAGCGTATATCAATTTGGGGCTTTTACATAAATGCCAATAGCTTTACTACTTACATATTAAGTACAATAATACCAGGGAAATTAATGCTATTTGGCAACAATTACAATCATTTATTTGTAATGCCCACATTTTACACACATAGCAGCAGCTGTAAATGCACACGCTGTACGTATAGTAGTAATAGTGTGCTTAAACCACATATGAAATAGAAAGCATTTTTGTACAGCTTCGTAAAGCTGCATAAAGACTAAACGACGGGGCCACTGTGGTGGGTGCTCATGGCGTGCATGTTCAGAAGATATCAATCGGCGTTAACGACGTGTGGCAGCGCGCATCATTAACAATTTTGAGTGTACACACTAGATGATTTTGTGAGCAGTATTGCTCAAAAGGGGGCAGATGTATCAAGCCTGACGAAGCGATAAAGTGGAAGGAGGTAATGCATCAGCCAATCAACTCCCAATTGTCATATTTTAAGCACAGCTGATTGGATGGTGCGTTATCTTCTTCCACTTTATCTCTTCTCCAGGCTTAATACATCTGCCTCAAGGCCCCTTCTGAGCAATATTGTTCACAATATTCTCTAGTGAGTACGGGGCTTTAGAGGGATAAAAATGTGTCTAGTGATCATATTGTACCAAAGACCATATTGATTTTCTGATTAAGAAGCTCGATTGACTCCAATTTTACAACGTTTTAATAAAAACTTATAGGGTTTTTATTCTGGCCTGAGCAAATGTTAATTGTCAGTATTACATGACATTTATGTATTATATATTACCAGATAATTATATAGCCCACACATGTTTCACAGCATCCCTCCCCCAGGGGAGTTTATAATCTATATTCCCCACCACATATACACGCACACACATTCATTCTACGGTTTAATGTTATCTGTAGGCAGTATGTATTGCCATAGTTAGGGGCCGGTGCAAGGTTATTCAGCACCCCAGGCAAATATTTCAGCTTATTGCTCCCACCGCACGCATGCACAATGCACGCACACATACCAATACCAAGTTTCCCGAACCTCAGATGAATATGTGGAGGTGGCATCTTAAAAGTTCAACACCTGCCATTTGCATTAGGTTCAACAAGGATGCCTCTGTGAGACCTTAATATTGTGATAGTTAGGGGCGCCCCAGATTTCGGAGTCCCTATGCAGCTGCCTGATGGCATTGCCTGCCCTGTCCATAGTTGTTATGCACATTCCTTTGTAAAGAAAATGAGGCTTTGTGTAAATTCAAAGAAGATTTGAGGAAAGAATCTGCATAAATATGGTTAGGGTGATTGCACCCTTACTCATTATCCACTGTATGGGGATTTAAGTATTCTTCAAATATTTGTTAAACAGATCTTTATATAATCATTTCTGCAATTCCAATAATAAGCGGGTTAAGAGTTCCCCAGTTTTGTTTTAAAAAAACAATAGTTCACTCGCACGGATGAAATGACTTCCTGTGTCCTATTTCCTGTATCCATGGTAACCTTTTGTATCCTGTCCGGCTCAGCGAACCAATGGGGAGTAAGGCATTTCCTGCATAGCGAATCTTAACCAAAAAAAAAAAAATTCTCATAATTTGCAGCTGCTCCGTTTCATAGATACAAAAAAAAAAATCAAACTGGAAGATCATTTCTAAGATGAACATCAGTTTTGGGGTAAGATGCATATTTATTTTATTGCAGCATGCTTTGTTTATTCATTAGCTTACTTTTAGAAGAGGAAATATATGGGCGTGTAGCTGTTTTTTCCCATATAAAATCTAAATGCTGCCGTCTACAGAATGGGTGAGGTAAGCCGTTGATACTGCTCCAGTGGAAAAAGTTCTCCGTTTACTGATGTAACAGTGTTCAAATTCCATTTTCTTATTTATTTTTTTACATGTAGAACCCAAATTACGAATCTTATACAGTTGGGGAGGGAGTGATCGAGAGAAAAGTAATAAATCGTAGTTTACTGCATCTATAGTACTTTATGCATGTCATGCCAGAATACAGTCCGTTTGTAGTGACCAGGAGTACCTAAATTTGCAGGTTTTCATTAACAGTACTCCTGCACCTGGCATTGCACCTTTTTAGGAAATAATAGATCAAATATATATGGGAGAGATCTGTAATTATAATTTATCCACTACTACTTCTATGCAATGTGCTACAGTATGTATTATTCTTCAGTAGAACGGTGCTAGCTACACTAGGGGTGAAATGTAATAGGGTGCAATTTTTTTTTAAAGAAAATCGCACATGTAGTAGTGTGCGGTAAAAAATAGAACGTTTTGCCCTGACCAGAAAATTGCACATTCAAAATCGCATCAAGATGTTTTCTCATAGAAAAAAATTGTCAACTTGTACCCTAAACATTAATAAAAAAATAGCAAAATAGATCTGCGCATGATTCTGTCCAAAAAAATTTGTAATAAAAAAAAACAGCATGGGTCTCCCCCCTCCCGAGAAAAACAAGCCCCAGGCTCCTGGTTTCCCAAGTGCGGGGGAAAAAAGTGATGGGTTTCCCCCCCCCCCCCCCCCCCCCCGTATTTTAGAAACCAGTACCGGCTTTTGGACCTGTCCTGGTTCCAAAAATATGAGGGACTGCCGAAACAACCAGTTAGCCCTGAAAGGGGTACCTGGAAGAGTGGGAACCCCCTCCCCAAATAAAGGGGGCTCCTGCAGGCTTCACCCATACAGGCTTTGCCTGGTGCCACTGGATGGTGGATGCCGGGCTGAGTTTTGGTAAAAAAACTAGAACTAAAATTTAACATTGCATTATGCTGTGGAACAATAAGTTTTACCAAGCCTTCCTTGGAAAACCACAAGTACCCGAATGCAGTCCCACAGCATGGTCAATGTTGCAATAAATGCACACTGACCTCCAGAAAAGTAGAGCTTTATTAACATACATGCACACACCCAAACATACATATTTACCTCACCACACGCTCCCCTGCAGCTCTGTCCTTTTCTCCAGTAGGGGTTAGAAAAAAAAAAGGTACTCTTTACCTAGCACGGCGCCCATCGCGGGCATCGCGGCCATCAAATGCACTAAAAAACGGGTGCGACGCGATGCCCGCGATTTCCCATAGGGAACAATGTTAAAAGTGTGATTGGACGTGATTTTACTGTTCAATGCCTCAATGCCCGCGATTTTTCCATAGGAAACAATGTTAAATGGGCCACAGAGCCCTAATAGTCCCCCTGAAGTGTGAAATGGCCCCCACAATTGTTAACGCCACCCCACGATCAACGTGAATCCGAAGCGTGGCGAGCGCAGCGGTACGCGTCCTCCGACCTTTTCATACCCCTACTATCCACGTCGGCGTGGAGTTGAGAATAGAATAGTGTGGCGAGCGCAGCGAGCCACCGAGCCCGAAGCGTGGCGAGCGCAGCGAGCCCCGCGAGGGGACGCGGATACCTTCACAGGTAAACGCGTCCCTTCGCGGGCTGCGCTCGCCACGCTTCGGGTTCACGTTGATCGTGGGGTGGCGTTAACAATTGTGGGGGCCATTTCAGACTTCAGGGGGACTATTAGGGCTCTGTGGCCCATTTAACATTGTTTCCTATGGAAAAATCGCGGGCATTGAGGCATTGAACAGTAAAATCGCGTCCAATCACACTTTTAACATTGATCCCTATGGGAAATCGTGGGCATCGCGTCTCACCCGTTTTTTTAGTGCATGCGATGGCCGCGATGCCCGCGATTTTTTACCCCCGATGACCGCGATGGACATCGTAGGCGCCGTGCTAGGTAAAGAGTACCAAAAAAAAAAACAACTTCGAACCCTGAACTGAAGAAGCCACTGTGTATATACTGTATTCAGATGCATACCCTCCCCCCCCCCCCCTTCCAACCCCCTGCTACTTAGGGAGTCCCAGTGCTGTTAGTCACTGGGACTCTTCTCACCCAATCAGGGCCAACCTCCAATGGAGTTCCCCACCTGATTGGATGCTCAGCCCTGCTTGCTTAAGGGGATTCATTGGGATTCCATGTCAACAGCAGGGGAGAGTATATAGCGCCTGAAAGTATACACGCAGGTGGCTTTATAAAGTTCTGGGTTGGATGGCCCTGCACATATGAGCTTACAATCTAAGATGTGCGGTGAATACTTGATACATTAGTGAAATAATAATTGTACTGCAGGAGCTAGTTGCTAAAGACTGTGTGGTTATTACAAGTCAGCACCGATTCTTGGCTGATAGTTTTGTGAAGCTACTTGTGTGTCATAGTGGGAAATAGACCATGGAAGGTGGAAACAAAACTTTAACTTGTCTGTAGTAATCGTAAAACAGTCAGCTACTTGCAATCTTAACTGTCCAATGTAATCAGCTGTTCTCATACTATAAAGTCCATTAAAAGGGTTATTACTAAATTGTTCTAATTTTCCCTATCTCAGAGCGTGAACGTTTGTTATACTTAAATTAAACATTTGACTAAATGTATTCCTAATTTTTGTTTTGCTTTTTGCTAGCAAGAACAATTATGAGCAGCAAACAAAGGGACGTGAACAGATCTGAAATTGTTCTCCCCCCACTGCGAGTGTCTCTGTATGGCTTTGTCTGTGTGATACTCCTACAGAAGCCCGTCACTTGCTGCCCTGCTGTGTGCCATATCTGTTTGGAGAAACAAGTGAACTGCCGTGGCTTGGGCCTAACCACTGTGCCAAGGAACTTTCCCAAAACAACCACTCTCATATATTTGAGTGGCAATAACATTACAAATGTGAGCCCTAACGAACTTGCAGATCTAAAGGAGCTAGCGGTACTCTATTTGGACAATTCCAAAATTGTTTATGTACATCCGAAGGCCTTTTCTTCTCTGAGAAAACTTTACTACCTGTACCTAAATGATAATTATATCCAGCGTTTAGATGCTGGGATGTTTGATGCACTCTCGGATCTCCAATATTTGCATCTTCAACAAAATCACATCTCCTCCCTTGCTCAGGGATTGTTTAAGCATCTTAAATCTGTCCGCCACTTAGCGCTTCAAAGAAACAGACTGTGTTTCCTTGGCAGTGATTTATTTTTGGGGATGGCTAGCGTTCATACTCTAAATATAGCTAATAACAATATCTCACGGATATCTGACTCTGCATTCCATCACCTAGAAAACCTAGAAAATCTGTACCTCGAAGGCAACCGTTTAATGCAAGTCCCATCCAATGCTCTGGGATTACTGTCGGGTCTCAAAAGACTTTCCCTGTCAAACAACCAGGTTGAATCAATACACAATTTTGCCTTCAGAGGACTTAACGCTTTGCAGTATTTGTTTTTAGAGAATGCAAGTATCCAAACAATCAGCGACAAGTCTTTTAATGGGCTGAATAATCTCAAACATTTAATTTTAAGTCGGAACGAGCTGCGTACCCTTGACTCAAAGACTTTTACTTACCTGAATCACTTGACGTACCTGCAGTTGGACAGAAATGGGGTAAAGGCTATAGCGGAGGACACATTTGAGAAGATGGGGGCTTCATTGAAAGTCCTCAATCTTGCCTTTAATAACCTGACATCTCTCCGGCCTCGAGTGCTTCAGCCACTTATCTCTTTATCCTACTTTCAAGCCAGCTACAATCCGTGGCACTGTGGGTGCAATTTGTTAGGTCTCAGAAGCTTTCTCTTGTCTTCTTCATATAGATTTAGCATACATTGTGAGACTCCGCCAAGGCTGAGAAATCGGCCACTGGGCAATGTCAAACTGACTAAATTTGAAAACTGCCCGGTCACCACCCCAAGCACATTACCCAAGAGGACCACTGAAGGGTATTCGCCAACATCTGAGTCGATGCATAGCCATGTGCAAAGTGCCACATACAAACTATTTTTAAGCTCTCCAAGTGCGCACAAAATGTTATCAAAACAATTAACCGTTCTGGAATCCAGTAGCAATACACAGAGTAGTATACTGCAGAGTACTACAAAGCGGTCACACAGCGAGATATTGCTACAGTTTCCACCAGTGAATTTTACCAGTGGCGGTGATGGTCAGCTGCCCTTAGACATTGTCACCGTTTCCCTCAAGCCTATTGTTATATGCCAGCGGAAGGCTGAGAGTCTAAATCAGTCCTTTCACGTTTTACTCTCATTTTTCTTACTGGCTTGTGTTGCCATTGTTTTTCTTATAGCTAAAGTAATTCAACTGAAGAGGAGACTTCCGACTCATGAACACCAAGGAGACAGCGTGCTGGAGTATTACAGCTGCTACCAGTCTGGCAGGTACCAAATGACGGAGCCTACACGTCTTACACCTCAGAACTCCTTGTCAAGTCCTGAAACTGACTTAATAAGGCCGCTCAGACAGTCGCCGTCAGATGCCAAGACACAGGTCATCCTGTTCGAGCATTCTGCGGTCTAGGCTGTTTTCAGCTTCACAGTGGGAAATTGTACATTACCATTTTTTAAGGTTGTTACTGCAGCGGAAAAAGTTGACCGATCTCTTTCAAAGCCACCAAAAACGACAGCTCCGTTATGCTGGGATAATATCATCATGTGATGTCATCTACTGGCCAATTGAGGCCTCGTCCGGAGAAATGCATTTCACAGTGTCACCATTCGAGTGTGATTGTATGCTGCTACCATTGTCGGTTGTAAGATTTTTGAGTCACAACAGTATTCTATGGCTTTAAAGGAAGCGAACAAACAAAAATGTTTGGCTATAGAGAGATCTCTTATAAGGTGGTGATGTTTGGCAGAACATAGCCGGGAATCCCTGAAACTCTAAGAACCAAGGCTTGCAATGTGTTGCACTCACTGTAGCAAAGAGGCAAAATGTTTGTAGTCAGTTTGGCTGTTTTTTCATTGTTTGTGTCATCAATATGGAAGTCCTCAAACGGGGTGCACATTGTAAACTAGTAAGCACGCTTGAAGCATATGCTTCAAAAGTCTGCTGCCTTGTGATTGCCTCTGTGTTTGTGCATGTTGAGAGATATAGCTTCACTCCCTGCCAACAGGTGGCAGTGTTTCTGAGACACACAATCAAACACTAGACATATATATAGAATAGATGATCTTGTTTTTATCCTTCTGTTCTCCATGTAGTGTTGATTTATGCCATCAGAGCATAGAGTAACATTACTTTTAGCGGTACTTGTGAGTTATCCGGGCTGCCGATTTTTTCATCGCGCCCGAAATCGGGGGCATCGCGTCGGTCGTGGCCGTTATAAGGAGCCGCGACGCGATGCCCACGATTTCCCATAGACAGTAATGTTAAAAGACGCGATGGACCCGATTTCCGACAAGATTTCCCATAGACAGTAATGTTAAAAGACGCGATGGACCCGATTTCCCATAGACAGCAATGTTAAAATAAAATTACAATGTGAAATTGGCCAATATGTTTTTAAAATAAATGTTTCATGGCCCCCCACCACCGTTAACGCCACCCCGCTATTGACGCCAACCCGAAGCGTGGCGAGCGCAGCGAGCCCGCGAGGGGGGCGGTACGCGTCCTCCGACCTTTTCATGCCCTACTATCCACTAGGGCGTGGAGTGAGAATAGAATAGTGTGGCGAGCGCAGCGAGGGGACGCGGACACCTTCACAGGTATCCGCGTGCCCTTGCGGGCTTCACAGGTGTCCGCGTCCCCTCGCGGGGCTCGCTGCGCTCGCCACGCTTCGGGCTCGGTGGCTCGCTGCGCTCGCCACACTATTCTATTCTCACTCCACGCCCTAGTGGATAGTAGGGCATGAAAAGGTCGGAGGACGCGTACCGCCGCCCCTCGCGGGCTCGCTGCGCTCGCCACGCTTCGGGTTGGCGTCAATAGCGGGGTGGCGTTAACGGTGGTGGGGGGCCATGAAACATTTTTTTAAAAAACATATTGCCCAATTTCACATTGTAATTTTATTTTAACATTGCTGTCTATGGGAAATCGGGTCCATCGCGTCTTTTAACATTACTGTCTATGGGAAATCGTGGGCATCGCGTCGCGGCCCCTTATAACGGCCACGACCGATGCGATGCCCCCGATATCGTGTCTTTTAACATTACTGTCTATGGGAAATCGGGGGCATCGCGTCGCGGCCCCTTATAACGGCCACGACCGACGCGATGCCCCCGATTTGGAGCTAAATCGTGGGCATCGCGTCGGTCGGGTGTCCTTAAGTTAACCAAACTTAAGGACAAAATCGGCAGCCCGGATAACTCACAAGTACCCTTTTAGCATATATCTAGTTGTTTACAATTTATCATAGTTTGTTCTTTATATAATAATAAAACATTTTACATATCTATGTTTTTATTGTATAATACCTTGCGACAGAAATCAAATGTTTAATTTTTGCAATAAATCCCCGTCACCCTACTCCACCTCCATAATTGCATAGGAGCCCCAAATACTCCCGTTACCACCTCTCTTCCTGGGCGAGTAGTTTATTGTAGTGTCAGGACTCCAGCTCTGAGGGGGTTTGTGTACATTATCGGGTGCAGCTTGTCAGGGGCAGATTTATTAAGCCTGGTAAGGTGATAAAGGGGCCGATGTATTAAGCCTGGAGAAGAGATAAACTGGAGATAAAGTGGAGATAACTTGGAAGAGATAACGCACCAGCCAATCAGCTGTATTTGAAATATGACAGTTGGGATCTGATTGGCTGGTGCATTATCTCCTTCCACTTTATCTCCAGTTTATCTCTTCACCAGGCTTAATACATCTGCCCCAATGTGCCCAGTGATATCACATCAGCCAATTAGCTCCCAACTGTCAAGTTACAGACTGGGTTTGACAATGGCAGTTGGAGGCTGATTGGATACTGCGTTATCACCGTCAACTTTATCGCTATCAGGCTTCCTGACTTCTATAGGAGGTTTTGCTTAAAATATCCATGTTATGAGCACTAGAACATATTCTAGTTTAGCTTTAGTTTATATGTTTATCGGTGTCCCCTTTATTATATGTAAGCAAAGAGTATTCATAGATGTTTTTGTGTATGTGTGTTGTATCTGTAGATTATAATAGTCTTGTGACCCACTGTGTATGTCCCATGGAATACAGTATCTTAATCAGCCACTGTATAACATGTACTGTGGTGAAGACCGTAAGATCTGTCTATAGAAGAATACAGAAGTGTTCTCTTACATTTAGCCTCAATGCGCCATATGGTGCAAGATTCTTGGCACTAGTGTTAGTGCTGGGCATCAGCTTCACATATTTTTCACCAGAAATGTGTCTATTGTATGTGTATTTAATTAGTTGCGTTTTTTAAAAATGGGACAAATTCTCCCTGTGATTAATTAATTGCAGCTGTTTTCGCCACTATTGAAGGCATCTTTCCTCTTTGCCTTTTCACTTTTTTTTATTGAAAATGCAGTGGTGAAAAATACCTCAAAAAGTGGCAGAAACAGGCGCAATTTCTCTGAAAACACATGGATTGGAGAAAAAATTGCCTATCCAGGTGTTTCTCGGCACTGGCAAATTTTTCGCATAAGGCAAAATATGGGCTGTCAAATTGAATAGATCGATTTCACATGCAACCTAAAAAATGCCAAAAGTCGCAGATTTTTTGCCTAGGTCAGGGGTGGGGAACCTTTTTTTTTGCCAAGGACCATTTGTATGGGGAAAAAATCCTTCGGGGGCCATATGTAAAAATTTATCGGTACTCTTTACCTAGAAGGGCGCCCACGATTTTGATCGTGGGCATCGTTAGTAAACAAAAATCGCGTCGGTCGCATCGCATGCGACCAAAAAATCACATGCGATGCGACCGACGCGATGCCCGCGATTTCCCATAGGGAACAATGTTAAATGTCCCAATTGACCCGATTTTCCTGTTCAATGTCTCAATTGACCCGATTTTCCATAGGAAACAATGTTAAATGGCCCACAGAGGCCAAATAGGCACCCTGAAGCATGCGATTTTTTTAGTGCATGCGATGCCCGCGATGGGCGCCCTTCTAGGTAAAGAGTACCAATTTATCTTACAAATTGTCCTGCTGCAGCCGTCCCACGCTCCGACGGCTGTCGCTGATTAGGAGTGACAGTCACCGGCTGCTTTTGATTAAGAGGAATCCTGCGAGACCTACCGACCTCTCGCGAGAATTCCCCTGTACTTGACTCCCGGGTGGCCGCCAATAAGAGCCTTCACCTCCCCGGAAGTATTACATGCGATCAATCGCATCCGATTCATCGCATGTAAAAGTAGCACATCAAGTGCCAGATCATATGGGAGTCTCCCAATGAGCTGCCATATGGCCCTCCAAAGGCCCAAGTGTATGGTTGCCTTTAGTGTAAAACGCAACACATTTTAATCTTGAATCCCGCGCTGAATGTGAATTTATTCTGTATAAATATCTTACACTTTCAAGTGTAATATGGAGGATGCAGAAGCGGTTATATTCAAGACACAGCAAATGTGTTTGCATTTGGTGGGAATTAGAGTATTAAGGATGATTGCGTGACCTGCTTACTTATGAACTGTGAAAGAGCAAATTAAAAGTTGCTACTTTTAAATGATCTTAGTGTGGCTGTATTGCCTCTTATATTCTTTAGAGGTTTATTTAAAATTGAATTTACTCAGCAGAGCGGATCCTCGGAACAGCTTTACACAAATGCTGGAACCTGCAGACTCATGCAGAAGAGGAATCCTGCGCTGTGGCACTAATGTGCCAGCTGTCCCTGATTTTCTGCTACAATCCCTATTTTTGCACATTTCTTCAGATAATACTGAGCAGATACTTCTCATACTATGGGCCTGATTCCGAAGCAAGTGGGATTTTTGGCACAAGTGGTGGATTACAGGATACTCACATATACCAAAGAAGGAAATAGTGAACTGCGAATGTAGCATATTAGCATAAACACAGGAACAGAGATTGCTGTTGTGTACGGATCGATCCTTCTATTAATGGTCTGTATTTTTCATATCGGCACTAACTAAAGAGCCATGCAGAACTGTGCCATCTTGCAGGAGTTTTGTGGAGGTTTAACCCTTTGAGTGCCAAGCGAATTTGTCAAAATGCAGATGGAGTGCCTCTCATACAGAGCCATGCCTCGCCAGATCCCCTCCGCTGGCAAGAGTCTCAGTATCGATTTAATGTCTGAGGCTGCACCCCCTCAACAGTAATAATAATTGATGTTGTACTAATATAAAGGAGGCTCCTTATATATTTCTTGAATCCTAAACAAAGAGAAACCAGCAAGACCTAGTGCGGTAGCTCCAACTGTTGCGTTCACCAAGAGCTGGCGGAGAGGCGCTCCATCTTATGGGGACACGCAAACGTCACGTGCATCCCTCGAAGGAAGGAAGTAGTCTGTCACGGATGTGCCTCTTTCAGAATCTGACTCTACGTAAGTATTTATATATTGCCAGGGAATTCCATGACTATTTGGAAATAGGGGGTCTATGTACTACAGATAGAGCCATCCTCATCTAGCCATCTTTGGATAGCCATGGTGAGCCATGCTGAGCCAAGGCCTATTGTTCTCAGATGCAATACAATACACAGAACAATATAGTAGGGGATTAGCAGAGTAATCCCATTACTCACTTAATCCTATTAAAGCGGTAGATGAGGATGGCTTCATCTCTATGGGCGGTATTCAATGAGCCTGATTCGCCATGTTTTTATGGCGAATTTGTGCTGTTTGGCGAATTTTTGACAAAAACGGTGAATCACCCTATTCAATGACCACATGGCGAATACATTTGAAGGTTTTTTTCGCCATGATTCACCGAGTAGCAATCGCTATCTTTTTATGGTGAAGTGGAAGGTGAACTTTTAAAATAAAGTGTTTTGTGTTTTACAATTGGTGTCAAAAAATCGGGAATTTTATTCTGAGGAGGGGCATGCTACTTTTATTCATTTGCTGTAAGCACATGAATATATATTTAATTTTAAAAAAATATTTTTATTTTTTATTTTTTTTACACAGCAGCCAGCAGGGGGCGCCGGAGCCGAGCCGCTCATTACATATTCATATATTCACTGCACTCGATCGTTACGATCGGGTATAGTGAATATACACTCCCCTGCTGGCACCCCCGGGGGGCAGCCTGTGCTGCCTGGCACCCGGGGAGCCCACCTGCCCCCCACAAACGTTCAGGGGCAGACTTCCATCTCTCTGCCTGGCACCCTCCTCAGGCTCCCTGCGGCATTCGCCGCAGGAGCTCATATTCGCCTGTCAGGGGCAGCGAGCCCCTGACACGTTGAATACCGGAGCCCGCTGGCTCCGGAACGTGGCGGATGTGCAGCGAATCCTAAAAAGGATTCGCTGCACCTCGCAGGTATTCTCATTGAATACCGCTGTCTTGTAGAGAGATAAAGTACCAAACCATCAGCTCCTAACTGCCATGTTACAGGGTGGGATTTAAACATGACAGCAGCTGCTTCTCTGTATATTCTCCCCGTACTTGCGTGGGTCTCCTCCGGGTACTCCGGTTTCCGCCCACAATCCCAAAATATACTGGTAGGTTAATTGGCTTCCAACAAAATTAACCCTAGAATGGAGTGTGTGTGTGTGTGTGTGTGTGCGTGTGTGTGTGCGTGTGTGCGTATGTGGTAGGGAATATACCTTGTAAACGCAACTGGGGCAGGGACTGACTAGAAAGTAGGCTGAATTAACAAGGATAACTTACACAATATAAGCTATTTCGTATTTTATAATATTAGTATCAATAGTATTTTATATGGGGGTTTATAATGGTGATCGTTGTATATTGAATAGAGTTTATAACCATTAAAAAAAAGCGTCATCTTGTGTCACCTTATTCGCAAACGTTGGCTAGCACTTACCAGTCATCCAGGCTTCAGGCAACTTAGGGATGATGCCACAAGACATGCAGTGCATGATGGGCCCTGTTGTTGTATGACACAATCATTGCACACAGAGCTATTATGTCATAGAATGGCTATACACATCCACCAAAAACATTGTATTTCAATGGTTATAACAAAGGGATCCACAGACACCGCTATAAGAAGCATCTGTCAGCTCGCAGTAATTAAAAATTATTAGGCAGACATTCGCTTTATTAAAAATTCAGCCTAAAGATAGAAGTATATCATCAAAAAACAGTTGCTGTATTTAAAAAAAAAAAAAATGTTTTCTAGGAAGGTCACGATTGTCAATCTGTCCCAACAGCCGTGACCCGTTTTCGTTTTGCTCAACCGCATATCGCCAGGCAGGATCGAGATTCGGATTTGATCGCTACAATTCACGGCCGTTATCAACAACGGGCCCGTTCTGTCAATATGCCTCTTCAATGCTGTCAGGCAAGACAGCATTGAATAGGCGCCCGCCGCTATTTCCCCCGTTGGAAATAGCGGTGGGGATTGAAAATGCCCCCTTGGTATTTATATATTTTTTTTCCCTTTACTAACTCACCCTGCTGTAATTAGTTTAGGCTATTCTACCAAATACATGTTTTGTAGCTTATTTCATTAACTTATAGGCCAATTAAAGCATGTGTCTGAGATTTGGCGTGTCACTAGAACACATCTGTAATACTGTCGTCGCATTCCTTTAAATAATGCAACGCTCACATCCTAAATACTTAGCTTTTGTTTTACCTCCATGGCTTAAGCCTGCCTGACATGGCTCTTCAGGAAAATCTCTTTCACATGATATTTTAATAGATGCTGAAATGCGTAAAAGTGGCAGCTGCCATCAGAGTGACATTTATCTTAAAAGTGAAACTGGAAAAAAACCTCAGATCTGCTCCGTGCTGCTTGAGAGGTTGGTCGGACTCCTCAGGCGCAGACAAATATAAAAATACCTCAGCTGCGGGTTGATGCTGTGCTCATTCAGCAAGAGATAAATCTGTAAGTCATGCTATTACACAGCACGCTCCACGAGGTTACTGCATTTAGTGCTTGTCCACAGTGTTCCTGCTGCCTTAATGCCGATTGGAGGCGACCTGTGTATATGATATACAGTACTACATTCATGACGAGCATCCTGACGATGCTCTAGGAGTTGGTGACATCATAGAGACGTGAGTCGCCTTTACTTTTTGCTTACTGTCTCAGTGATATCACAGTTGTAAAGCGTAATGGAATTTTGTTGATGCTGTGTAAATATTAGTAATATTGCAAGTTCAGGCTTATTGTTGGTTCTGCCTATAAAATGACCACATCCAATTGTACAGTGCAATGGAATTTGCTGCGCTATAAAATCTATTAATAAATAAAATTCACTGTGTATAGGTGATTGGTGCAGTATAGAATGACCGTTTTAAGGGGCATATTTATTAAGCTTGGAGAAGAGATAAACTGGAGATAAGGCAAAAGGAGATAAAGTGCCAGCCAATGAACTGTGTTTGAAAAAGACAGTTGGGTGTTGATTGGCTGGGGCTTTATCTCCTTTTGCCTTATCTCCAGTTTATCACCAGTTTATCTCTTCTCCAAGCTTAATAAATCTGCCCCTAAAGGCCCCCATACATTAGGCCGACTTGTCCAAGTCGGACCCAATTTACCTGCGAGCCGCCCGGCAGCTCCCCGGGAGGCTCACATACAATTTGGCACTTGATGTGCCATTTTTTACATGGGATAAATCGCATGCGATTTATCCCATGTTAAAAAAAACCCGGGGAGCTGCAGGGCGGTGAGGAGTAGTGGGGGCGGGCAGCGGCGGCTGCGGTGGTGGGGGCGGCCAGCGGTGGTGGTGGGGGCGGCCAGCGGTGGGGGTGGCCAGCGGTGGTGGTGGGGGCGGCCAGCGGTGGTGGGGGCGGGCGGCGGGTGCGGTGAGCGCTGCTGACCTGGCCGGGCAGTGTACTTACTTACATAGCAGCAGCGGGGAAGGGCAGCGCAGTGGCGGCTATTATATTTTTAAAATACTTGTCAAATGACCGGCCGCTCTCTGATTGGCCGGAGAGCTCTCAGCCAATCAGAGAGCGGCCGGTCATTTGACAATTATTTTAAAAATATAATAGCCGCCACTGCGCTGCCCGTCCCCGCTGCTGCTATGTAAGTAAGTACACTGCCCGGCCAGGTCAGCAGCGCTCACCGCACCCGCCGCCCGCCCCCACCACCGCTGGCCGCTGCCCGCATGCACCACCGCCCGGCCAGGTCAGTCAGCCGGTGCTCAGGGACCCGCTGCCCGCCCGGTGTCTGCATGCATATGCCTGTCAGGTGGCAGGCATATGCATACAGGGAGGTCGGACGTGATCGTATGTACAGACCGTCCGACCTCCCTGATCCGGTCCGATGCGCACGGGACCGCGCATCGGATCGGATCAGATATCACACACATACGATTTTGGGCCGATTTCATCCGATTATCGGCACCAAGTGCCGAAATCGGATGAAATCGGACCAAAATCGCATAGTGTATGGGGGCCTTAAGAGTTTGATCAACTTTATTCTGTTCCACTTGGACATTCCAAGCAGTGGGTACACTGGGAGCCATACAAGTACTGTAGCTGTCACTATTCTAGTCTGGGTGGGAGGTTTGGCCATAATTGTTGCTCGCCTTTATGCTTTTTACGGCACCATGATTACTTGATTTGTCACAACTTATTTTATGAAGCTCCTGGACTGCACACTTTATTGGGGACGTTGGTGCCCATAGGCGTGCGCAGCACATTTTATTAGGGGGTGCACCGTCAAAGGGGTGTGCCTAACACCACATATTGGGCATGTATAACACCGCCCATTGGGTGTGTCTAACAGCACCAATCAGGCGTGTCTACCATCATCTATTGGTACTCGCTACAATATAAAACGGCTCTCAGTATAATAATACATGCAAATAAAGTAAAAAACATATATGGATGATATGTTGTGATATGACAATGGTCTGGTACAAGTAACAATGCAAAACACACATAATTGATTGATGGGCGCTTCTTTCAATGGAATTCAGTTCTAAAAAGCCAGTCTTTGGTAAAAGGTAATGCTGGTAGGGAGGTGTTCATAAGGGTGGGCACAGCATTAGGGGGTGCCTGTGCACCCATAAAACTCAATGTGCGCACACCTACTGTATGTTGGTGCCGGTGGGGTGTATGAGACTGATCCCCTTCTGCGTTAGTTTAAGTGAACACCCTGAAATTGAAAGAATGTCGAGGACATTCAGAGAGAATCGGAAAGTATGATATCGTCATGTGTGATAATTGTTGCGGTAATATGTGGAAGTTGCACCATAGTTTGCCATAAATTATGTACACTAAAGTAAAGTAAAATTTTATACACAACTGGTGAAGGAGAAATATACTGTTGCACAAAAAACTTGTAGCACACTTGCCTACTCTCCCGGAACAGCCAGAGGCTGGAGAAAATTGGGTGGAGCTCTCCGCCTCCTGACTGAGTGGGCAAGTCTCCCAGCTGAGTACCCCACCACCACCACCACCACCACCATATGCAGTTACCTGCAATGTATGTGGTCTGGTTGGTGCCAAATGATGCAATCTGCAGTCGAATTGCATAGTCGTGCCTCCGCCCCTGACACAATGCCAGTAATTTCTGCATTGTGTAGCAGGGCCACATTGATGCAATCACACTGTCACATCATTGGGGCTGCACTGGTTTCGCATCACATACCCATGTCACGCACCACATTCCCCACCTGGCTGCCTCCTCCCAGCAGAGGTAGGCACATTTTTGGCATGTATGTTTTATAGGTGAACCAGCTTAGACTTTCCCACCCTATCTGTTTATACTTAATACTTATGTCTTATTGCCCCATGCATAAGTGTATACATCTGTCTTGCCTTGTTTGTTTTATTGTTTGTTTCTTTAATGAAAATTAAACAAATAAAATACATTTTCTGTTTATTTTAGTAGTACCAAAGCAGTCACTCCTATTAGGTGCGAATTGCCATTTTTTTCTGCTAATTCTTAACTTCTTATGGAACCAGGCTGAGTAATCTTCTATCATATTGTATGTACTTCACAGGGTGAGAGATGGAAAAATTCTTATTTTATGGGTAAAATATCGGGACAATGTGCAAAATGACTTGGAACCCCCCACATAGCTAATTATGTGGAAGATTCCAATTAGCTGACTTTAAGGGGTATTAAATTAGTTGAGGAAACTGTAGTTTTTTGGCATTTAGATTTGACCTATTTAACTAAGGTGACTATTATTTGACTACTCAGAAAAAAAATCGAGCATGGTTCAAAAACAAGTGGATCGGGAAATTACTTGTTTTTTGCAAAATTGCGGGTGTTTTCACTCATTTTTGGTGAATGCCAAATCAACCAATAAAAAAAAATCCAGTTAGAGGCTGGTTTTATCGGCAAAAATGGATGCAATATTGTAAGTAAACCCAAGGGATCAGGGATAAGTTCCGGATCCCATGTGTTATTGCAGCTCCGAGGGCTGCTTATTAGGGATTATGCTTTGAGTGTCTGATGATGCAGGTTTCAGGGGAAAAGGACGCCGGGATTGGGGCTATTAGGATAACCTATTAGCAGTGGTAAAGTACAACTGCTAATAAGTTACTACCATTAGCACACAAAATGATCTGGATGAAGTACTATGGCAGACATTACATAACTATGAGTCTGAGTTTGAAAGAATATGAAAAAAAAACTGAATTACTAGATAAAAACTTGTCACTCTACACAGATGTGTGTGATTATTTTTGTAGGCTGTGGAGAACTGATGCCGGATATGACCTTTTGCCTTTATATTAAATTTATTCTCCACTTCTCATCTTGTTTTATTGAAAAGCAGAACTCTGGGGCATGTTATGTACAGGGACTGATCCACCTGTACAGCCTGTTTTATTATATATATGAAAATAGTCTGAACATAAAGTATATTGATTATATTAATATTGTGATCTGCCCTCCTAGCCAAAGTCCTTGCTTACAGAGGAGGTAGTATGCAAGCAAAATATTAATATAGTTTTATTTACTTATGTGGTACAGTGTCTATATATATATATATATATATATATATATATATATATATATATATATATATATATATATATGCATACTGTATATTCCCGATCAGCCAGAAGAAAACAATGAAGATACTGTATGAATAAAACATATTGTGCTAGGTGTTATGAGGACCAGGGGTCATGACCCGTTTCCCTCTGCCATTGTTTATGCTGGATGCTTTGTGACAGCTCTATTCTATACGGGAGGCCGCTGCTATCTGTGTAGCTCCCTGTGACTAGATTATGGGGGTCATTCTGATCTATTCGGACGGGGCCGAATTTTCTGGGCGTACCCATGGGATTGCGGGCGGGAAGAGGTGTGCAGGGGGGTGGGCGGATGACGTCACCCACCCGACCCGTCTTCGGCCTCCGCTGACTTATATTTGCGTGCCCTGAAGAAATCATTTGATGGTCGCCATGCGAGTGGATGCATCTTCGGGACACATCCCCTTGATTGGTTGTGAGGAGAGACGGTGGCGGAGGGGGGGTGATTCTGCGGGCGGTGTGGCAGGCCCTCTGGGACTCTCTAAGCTGCGCAGCGTACCGAGTCAATCAGAATCAGGGCCTATATGTATTCTGCAACATACATAATATCTGAGACATTACGATCTGCAGGATACCAGATACAAGTGATGAATGTTCTGCAAAAGCAAAGTTCATAGACTCATTGGATATACTGTAGCCTTTAAAACCCAGAAAATATAATTGTATTCTGATTGAAAATGATCGTTGTTCTTTCAAGGAAGGAAATTTACAACGTATCATTCTGGAGCTAAGGCGAAAATGCCATACCCTTCATTACTAGTATTTGTGTGTAATTATTCATCTCTAGAAGATATTTTATGTCTTGGACCAGTACAATTTACTCCTTTGATTGACGTTGTATCCTACCTAACAGCTCCTTTATCCAGCGCGGTTCTAGACTCCCTCCGGTTACTTCCACTAATCTCCCACTCTGGTTGGAGTTTATAAAGAACCTGTGAGATGTATATGAGGCTAAACGCTTTATATTCCGTGTTGCCATTTATTTCTCAGCCATCAACTCGTACAGTGGGATGTATTCAGCGACTTTTGCAAGCTGTGGCAGCGAGCAGTGGTGCCTGCTCGCTGTCACGGCTCGCAGGGTCACTATTCAACTGACCCCCTGCACACGCCGTTTCCACCTTGCTAGGGTTTTGTAGCGATGGGGGAAACGGCGTGTGCGGCTGCTAAAGCAGCGAGGCTCCTGGCTAAATGCAACTCTCCCTCGCTGTTTTGGGGTTCCGTTAGAAAATTCGATGAGGTGAGTGACCGGGGCAGGCTTTAAATGGCGAGGGTCGCTTGTTTTCGGTGATCCCTGTCGTTTAACCCCTTGCCGGCTGCATTGAATACAGCCCAGTATGCCCACACGCCGCTTTTACATTTAGCTCAGCGCAATCTGTTGTCTTTAGTTTTAATGCTGCGGACTCCAGACCAGTCTAACTACAATGTACTGTGCGACAGTGGAATCCAAATCTTGTATGAAGTCCCCTATAGAGTTATATGTATAAAATAAGCTTCAGTAACACTGTATACTGTTTCTCCCTTTCTTATATGCTGCTTACTCTTGTTCTATTGTCATATGACTGCTCATTGTTTCAGTGATGCATCCATTGTTACACCCCAGCAATAGAAATATGTCTACTTAATATACAGAGGTGTACCAGCCAGATGCCTGCTAGAGACAATAATACCAATGTGCTTGCATCTTTAGGCTAGCCCCCTGCCTGTGCAGCCTAGCTGTGAAGGCAGTTACAGAGCTGCAACTTTCACATTGTGACCTGCAAATGGTCAGGACACGCCTCTGACACTCCCCCACCGGGACTTAAGCTGGCCATACATCTACAGATCGATTGTCAGATCTGGCTGGTTGGAACAAACACCTGGTTTGTATATGAATGACAGTTTTTGGCAGTTTTCCAGCATTTCAAAACCAAATGGTCAACTGTCATTTGCTCTCATCCATTACCAGGATTTTGTTCCAACCAGCCCAATCTGACAATCGATTTACACTGTGTTCACATTTTCCTGAATGCGACGCAGTTTGAGGGCTCGCATATTTGATTTCCGCTAATCAGCGGATAATGCTGAATTAGCACCATAGTGCAGTACATTTAATATTCAAAGCGGCATTAGCCCAATGTATCTACCAGCATGACAAATCCTTAGGGCTATTTCACACACTCCGGCTCAATCCGGATGGTAAAATGCTGAACAGGCAAAATCCATAAATGTTTATCATCATGGACAGCTTATGGGCTATTTCACATGCTCCGGCTCCTGCCGGACGGCGAAACCCCACACGGCCAGGAAGCTGTGCAACACACAGTAGTTTACAAAAGTGGGGATGTCCACAGCCCGGCAACCGTCCCATCAAGTGGTGGGGTCCGGCTGCAAACTGGCGGACGGGCCGTGGCTGTCCCGTGTGAATGGACACTTCCTGGCCATGCAGGGTTTCGCCGTCCGGCAGGAGCCAGAGCATGTGAAATAGCCCTATGTGTCCTTTCTCTCGGACCGTGGCCAACCCATCCTAACATGCCAATGTGTTAAGAGGGAGATAGCGGCCTTTCACACACACCAATTTTCTGGTGTGCTGTTTTAGCTATCCCCCAACCTGACATCACCGGTAATCCCCATCCCCAAATTTGCACAGCACCTGCTCACGGAATCGGTGCATGTGAAAGGCACAACTGTCCGGCAAAAAGCCGGACAAAGTTTATCTGTCTTTTTGCTACCCGGTCAAAACCGGAGTGTGTGAAATAGAACTAATCTAATTTGTTTTCCATTGTGCAGCTTCCAAAAGGAAGGGGGGGGGGCACCTCTGCTGATTTGTGTACTGCATGTTCTGCTCAATTAATTTTAAATCAAAGCCTTTAAAACTGTTTATCATTGCCTTTTGGTATTATAACATGCAGAATCCAGATATATTTACCTTTTTTTTTTTTTTTGCAGCGTTATTCAAGACAAATTCTGTGGAATCATTAACATATGTGTGGAAAGCCTTCATGATGTAATGACAGAAGATCCAGAGACGAATATGTACAAAGAGTAAGTGGTAAACTATTAGTCGTCTCTCAGCTGTAACGATTGTTATTGTCCTATGAACAATAAGAGACATTGGAAGGATAACAGGAGCCTCCGGCGTAACTCCAGTGGTGGGAATTGTAATTGTTCGCCCATTGCCACTTTACTCTCCTTGTCCTTCTGATGAGAACATTGTAACACAGATAGAAACACGGAGGGGACGTTTATGGAAACTGGGGCAAATGTGGTATTGCTCAAAGCAGCCAATCACAATCTGTTATTTTCTAAGCCAGTTGGGAAATGAAAACATACATGCTAGACACAGTCTACACCAAGAAAACAAGTGTAGCAGCGCACAGCTTTGAGAATAAATGAAAAATCGTATCAGATTGGATGATCTTGAATAAGATAATTTTTTTAACACTTAATGTAATTTAAAATGCATATATCCTAAATATCATGATAAAACATACATGAACACCCCAAAAGTGGTATAATAAACACCGGAGAGTCCGTTCCTAGTATACCTCTGGGAGAAGATATTTGGAAAGGATAGTTACCACCCTTTTAGAGGGTATACAGGTCCTCCAACAGTCCTTACTCGGTCCAAGGTGGCACAAATTACCGATGGCTGTGAGGGGGTGGGTGAGTCCAGTCCACGGTCCGTGGATGCACCGACTTTTTAGGCAGATAGCAGCTGCAATGGATGTTGAGTTCCTTCAAAGTTTTTAGAAGGGTCCCAGAGGTTGGTTCAGACTTCTATCCGGTATGGGTGTGTACAGTATGTGGGGTTGTCCAAACAGCTCACTGATGCGTTTCGCCACTCCAGGTGGCTTTATCAAAGGTGGGTCCAAACCTACACCAAACCTAAAGCTACCAACAAACCGTTTTTGACACATTTAAGATGAAAACAGTTTAAGATTTCAACAAGGGCTATTAACATTTCTTCCATCTACGGTTCTGATAATTTCAAACCCTACTTTGTACTGTAATAAAACAAAGAGACCTAAAATATTAAATAATTCCTACTTTGTAGCTATGGGAATAAATACCTTTGTGGCCTGACCCTACAATCACTAATCGTCTATTTTGCATGCCCTTTTCTTATTTAGATGATGACAATTATTGTTCAACTTTCTGAATTGTCCAAATTCTAAACTAAAGACTAAAGTTTTTTGGGGCAATTTCTACTTCCAAGCATCAACTATTTCTTTATAATAATATTTTTGAATGTTCCTCCTGACTTGGTATATGGGAATGAGGACCACTGTCATATAGTACATCAAGCAAGAGCATCTTTCCACTCCTGATTATTATATGCTGGATATAGGAAATTCAGAAAGTCCCTTTGCAGTGTCTGTGTACTTACCAAATCTTCCCACAGTGAGAGTTTTGAACTGTAGGGTCTCTGGTGGCTTTGTTGCGTGCGGGGTCCCACTCACGCTGCAGGGTTTCCTTGCTCTGTGATTTCCCACTGGCTGCATCCCTCTCTTGCCTTCCACAGCTGCAGAGGAGAGATTTACCCTGAGACGGCTCTTATTGCCGAGGGACTTTTTGAACTCCCTGTACTTATTACCTGATAAACATAACAGAATTGCCTATGTTTGCATAATCTATGAATTGTCTTACACTACAGTAGAGTTGCTGTACATTACTATGTATGATGCTTGAGGCCAATCAGCTCTTGAATGATCGTAAATTCTACTTCATATTAAGATTACTCTTGAGGATATACGTTACAGGTTTAGAATGACCTCACTGGGTTCAAATACCAATATACAGTGCATCCGGAAAGTTTTCACAGCTCTACACTTTTTCCACATTTTGGAATCTTATAGTACCGCCTTATTTCAAAATGGAATAAATTCATTGTTTTCCCTCAAATTCTACACCCAATACTCCTTAATGTAAAAAAATAAAATAAGAAATCAAAAGTACTGTATATAAGTATTCACTTTATTGTTGCACCTTTGGCAGCAATTACAGCCTTGTGGCTTCATATTCAGCCTCTTTTGAATATGAATCTACAAGCTTGGTACATTTACTGTATCTTTGGGCAGTTTTGCCCATTCCTCTTTCCCTCTATCCTGACTAGTCTCCCAGTTCCTGCCACTGAAAAACATCCCAGAGCATGATGCTGCCCCCACCACGCTTCACTGTAAGGATGGTATTGGCCTGGTGATGAGCGGTGCCTGGTTTCCTTTAAACATGATGCATAGCATTCACGCCAAAGAGTTCAATCTTTGTTCCATCAAACCAGAGAATTTTGTTTCTCATTGCCTGAGAGTCTTTCAGGTGCATTCTTGCAAACTCCAGGCGGGCTGCCATGTGCTTTTTACTAAGGAGTGGCTTCTGTCTAGCCACTCTACCAGACAAGCCTGATTGGTGTAGAGATGCTTGTCCTTCTGGAAGGTTCTCCTCTATCCACATAGGAATGCTGTAGCTCTGACAGAGTGACCACTAGGTTCTTGGTCACCTCCCTTTTCTAGTTCCCTTCTCCCCCGATCTAGATGTCTGACCAGCTCTAGGAAGAGTCCTGGCGGTTCCGAACTTTTTCTGTTTACGGATGATAGAGGCCACTGTGCTCATTGAGATCTTCAAAACAGCAGTTATTTTTCTTTGACTTTCCCCAGATTTGTGCCTCGAGACAATCCTGTCTCAGAGGTCTACAGACAATTCCCTTGCTTGTTGTGTTCTCTGACATACACTGCCAAATCATGTCCAAACAACTGAATTTGCCACAGGTGGATCAATCAAGCTGTGGGAACATCTCAGGGATGGCCAGTGGAATCAGGATGCACCTGAGCTGAATTTTGAGCTTCATGGCAAAGTCTGTGAATATTTATGTACATGTGATTTCTTAGTTTTTTAAATACATTTGCAAAAGTCTCCCCAAAAACTTTATACATGTTGTCATTATGGAATATTGTGTGAAGAATTTTGAGAGAAAGCATTAATTTATTCCATTTTGAAATAAGGCTTTTACATAAATAAATGTAGAAAAAGTGTATACTTTCCGGCTGCACTGTATTTTATTCCAGAAAATGCTTTCCTGTTGAATCGTGTACATCCATAAAATTGACAACAGCTGATAGTTACAATGCCGCAATATGAATCATCACAACAGACTATAATGTACGGTGCTGCCAGCACAGTTGAATACCTAACTGTACTGTAGTTTGCGCACTAGCCACTTGCCTGAGTGTCAGTTTTATTACAGTGCAGGGCGAACTCTACCCATAAGGACTCATAGATAGTTGCCCAGGTCGTCACAGCATAGGGGACACCTAAAACACTGAGGGGCAGATGTATTAAGCCAGGTGAAGAGATACAGTTTAAATAAAGTAGAAGGTGATTACACACCAGCCAATAAGCTCTGTTTCAAATATGACAGTTGGGAGTTGATTGGCTGGTGCATTATCACCTTCCACTATCTCTTCACCATGCTTAATACACATGCCCCTGAATGAGCGACTCATTCGTGTTATACTTTAGATGCCCGTGTTATTCCCCCGCACACAGCAGCAGTCTCTGATTAATGTGAAACTGCTGGCTGCTACTCCTCCATGCATTACACAGTGTGTGTGGCCCTTGGTAAGGTAGGAAGTTACAGATGTGGGGTCACAACATGTAAGTTGCATATGGGTAAAAATGGCTGGGGCAGTGCCCAGGGAGCTCACAAGGCTTGTACTGGCACTATTACAGTGGCTTGACTATAGATTGTAAGCTTGCAGCAGGGCCCTCCTACCTCCAAGTCTGTCTGTTGTTACCCAGTTTGTTTTATCACTGTCTACAATTGTAAAGCGCAACGGAATCTGCTGCGCCATATAAGAGACTGTAAATAAATAAAAATAAATGAATAGTAGTTTTTTGATTGCCAGTTCTATTATCCTCCATCAGGAATACAGAAATGTAAATACATTAGTTCTAAGCAGTGTAAACAAATCTCCAATCTGAGAAGTCTGTTGGTTGCAGTATGGGATTAGGCGGCTACAATCGAATGAAGATGCTGTTTTATCAAGAGTGAACAGATAGCTAATGCATTTTCCTTAACGCAGTCATCCATAAACATACACTCTAGGGGCTCTGTGAATCATGTAATCAGAGGCCTTTTCATCCGACAATGTTACAGCGCTAACCTAACAAGTAATAAACAGACCGGCTTACACGTCGCACAGTTCTTATAGGGAAAGTTCCTCTTCTGCTCTGTGAGTGTAAGGGCCTAATAAATTCATTTTATATGGACAGTATATGTTTCAGTTATTTAGTAACAGTCACAAATGCAGTGTATATATTGAAAGCAGCACACTCTAGTGAAGTGTTTTTCAACCTCTGTGCCGTGTCACACTAGTGTGCCTTGAGCTGTTCTCAAGTGTGCCCCCAGATCTAGAGATGCCCAAACCAGGTTACAGCCACCACCAGTAGAACTGTTATTTACTGGCCGCTTCTTTTCATTTAAAAGGCCAATGTGTTTAAATTTTGTTACCTGTGGGGACCAGTGTGATTGTTTTTTTTATATGGGGGTCAAAAGTTTGATTTTTTTTTTCCCTGTGGGGGCCAATGTGTTTTGCCTTGTGAGGATCTCATGGTGTGCCTTGGCACTTTTTAACTCTTATTTAGTGTGCCGCACAGTTAAAAGGTTGAAAATCATTGCTCTAGTGCTTATATACAGGTATACAAATGCCCTGAAGTCTATTATATTAATCTCCCAAATTTACACAATCTTATTTTGCTTCATTTATGTGAGTGGAGAGCGACAAGAGGTCCATGGACCTAATTCAGATCTAATCGCTGCTGTGCGAATTCACACATTGGGCAATTATTGGTAGACTGCGCATGCATGCTGCCCATATTAAGCATGCGCGAGGTTGTGCTGCAATGAAATCGTGCTAGTTTTTTCCTTGCTAGCCGTTCGCAGGGTGATTGACAGGAAGTAGGCATCTGGGGGTGGTAACCGGCGTCTGGGGGTGGTCACCGACTGTTTAATGGGAGTCTTAAGAAAACCGCTAGGCATGACAAAATTAACAAAGGGAGTGTCAGGGAAAATGCTGGCGGGCACAAGCGTTTTACTCACTACTTATTCTTCTAGATCTTTCTGTTGCGTTTGACACTGTGGATCACACTCTTCTACAAACACTACACTCCCTAGGTCTTAATGATACAGCCCTTTCCTGGTTCACATCTTACCTATCTGATTGCTCTTTCAGTGTTCGCTTCTCTGACTCTACTTCCTCTTCACTACCTCTGTCGGTCAGAGTTCCGCAAGGCTCAGTCTTAGCAAACTAATCAGCTCTTTCGGATTTCAGTATCACTTGTATGCGGATGATACTCAAATCTATCTATCAACCCCAGAGTTGTCACCTGTGGTTTTGGGCCGAGCCTCTGAATGTCTCTCTGCCATCTCATCTTGGATGTTTTCTTGCCACCTCAAACTCAATATTTCCAAAACTGAATTACTTATATTCCCACCAAGTAAGAACAGTTACCATCCTGATATCTCCATCGCAGTTGACAACTCAACAATCTACCCTACCCCACAAGCTCGTTTCTTAGGGGTCATCCTCGACTCTGAACTGTCCTTTCTTCCACATATTCAATCTGTCTCCAAATCATGTTACATGCATCTAAAAAACATATCCAATATACAACCGTATCTCACACAAGACACTACTAAATCTCTTATCCATGCACTCATTATATCCCGCATTGATTATTGCAATAGTCTCCTAACTGGTCTTCCCAAGAACAGACTCTCGCCACTGCAATCCATTTTAAATGCTGCTGCTAGGCTGATCTTCCTTGCAAGACGCTCATCGTCTGCTGATCCGCTCTGCCAGTCCCTCCTTTGGTTGCCTGTATCTTACCGTATTCAATATAAAACACTTATACTCACATATAAAGCTATTAACCTTACTGCACCAGCATATATCTCTTTACTTATCGCGAAATATCTCCCAACTCGACCACTCCGCTCAGCACAGCTCTGCGTCTCTCTTCTGCACAGATCACCAGCTCCCATTCACTATTACAGGACTTTCATCGGCTGCTCCCATCCTATGGAATGCCCTTTCACGCACAATAAGGCTCTTCACTCGCCTCCAAAATTTCAAGTGTTCCCTGAAAACTCACCTCTTCAGGCAAGCCTATCATATCTAAGTCCCACACGCATAACCCTCTGAGGCACTTATGTATTATATAGCTTCCCTTCTGGACTTGTAACTTGGTGGGACTGCTATGCTATTACTGATGCCTGTCCTTGTGTTTCCCTCCTATATACCTATAGATTGTAAGCTTGCAGCAGGGCCCTCCTACCTCCAAGTCAAGTTTGTTTTATCTCTGTCTACCATTGTAAAGTGCAACGGAATCTGCTGCCTTATATAAGAAACTGTAAATAAATAATAGAGGAGGGTGTGACGTCAACTCCGGCCACGATATGCCTGTATTCATCACAGCTTGCAAGTAAGTCCAGGGCTACTCGGTGCTCGAGATGACTGGTGCCCAGTGTAAAGCTCATTCGATGGTGAGCGGCTGGAGATGGTATTTGGATAAGTGAATTCACTTACAGATGGAGCTGGTCTCTTCATTGCTGGCACTGCGCCAGCACCAGAATCTGTCGAAGAGACGCCCCATCTGACTGAGACGCGCGTGCGTGTCTCAGTTTCCCGTCGGCGGGGGGACGGGAACCCTGTGAGTTTCCGCTTCAGGGCGACGGACAGGGTTAGGGGGGGGGGGTGCGGCAGGGAGCCCCATTGTAAGACGACGTTCGCACATCCCCTTACGGCGGCTGGCGGGGGATGGCCATCCCCTGCAAGAGCGAGGCCCACTCCATCTGTATATACCTCGACATAGGGGCGTGCCAGTCCCGAAACGTTGGTCTTAACTTTAAAATATTATTATTATTATAATTTTATTTATAAGGCGCCACAAGTGTTTCGCAGCGCCGTACAAAGGAACAATACAGGGAGACAAAACTTGGCATAACATTGAATAAATAACAAAAATACAGTACAAATAAAGAGCACCACAGTTCAATACACATTACAGCTTAAATGTAAGTAGTGAGGACCCAATCAACATACAACTAGAGGCTTGAGGCCAATGATGGAGATGAGTATGAAGATGGTCACTGAGTGTTTACCCTGATAGTGAATACATGAACACAGCATGTTTGAAAAGACCTTTTGAGTGCCATCTTTATTCAAACATTGTATGCATCAGCCAGACATTTCTGCAAGGGTCTCTCGCGAACCCCACGTGCAGGGGAAGGTTGTTTTAGTACCCAGAATCCCCCCTCCCACGTGTGTTGCTGCGATTTGAGGGTCACTGTGTAGGGGCAGAGCAGGTATGATACAATTCCATCAGAAGCTCTCCATTTTTGGGCTTAGTAATATCTGCACATGTGGAACCAACCCCCCCCCCCCCCCAGGAAAAATCCTGCATTTGCCCTGGGGGGGAGGGGGGGTGTACCAATCCCATGTTGATGACTATCAGGGTAATGTGCCTGTGGAGGGGGGACAGGTTGAAACTCATTACGTTAGACCCACTTACACTTAGTAGAGGTTAGGTATCACAAATACCAATCTGCTAGTATTCCTATCTAAATTGTGAATCGGATAACAATCCGGTTGATGATATCCCTATTTCTATGTCACACAGCAGATAAATAGCAGGCTGATATGTGATGTGCAATAGTAATGGAAATAAATATTTGGATGATTGTTTTTTTCTGTGTTTAGCGAAGTGTGAACTGATGGAATGGATGCATCAGTATATACAATGTAGTTCATGTATAAAATGTGTGCACTAGGCTGTAAACGTCAAGTTTTTTTTTTTTTTTTGAGGTCTAACTGGAAATGAGTAGATTAGGCCAACAGGGACCGATGGTCACAAACATTATTAGAAATTACAGGCCATTGAGAATGAGAAAGTGATGGAGTACAGGCATAAGAAACATTACTACAAATCTGAGGGCATTGCACTTTTTAAACTAAGTTTGTTTTCTTTTATACAACGTTACTGGATAATTTTTCTGTACTATACATGGATCAGGCTGGCAATAACTAATGGTAAAACCACAGTGGAATAGGTTAAATATTTTATCATGTTACCAGTCTGCAAAAAAAATAAATAGCTTGTATTTGAATCCAATTACAAATGTCCCTTGCTGCTCTAATTAGCGTCTAATTCCTGTTTATAGTGGATTTAGAGGCTTATTTGTCACTTTTTAAAATAAAAGTTAGTATTGCCTGTAGCAACCAATGAGATGCTAGGTATTATTGAAAAAAGCACTACATAAATGAATCTGATTGATTGCTTATTAGAGGTTTTTCACAAATTCCTCCCTAAAGTGTGAACCTACAGTACAAAGCACATTGGAATAGTGCAATGAAAGTGAAGCTGGCCATACAATAGTGCGATTTGAGCACGTCTTACTCGATTCTGACGCATCAGGCTGAGAAATCAGGTGAAAAGTGACAATCGTAACCTCCAATTCTGATCCGCGATCTTGTGCGCATCAGATCAGAGCCGGAGATCGCAAGGGCTGCCCCTAGGATTTCTTGGTTCCCACAGCACTTGCTGGGATCGCATGGGATATAGCGTATGCAAAAGGACCGCATTCAATATATATCCCATACCATCCTGCTGCCCGGGAAGGCCGGTTTCTGGGGGATCGTATGCAACTTCTTCAAATTATTCTGTTCACTATCTCCCCAAGCCCAAGTAAAACTGCAACTGCTGTCTCTCCCGTGCAAGGTTGCCTAGCATGTAAAGTCCCTCCCACAATACGATCAAAGCCCCCCCCATCCTTTTGAGATGTGACTGTAGTTTGAGCTTCGCGCACATAAGCTGAGTGCGAAAAATAGTCTAATAGCGATTTTTCGCACTTCTGCAAACTATGCTGAATCGGGCACATATACATATTATTTTCTGGCCTGAAAACATACTGCATGATTGCAAAATGTCTTCAGCGATACACATTCATAGATGGCTTTGTCAGATAGAGCACGTTGTCGAAATTGAATTAAGTTCACATTGTGCTTATAGATGTCGTTTTTCTCGATAGAAAATTACCTTGTTTTGCTAGAACGATTAGATGGACGTGCCGCTGACTGGCTGGGTAATAGCCTTTGCTGCCACATTCTTTTCACAATGGGTCATTGTTCCTGTTGTATGCGCAGAAAATGACTTATTTTCAAAAAAATGTCCATAGCCGTCACCATCAATAACCATAAAACACGAAGCGTAACCGTTTGATGCGTGACTACATAGCCATGTCAAGTATCGTGCTCGGGATTTAGCAATCCAACCCCTTCCGCACTGAATGGACAGAAATATCAATCTGCTGTTTCTTGGGTTTAAAAATAGCCATGGCGTTCTCATGAAGAATTTCCTGTGAGGAGCGGTAATGACTTTAAGGAATGCTCCATTCATACTGTTTAAACATTCAGCAGCACGCGTTCTGAATGCCTGATGACTGTGTATCCTATGTATGATGAAAATGATCAGGAAAACACGTATTTGCAAGATGGTAAATATGCGTTTCACGTCACTCCTCGTTCCCATGCTAACTCAGTAATGTCACAACATGTTATATTGTATAAAATTGGTTATTTAGACAGCAGCTGCTCAGTTTAACACATCCCAGTTTCTGATGCATTGTATAGAAAGTGTCACATTATTGTGATATTTGCTTGTATGTATGCCCTTGGGATTTCCCTTATAGGACTACTGCGTTCATGCTGAAATTACACACATCAAGATGAAATGTGGTTTCGGTTCCAAAATGCGGAAAAAGGTAACGGAATGGTTCCGGCTCTCTGGGTACATGGCCTTGGGGTTTCTTTGTCACAATTCCCTCTGCATTTTGTGACCGGCCATTCATCCTAGTGTGCAAAGATAACAACCTTGTGTTTGTCCGTTACATACTGTACTGGCAGTGAACAGGGCTGCTTAGTCCAGATGAAACTGTTAAGATGAACAGACGAGAGAGGAATACAGTAGGACAGCATTCATTTTCCCCTTGCAACAGTGTGTGTGTTGCATAGGAGGAGGTTAAACGGGGCGCCCACTGGCATTTTATAAACACATTCAAACGGCAGTGACCCTGCCTGTCGCATGTGAACGTTTGTGACACGTGGTAGTTCTCCTTGCATTTGGGGAGGTCGGTGAAGAACAGTACTTGAATTATATCGGCCAACCATTGTGACAGTAAAGAAATTCTATCATAATAAAATGATGACAATTCATGACATGGTTGCTAATAGATTTAATCATTTACACATCGGCTGCCACATAATGGCACGGTCATATTTTACAACATGTGGAATTGCCAGGCTGTCACTGCTTCCCATTAAGGAAACACCAGGGATCACTAAGGACTTATTTTTCCTTCACAGTGCACTGTACCTACTGAATCTAGAAATGACCGCCAGTGGTCAAGCACCAATGGTACCGAGAAGCCCTGTCCCCACCTCTGATTGACGCACCACTCATGAGTTATGTCATCCCTAGCTGTATCCACTCACAGACTGGCTGCTACTGCCGTGCTTCTAGCCCAAAGCAGAGGCCTGCTCTGAATATGATTGGCTGTGAGATGAAATTGGGGAGCTGTGAGCCCAAATTGTGGATTAACTACAACTTTATACAGCACATTGCATCCAGGGGTAAATGTATGAAGCAGTGATGAATTGCCTGGTTCTTTATCCCCGGCCAATCAGCTCCTAACTGTCCCTTTTTAAACCCAGCAATTAACTTAACAGTCAGGAGCTGATTGGCCGGTGATAAAGTACCAGGCACTTTATCACTTCTCCTCCCTTATCACTGCTTCATACATCTACCCCTAAGTCTTTAGAGGGAGTTTGAGCGTATTCATATTATATCCACAATTATGTGCATGTTCCAAAGCTTCTCTTCTCATTATATCATGCAACTGTGGTTGCCATGGTTTGCAGTGGTACTCCCATGAGACACTGGAAACTTTGGTGGATTTAAATTATTTATAGCTGTATGAAGAAACACACCAATGAAATGGCATTTTGGCAATTGCATTTCCTAGGCTTTTGGCATGATTCCAAATGCACTTTATATGACGATTTATAGGGCCTTATTTTGGTTCACTCTTTCTGACAAAATACTTCTTAGATGGACAAAACCTTGTGCACTGCAGGGGGGGCAGATGTAACATGTGCAGAGAGAATTAGATTTGGGTGAGTAATTTTGTTTCTGTGCAGGGAAAATACTGACTGCTTTATTTTTACACTTCAATATAGATCTCACTTTGAAGTAAAACCCCACCCAAATCGAATTCTCTCTGTACAAGTTACATCTGCCCCCCTGCAGTGCACATGGATTTGTCCATCTAAGAAGGATTTTGTCAGAAAGAGTGAACCAAAATAAGGCCCATAGTGATACTGTGAGGTATACTTTGTTTTTTTGTCAGTTAAAAGTCAAATCTGAAACTTGTAAAAGAAATAAGGCAAATAATACAAAAAGTTTAAAAACATAAGTATCTCAACATAAGATACTGCAGAACTGAGGTACTTTGACGAAATTAGGCCATATTTAAAATATATATGACAGCAATTTAATATTCACATGCTTTACGTTTTCTTTATATATACGTATTATTCTTTATTGCTGAGTGGCATATTCTGTTTCTTACTTCCATGGATTAAATCTTCGAGTCAAAACTAGTACAGCTTTTCTGCAGATCAGTGGAAATGAATACTTTTTAAATTAAACATTTGAAATAATATAAAGAATCCATATTCGCTAAATGTGAGGAAATAGGACTATGGCATATTAAAAGGATACAAAAATAAATTATATATGAAAGAAAAGTTTGCTAACCTTGGACCAATACTTAAACTATTTTTTAATTTATTTATTTATTTACAGTTTCTTATATAGCGCAGCAGATTCCGTTGCGCTTTACAATAGTAGACAGTGATAACACAAACTGGGCAACAACAGACAGACTTGGAGGTAGGAGGGCCCTGCTGAAAGCTTACAATCTATAGGGATATAGGGGGAAACACAAGGACAGGCACCAGTAATAGCATAGCAGTTACAAGTCCAGAAGGGAAGCTATATAATACATAAGTGCCTCAGAGGTTTATGCGTGTAGAACTTAAATATGATAGGCTTGCCTGAAGAGATGAGTTTTCAGGGAACGCTTGAAAGTTTGGATGGAAAGTTTAAATGTGTTTATTTTATTACCAACATAATAATTTAAAAATAAAAATGACAAAAATGACAGTCTCTTGGACTGTCCAGGAGTGTAGCCAATAGTTAGATACACGTCTTTTAATCAAATTGTTATGTAATATTATTAATTGATAGATCACAACCTATCAGCATTTCACTATTATCTATCACCTCATCAGACTGATCTTATGCCTGGCCATCATCACAAACAGACACTGTGATGTCACTTCTTAGAATAACATGGGTCTTCAAACTGTGGCCCTCCAGATGTTGTGAAACTACATGTCCCAGCATGCCCTGACAGTTTTGGCATGCTCTTATAGGAAAAAATGTGGCGATGCATGTTGGAACATGTAGTTTCACAACATCTGGAGGGCCACAGTTTGAAGAACCATGGAATAGAACTGTCAGTTTGTAGCGGTATTTGCTGATCTCCCTTTCCACATTGTAAGGTATGTTTGTTTTAAACCATATTTATTTATTAACTATTACTTATATAGAGTGCAGCGAATTATGTTGCGCTTTACAATTGAAAACAGTGATAAACCAAAACTGGGTAATAACCGACAGTTATAGTTAGAGGCAGGATGGCCTAGCTTGCGAGCTTATGCCCTGTACACACAGGGAGAGTTGAGCCTCAGTGCTGAGCAATCTAGGAAAGTTCCGCACCAGAGATGTGTGCTGAGCGATCTGTCATGCCTGTGTTCTCTGGGGAGAGGACACAGGTGACATCTAGATATTTCAAGTATACTTCAAATATCTAGTCTGGCAACAGTGACACGCGGGAACGTGCAGCGCCTTCACCTGGGGCCATACACAGTGGGTATGTAGCTGGAAAGGAAAGTTTATGAAGGTTTTTTGATTAAATTTGATAAGTTTGCCCAAAGGCAATGTGAATGTCTGGAGACTACAGGAAAGTTATGTTGTGCATGGGACGGCACTCTACAGAGTGGGTGCACCCTGAATGAAGTCCTGCAATTGTAAGTGGGAGCAAATCATGAGTGTGGATGAAATGATAGATGGATACAAATGGAAAATGCAGCAAGTTATGATTTATCTCCCATCATGTAACTGGCTAACATCATAAACAGTCTTTGTGATGTCACTGTTTTGTAAAGATCTGTCGGTTATCACCTGTATCTACTTATTTCACTGCTTACAGCGTGAGTTAAGCTGGATGGAACCTAAATGATAGATAAATAGTAATAGATATTCATAGTTGTAGTATTAGTAATGCTTCCATATTGTGATTTTTCACCTCCATACGATCATGTGTATATCTAATATCATAATGTGAACTGGGGGTACTGTGTGGTATAATTTGTACTGGTAGCCCTATATGTGACATAATATGAACTAGGGAACTACTTGGCTCATTATAAATTAGGACACTAATATGGGATATAACATTAATGTTATTAAAATGTTGCTCTTCTCCATAATCAAACTTCAGGACCTATAATATACTGTCAACATGTATGATAAACCTTGTATCTTGTACTACAAACATTTCAAATATAAACTATCATGTACAGAGCCCCTGTCCACTTACTACAACTGCTGCCTTGATGTAACCCATGTCTCCACAATTTGCTTTACCCCTCACAGTCTAAGCCAAATGTAATAGGTTGCAGTTTTGTAATGAGTTTGAAATTACAGTATGGCGATATTTTGCCATATGTAATAGGAGCCAATTTTATGGTTGAGTATGAAAATCGACAGCAGGTTTCACTGGAAAAAAGGGGGGGTTCTTGGACTACTGCATATTTAAATTATAAACATAATAAGAGGTGTTACCATGCTGAGGCAGGAAAAAGAAAAATGCAGGTGTACAGTACACTGTAAGCACTAACAATACTATTAGTCAAAATTATTTTGATAAACTCTTACAACATTGGTTCCCAATCTGTGTATTGTCAAAGTCCTTTGATAAAGTTGCCATTCAGCAATGAAACATGTTAGGAAGCACCTGGTCATTCTGAATTTGTTGGACTTGATTTTGAAGTTTTATTGGAGTACTCAAGCTTCTAACCACAGCAGTTTAAACTTTTGGTTCCTGGTTACAAATCCGGAAAAACTACCTTTATAACTGCCTAAATTGGAATACCACCACCTGCTCCAAGTTTGGATACAAGGATCGCACCACCGTGAGGATGCCTCTGTGACTGAGGACTGCTATTACCCTCCAGCGAAGCCTTAAATCCTGCAAGGTATATGGACTCCCTTAAATGACTTAATCCAGCCCAGACATATACCAGGGACCAAATGATCATTTGATCACAAAGCAAACACTAACCAACTAGTGGGATTCTAATCACTAAGTACAAATCCTCTCTTGTCCTTATTAATGCATTTTTATTTCTGCATTTTAAATTGTTTTATTGTTTATTACATTTGCTGCTAGATAAATATCATATTTTTAATATTGAATATTAGTTTAATAAATATATTATTGTACTACCTAATTGATCCACAATTTTTGAGCGCTCCACAACCCCCTTTTTTCCATTTGTACTCTTTTGGGTACTAGACACCCCCTAGTGGAAGCTGCTTGACACAACACCCCATCTAGGCGCCTGTTTTTTTCTAGCCCCAGGGCTGGAAAATATCTATATTGTTGTTGCAACCAGGGCTGTGGAGTCGCAGTCGAGGAGTCGGAGGCAATTTCGAGTACCTGGGGTCAGAGTCGTATTCGGCAAACAATGCACGACTCCGAAAATTATAATTAATGACTTCTTTACTGTAAGAATAAAGACCAAAACATGCAGTGCCTCAGGTAACCGCAAAACGAACATGTTAAGTGACCGTGAAAAAGCATGCTTTTCATGTGCTTCACTATATGGCACGCAACGCACAATTCGGAGCACCAATACTTATAAATGTATTCTCCCTTGTAGTTTACAACTTATTTCCAACGTTCAATAAGGTTTTCAATACCTCGTTTGTAGAAATCACCTGGTGTAGACTCGAAAAATTCATTCAACCAAGCTCTCCCACCATACGCACAACATCTTTTTACGCGGATGAAGATCTTGTTTCATGCGCGGGGTCGTTTGTTTACCTTGGCTAAGCCATTCCTTACGCTGGTTCATATTGATGTACAGGCACCATTTTTCGTCGCCAGTAACGATTCGGTAAAGAAATCGTTCCTTGTGTCCATGAATTGAATGGTGACGAGCAAGCAAACCAGCGGAGATTGTGGCTCGTTGATTTTTGTTGTTGTCACAAAGCATGCGGAACTCATGCTCCACACTTCTGAACCTTTCCTATTGAGTTAAGATTCTTCTCTATAGCTAGAGGAGCTTAGAAGGACTTGATGGAACAGCTTCTTGTATTCAACTGTTAGTGTTTATATTTATTTTAAAACCTGCGTGCCTGCTTGTCTGTATGAGGGTAGACATGTGTACATGTTTCTGGAAGAAACTGTCTATCCTAGGTTTTTAAGTGTGGTGCAAGGAATGTATCAAATACATTCGCATATTAATACAGAGGGGTCGGAGTCGGAACATTTATCTACCGACTCCACAGCCCTGGTTGCAACATGAGTTTTTCACCTTTTTTTGTCAACGTGGACCCCCAGTTTTTTGGTCTGTATCCCCTTGCATGCTTTGGGCCATGTTTACTATTCTCAGTCGGTATCCAAATGGATGGTAAAAAGTGAAAAAATACCCCAAAACTTCCATGTCAACCTTTTGCTGGTGTCGATCTTTTGACAAATGTGGACATTGTGCACATCAACCCTTTGATGTCAACCTAGACATTTTCTTCCGTCCAAATCCAATGCTTTGGGGTCACCGTTGCTTGGGGGTGGGGCAGCACATCATGAGAACCCTGATAGGCCAATGGCCAGATGAGGCCAGGTGCTTTTTAATTTGTTCAATGTTGTCATTATGACTTATTTTATTATTTTGTAACCAGTGATGGGGGCGATGGTCAGTAAATTGTGCTTGTGGAGAGATGTTGTGCCTAGAGATGCTTTGACCCATTTATTTGACCGTCGGCAATTATAGCATAATTATGCATTTTTCTCAAGCATTTTTTCAATAAATTATAGGGAAAAAGCAATGCTCTCAATGATATACACAACCAAGTGAATCAAATAAAATAATTTTTTTCGTGAGCAAAAAAATAAAATGGGAAAATAGCAAAATCGGGAACGTGCAAAATAATTATTGGACCCAGTTAGTGTAAATATGACCTGCACTGAACCAAGACACCTTGATAAAGCTGGCAATCTGACCAGCAAAACGCATTGGGTTACCCTGGACTTGTGCTACCGCATTTGGACCGTTACCTGCTTATTTATCTGACCACCTAGTCCCACAAACTTTGTAGTACCACTCGTGATGTTTAATATCCATCATAGGTCCGATCCCTCCAGCAACACTCGGAACTCCGTTCGGACTAGATCTGATTGGGATTGCTGCCTTGGTTCAGAGCAGGTCATATTTACACTAACTGGGTCCAATAATTATTTTGCACGTCCCTGATTTTGCTATTTTACCATTTTATTTTATTTATTTGCTCATTAAAAAATTATTTTATTATTTGATTCACTTGGTTGTGTATATCATTGTGAGAGCTGCTTTATTCTTCTTTTTTCTATAGTGCTACACAAAAACTGTCGTTTAGAACACTTTAAAAATACCCCTCCCCCACCCCTCTAATAAAAATATCCAATCTGACCCACACACCAGAGGTATATACTTTTGGACTGAACCCATATTTGTCATAGGTAGTCATGACATAGTATCTCATACCTCAATTCCGTCTCTAGTGAATTGAAGTGGCGGTACTTGTTTCCTAGCACGGCCACACCGATTTACATCGGGGTGGTCGTGTCGGAAAAATCGGGTCGATCGCATCGCATGCGATTTGGTCGCATGCGATGCGATCGACGCGACCGACCGATTTTGGACCCGATTTTTTTTAATGAAATGTAAATCGGGTCCCTGGGACCCGATTTTACATTGGATTCAATGTAAAATATTCCCAACCCCCCCAAATGTCACGGCGTACACCCCACCCCACGATAGACGCCAACCCGAAGCGTGGCGAGCGCAGCGAGCCCGTGAGGGGCGGCGGTGCGCGTCCTCCGACCTTTTCATTCCCCTACTATCCACGTCGGCGTGGAGTTGAGAATAGAATAGTGTGGTGAGCGCAGCGAGCCACCGAGCCCGAAGCGTGGCGAGCGCAGCGAGCCCCGCGAGGGGACGCGTATACCTGTGAAGTTATACGCGTCCCCTCGCGGGGCTCGCTGCGCTCGCCACGCTTCGGGCTCGGTGGCTCGCTGCGCTCGCCACACTATTCTATTCTCAACTCCACGCCGACGTGGATAGTAGGGGAATGAAAAGGTCGGAGGACGCGCACCGCCGCCCCTCGCGGGCTCGCTGCGCTCGCCACGCTTCGGGTTGGCGTCTATCGTGGGGTGACGACGGGGACATCTATAATGTGAAATGGGTCATATTGGCCCATTTCACATTTTTCACATTTTTTCAGGATTTCAATGTTAAAAAATCTTTTAACATTGAAGCCTATGGAAAAATCGGGGGCATCGCGTCGGGACCTATGTTAATGGTCCCGACCGACGCGATGCCCCGGATATTTTACCTTTCCCGACACGATTTCAATGTTAAAATATTTTTTAACATTGAAGCCTATGGGGAAATCGCGGGCATCGCGTCGGTCGCGTCGGGACCATTGTTAACGGTCCCGACCGACGCGATGCCCCCGATATTTTACCTTTCCCGACACGATTTCAATGTTAAAATATTTTTTAACATTGAAGCCTATGGGGAAATCGCGTCGGTCGCGTCGGGACCATTGTTAACGGTCCCGACCGACGCGATGCCCCCGATATTTTACCTTTCCCGACACGATTTCAATGTTAAAATATTTTTTAACATTGAAGCCTATGGGGAAATCGCGGGCATCGCGTCGGTCGCGTCGGGACCATTGTTAACGGTCCCGACCGACGCGATGCCCCCGATATTTTGTCCTAGCCGGCCAAATGGACCTGATTTCAAAGGAAATCGGGTCCATCGTATGGATCGTGTACCTTAACTTAAAGGTACACGATCCATACGATTGTGGCCGTGCTAGGAAACAAGTACCGAAGTGGCTTATTTAGTGGTTTAACCCCTTCCCGACATTTGACGTACATGTACGTCATGGTCGGGAAGTACTTCCCGACATTTGACGTACATGTACGTCATGGCTTCTAACTGTCACTGCGTCTATAGACGCGGTGACAGTTACGAGATGTCTGCTGTCCCTGACAGCAGACATCCCCCCTCGCCGCCCAGGGGGGGCAGGGGTGCCCCCCCCGGTCGGCGATCGCTGTGATTGGCTGTTCAAATCTGAACAGCCAATCACAGCGTTTCCTGTGTTACCGGCGGCTAAGCCGCTCGGTAACACAGAAAACGGTGGTGATCGGTGCAGCACCGATCACCACCGAGCGGCAGCACCCCCCTCCCACCCGCCGGCACTCACCCGGCAGCTCCGCCGCCCGGAACAGCAGGCTCACCCGGCTCCCCCAGCGCACGCAGCGCTTCCCCCCTCCCACCCCCCCCGCAAGCTGCAGCAGCAGCATCAAATAATAAAATGTGGTGCAGCAGTGAAATATATATATATATAAATATATATATATATATATATATATATATATATGTGTGTGTATGTGTATATATATATATATACACATATATGTATGTGTATATATGTATATATATATACACACATATATATGTATATATATATATATATATACACATATATATATGTGTATATATATGTGTACATATATATGTGTACATATATGTATATATATATATATATATATATATATATATGTATGTATATGTATGTATATATATATATATATATATATATATATGCGCTTCCAGACAGATATTCCCGACATATGACATATATATACGTCATGGTCGGGAGGTACTTCCCGACCGAAGACGTATATATACGTCATGGTTTTATAAACTGTCACCGCGTCTATAGACGCGGTGACAGTTTGGAGATGTCTGCTGTCCCTGACAGCAGACATCCCCCCTTGCGGCGATCGCTGCGATTGGCTGTTCAAATGTGAACAGCCAATTGCAGCGTTTTCTGTGTTACCGGCGGCTAAGCCGCTCGGTAACACAGTGATCGGTGGTGACCGGTGCTGTTAAGTACAGCACCGATCACCACCGATCGCCAGCCCCCCCCCCCCTCCCACCCGGCAGCCCCCCTCCCTCCCACCCACCCGGCAGCCGCAGCGCCAGCACCCCTCCCAACCCCCCACCAGCCGCAGCGCCAGCCCCCCTCCCAAAGCTGGTGACCAAAATGGGGTCACATGTGGGGGGGTTCCACTGTATTGGTGCTTCGGGGGTCTTGCTAATGCGACATAGCACCCACCATTCATTCCACCACCAAAAATCACTCCTTCCCTTCTGAGTCCTGCCATGCACCCAACTGGTATTTTTTGGTCACATGTGAGGCATTGCCATACTCTGGAGAAATTGGGGCACAGATTTTGGGGTGCTTTGTCTCCTTCATTCCTTGCGAAAATGAAAAATTTTGAGCCAGAACTGCATTTTTGTGTAAAAAATTACATATTTTTACACAAAAATTCAGATCTGGCTCAAAATTTTTCATTTTCACAAGGAATGAAGGAGACAAAGCACCCCAAAATCTGTGCCCCAATTTCTCCCGAGTATGGCAATGCCTCACATGTGACCAAAAAATACCAGTTGGGTGCATGGCAGGACTCAGAAGGGAAGGAGTGATTTTTGGATTTTGCAGCACAGATTCTGGTTGAATGACCCCAGAAGCACCAATACAGTGGAACCCCCCCACAAGTGACCCCATTTTGCAAACTACACCCTTCAGGGAATTCATCAGGGGGTATAGTGTACATTTCAAACCCCCAGGGGTTTCACCAATTTTGATACAACTGAGCTGTGAAAATGAAAAATTTAATTTTTTCATTTTCACAGCCCAGTTGTATCAAAATTGGTGAAACCCCTGGGGGTTTGAAATGTACACTATACCCCTAAATGAATTCCCTGAAGGGTGTAGTTTGCAAAATGGGGTGACTTGTGGGGGAGGTTCCTAACTTTTAGCACTTATGGTGCCTAGAAACCTACATGGTGCCTAAAAAAAAATCTCATAAAAAGGAGGCTCCAAAATCAAGTAGGTGCTCCTTCTATTATGAAGCCTGTGGTTTGGTCAATGTGCACACTAGGGCCACATATAGGATATTTATGAAAACAAAAGAATTGGGGGAATCAATTTTTAGTCACATTTTTCTAGTAAAATCGACTGTGTTCGTTAGAAAAACGTATTAAAATTGAAACTCTGCAAAAAAAAAGAAATTTTGAAATTTCACCTACACTTTGTTTTAATTCCTGTGAAACACCTAAAGGGTTAACAAACTTCCAAAATGCTGTTTTGAATACTGTGAGGGGTGCAGTTTTTGAAATGGCATCATTTATGGGGGTGTCTCACATACAAGTCCCTCAAAGTCACATCAGAACTGAACTGGTCCCTAAAAAAATCAGTGTTTGAAATTTTCTTGAAAATTTGAGAATTTGCTATTCATATTTGAAGCCTCCTAGTGTCCAAAAAAATGAAAAGGAGGTTGAAATAATGATTGCAACATAAAGTAGACATATGGTCTATGTTAGTTATTAACTATTTTGAGTGGTATGTTTATTTGTCTCACAAGCAGAAAATGTGACATTTTGCAAATTGCTAAATTTTCCATTTTTTCACGACATTTTGGTATTTTTCACAAAAAAACACAGACTGTATCGACCCAAATTTACCACTAACTTGAAGTACAATGTGTCACGAGAAAACAATCTCAAAATCACTGGGATAAGTAAAAGCAAAAAAAAGTTATCCCCACTTAAGTGAGACATGTCAGATTTGAAAAAAATGGCTCTGTCAGGAACGCAAAAACTGGCTCTGTCAGGAAGGGGTTAAAGGACTAAACGGCGGCCTCTGTGTGTAGAGTACTAGTGCGTGTTACTGTTTCTTTAAACGCCTTCATCAACATTCTGCTGGGCGTAAAACTGATGCTCCCCTGTCCTGTTGCAATGATTGTAGAGCGATGTGTGAAACAGACTGTGCACGTATGCAGATTGCCATTTGTAATCTAACCATAACGCCTAGAGTGCTTTCACAAGGGAAAACATCAGTGTTATTTGTATGCCTGGTGTAAACCGTCCTCTATCATGTGTCACACAGCTGTTTAGCTGCAGGCACTTTCACTGCTTAATGCATACAAATGCAGGTGCATTCTGGGTATAACTTTAATCTTCCCATAAAAAATTAAATAGATTTCCTCAAACTTTTGCCTGAGTAGTTTTGCACTGAAGTTAAGCCAAGCTCTACAGTGTACCGAAAGACGATTTGTTCAACCGTGATAGCAGAATGGAAACTAAAGCTAATTAGGATAAGGGAAACGTGTAAAGTCAAATACAGAAAAAGCTTGTTGATCGCACAGCGTAAGTATCAAACATGGAAACCAGGTCTGTAATGGCGGAGTTTGGGAAACTCTGAAATAGTCCATACAGATACTGTAGATATTATACATGATAGCTTCTACAGTGGGCACAAATACTGGCAGATGCATAACGTTTTGCAGCAAGGGGACCAGAGAGCCGGGTAGGGGAAGCCGGGCGGCGGGCGCACATAGGAGTAAAAACGGTACCTATGTAGTAGCCGGGCGCCCACTAAGCAATTTGCTTAGTGGGCTATTCTGCGTAAGGAAATCACATTTTCCTATATAATGTATTCACTGCTCTCTTGGCCCCCGGGGTATTGTATCGCCTCGCACCTCCTGCAAAATCGCATGCGAACGCATGTGATTTTATAGCGTGCGATGCCATTACATTAGGTATACACTTGTATGATATGCAATTAAGGTTTTAGGCACCCCCACTATCCACGCTACCCCGAAGCATGGCGAGTGGCAGTGGAATGCGTCCTCCCACCTTTTCATACCCCCACTATCCACGTCGGCGTGGAGTCGATTATATAGTGAAGCCTGAAGCATGGCGAGCGCAGCAAGCCCCGCGAGGGGATGCGGAATACATGTAAAGTAATCCGCGTCCCCACGCGGGGCTTGCTGCGCTCACCGCGCTTCGGGCTAAGTGGCTCATTACGCTCGCCACACTGTATAGAATCAACTCCATGCCAACATGGTTAGTGGGGGTATGAAAACGCTCTCCGCCGCCCCTCACAGGGCTCGATGTGCTCGCCACACTTCGGGGTGGCGTGGACAGTGTGTGTGGGGGGGGGGGGGGTGCCAAAACCTCATTGCATGTCATGCAAGTGTATACCTAATGTAATGGCATTGCACCCTATAAAATCGCATGCGATTTTGCGGGGTGTGATGCGATCCCCCGGGGCCAAGAGAGCAGTGAATAAATTATATAAGAGCATAGCATCCTATGGCACTAAAATGGCCCATGCAATGCCATTTCCCTACGCTAGCGTACTTATGCTAATTGGGCGCCTGGCTTATACATAAGAACCAAAAAAACATATAAATAAATGGTAAGCCAGTGATTGGCTGAAAAAGCTCTCAGCCAATCACTGGCTGCCCATTCATTTGTATGGGTTTTCTTTTCTTTGTGTGCCCACCGCCCGGCTTCCCATACCCACATGGCATCTCTTCTCTACCGTCGACTTTTGAGTTCCTTATTAATGAGAACTGCATTTCATTTCGGCATATTCCCTAACTAGCACTCTGAAGTGTCTCCATTTTCATGGTTTGAAAATGCTTCATTCAAATTCTGACTCCTGCTATGCCTGAAATAGCTGAGCTTGTAGGGATCTCCTACATCTGGCACCTTTTGGCTTTATTTTGTTACCATGGATCTACATGCAGTTTTGATCCACATCTCCTGGTGGTCAACATCAGGATGCATGCCCTGTGCATCTTGGATGCCCAATGATTTTCCTGCATCCACCTCGGGATTCCCTACCCCCAACAGTGTCCTGCGTGATCTTGACTGTCCTTACACTGTCCTATAAATTACTAGTAGTAGAGAATAATTTATGAGTGTGATTGCTCGAACAATCTTACAGCATCCTGTTTTTGACCTGTGAGGTATTTATTTTTGTTTGAAATTGTTTCAAAGAGAAAGTAAATGACATTCAAATATATCAAATGATGTGCTATAAAGCGCATATACACTTTATCAAAGAATGTACAGTAGTACTAAAATTAAAAATATGAACAAAGTAACTGGTTATTAGACCTTGCCACCACCATGTGCTCTCTCATGCTCATACATGACAGTTGCCATGTTGAGAGAAAGATGTATTCCGTGTGGATTGCTTGATTCAAACACGGTGACTGGGCCAATGTTGTCACAGCAACTCAAAAGACTGCGTTCTCAGCCTTCATTTCTATCGGACTCCATTAACTCACTATGCCAGTTGTTGCCAAACTTTTTTGAATCATGGTGGCCTAGAGCATCAGCATTTTTTCCATGGCACCTCTTGGATAAAGATTTTTATTGATTAACCCCTTGAGTGGTGGGTTTTGCTGGGGCAGGACAAACCTACCAGGGCAGGTTTGTCCTGCCCCAGCAAAACCCACCACAGATCATCAGAAGCCGTCCCCCCACCTCACCTTCGCTCCATCCCCCCCCCCCACCACACTCACCTTTGCTCCGGCGTAGTACGCCGGAGCTCCCCTATCGCTGCTGCCTCAGCCGCCTGTCAGTGATCACACAGGCGGCAGGCTCGGGGATGTTTCGCAGCGGCTCGGGAGGACTCGGGTGCCTAATCTCTCCCGAGTCCCCCCGAGCCGCCCAGAACTTCCCAGAGCCTGCCGCCTGTCAATCACTAGAACTAGTGGCGGCGGGGCAGGGGAGCTCCGGCGTACAATCGCCGGAGCTGAGAGGTGAGGTGGATTGAGAGGAGGGGACAGTAGAGCGGCCACTGGGGGGGTCTCCGGACAGGTGATGCTCCGGGACAGCCCGTTGCGGCAGCGCAGCTGAGCCCGAGAAATTTCCGGCCATAACTACTCAAGTCAATTGTGCTTACCTGTCATCCGTAAAGTTATGTGGTGGTTTACAGTTGTGCTTCTGTTTGCCTACATGTTTTATGATTTCCAGCCATTAGCAGTGGTTTTTCCTATCACTTTGACCCAAGGCACCTCGGCTGCTTAGGAACCACTGCACTATATTTTGCAGAACTTTACAGAGGATATTTTTGGAAAATCTCATCAGTCCATGTCCCAGCCAGTGGAGCCTACAGCCAATAAACTTACCAGTATATTTTTGGATTGTGGGAGTAACCCAGAGTAACTCATGCATGAAATGATTGAAAAATAAAACACAGGGATAGCCACAAGATGACTTAGCAGGATGTTTCCCTCCTCCCCTGAATGACGTGGCTTAGTCTGCAAGTGAGCTGGTGAACGCAGCACCAACTTTTTTGTTTCATCTTCTTTAGTTGTTTTTTCTTAGTTTTAAATATTTTTTTTTATTGAGGTTTTATACAATTACAATAAGAAGTAGATTAGAACAAGCAATGAATAAGCATTGAATGATGTAACATAAATACATTGCTGTGTAACAATTTTTGTATGAACCAAAACAATAAAAGTCATTAAATTATTTGGATTTTTTGTCACATATTGTTCTAAATAAAAGCAGTCGAACTGACCAGATAAATACAGATTGTATTGATCAGATCAAAGCTACAGTACAACATATATTGGTCGATTTTTCAGTGCCTGGGGAATAAGCTAATGGTCAAAGCTTTTTATATACTGTAGGTTAATTGGTGGGTCATTTATTGCTGTTTTGGTGAGATAGAATGTAGTATTTTGGAGGCTGTGATGGATTTTTTCTCGTATAGGAAGCGGGAGGGTATCCATGGAGTCGCATAATGAGAAAAATCAACTAATCCTTTTCTCTTTCTGCAAAAGTGTCTCCACCCTATCCATCCTGAATAAAAAAGTGTAATTTAGTCTGGAATAAAGAAATTTGTGGGGGTGTTCCATCTAACCAACCCTAAAAATAATTTAAAAAATAACTGAAGTAAATTGTGTTTGTATGTCATCCATTTGTTCAATTATGTGGTGCGGGGGCAATATTCACTGAAGTTTGTCTACAATGAATGTCAGCCACCAGCACTGATTTTGAATATTACACTGACCATAAATAATTTGAATTGGTCCTGGAGCACCAATCCATGGCACCCCAGGGTGCCACAGCACACAGTTTGGGCATACCTCCCAACATTTAAATATCTCTCCGCAGGACCCCCGTGGCCGTGGCCTCCTGGAAATGGGGCGTGACTTTGTGGCAATGATGCGATTGTAAGGCCACGCCCCATTTTCTACACTGTGGGGGCATGGCCAGCACGCAGTGAGTTGCTGGCCATGCCCCCAGCCCACTGTACCTTTAAATAGACCCTGCGTGCTTGTGCATTCACACTGCTCTTCTAAGAACTGACCGGGGGAATCCCAACTGCACCCACCCCCACCGTGAGACACTGCCGGCCATGGGTGGGATAGTACCAAAAGAATAGGACTGTCCCGTGATAATCAGGACATTTGGTAGGTGTGGTTTGGAAAACACTTTATGCTAAACCCGTGAAAGAAATTGTAGGGATGTGTCAGTGTTTTAAAAGCTGTTCCCGGGTTATTTTTCTTATGTAGTAATTCTTTGTAGCCATTCGGCCTCTAGGAGAAATGCTGTTGGTCAGAGGCAATCTCTGATTCCTGTATCTCTATTCCAGCTGCCTGTTAATGTCAGATAATGAGCCCCTGGAAACCCAAGTGAATGAAAATAATGAACCTCCTACAGAACAAGACAAGAGGAAAAGAATGGTAAGATGCAGAACATTAAATATTTACTGTATTATGTTGCTAGTCATTTACATAAAGCTTCCTCTGAATCTGAGCTTTCGAATGTCTGCTTGTCTGCTTCCCTGTGCCTTCCAGGTTACCCAGAGGAGAGCTAAGGACACTGATAAACTGAGCTGTGTTACAGATAGGTGCTGTGGGCTATCACCTCTGGCTACTGTGATATCATTGTGTCACTTGTAGAGCCACATGTTGCTTACCTTTGCTTTAGGACAATGCCGATGTTTTATTCATAGACGGAATAGATATATTTAAATTACCGTACATGTACTGTACAGATGCTCCCCTAAGATGTTACGGACAGCTGTGTCCACGGATCGCTCTATGTAGGCAGATGAAGCTCCTGTTTTATCTTTGTGCATATTGACTATATCAAGCGTTACCTTTACAACTAAGGCATCTGTTAAATGTGTATATTAGTTATTTTTAATTATTTAGTATGGAAGGCTTGTAGTTCCACTTCGGTGATCAGTTACAATATAAAGAAGTGTAAATGTTTTCACACCTTGGGTGGTTTATAGCCTAAGGCAGGGGTAGCCAACTCCAGTCCTCAAGAGCTACCAACAGTTCATGTTTTCCGGCTCACCTCGCAGGTGCACTCATTACTCACTAACACATTTTAAAAGATCCACAGGTGGAGCTAATTACTTCACTTGTAATTCTGGGAGGAGACCTGGGAAACGTTAACTGTTGGTAGCTCTCGAGGACTGGAGGGAGTTGGCTATTCCTGGCCTAAGGAAATGCAAAATGTGCAAATGCCTACAGTAGCACTCAGAGGGGTCTGTTGTTCACAGGGAAAACCCCCAAACCCATTCAAATCCAACATCTTGCTGTATTTACAGGACTTATCAGGAGTTCCACGATGTTTTTAGGTTGGAGGGGGGGGGGGGCAAGATATTATATAATTTCTCTTTCATCCATCCTTGTGACACAGCTCAACCATGGTATGTAGGAGAATCCACAGGAGCCAGGAACCTATACTGAAGCTTTGAGACAGACAGGCTCCTCCCTTCTGCATCCCAGCATTCCTCAGTTCGTTTTAGGTGCCCACCGGAGTGGGTGCTATGTTGAAGGGCTGCTGAAGCAGCCATGTTTTAGAGTAGCTAGGGGTTGGCTTTATTTTTAATATTTCTCTTAGTTAGTGCAGGATGCAGTGTGAGGCTTCCAGGGGGATGAGAAATAGATATACCTGAGAAATAGATATACACTAAGGGGGGTATTCAATCTCCCGCAGCCATCTCCTGACGGGGAGATGGCTGTGGGGCCCTATTCAATGCTGTCTTCCTTGACAGCATTGAACAGGGGATATCGGCAGAACGAACCTGACTTCACAAGCAGTCAGGCTAATTCTGCCGAGAACGGCCGGTAAGTTACGAGCTCTCGGCTGCAGCTCGCCTCTTCCCGGCCATAGCTCTTGGCCACGCCCCCTTCTCATCCCGCTGCAGACGGAACATTGTATACCGCCTTCTTTTTCTCATTCGAGCAGACCGAGAACGGGACAGGGTCACAGCTTTAATACCACCCTAAGTATTCAGTTGGTGAAAAATCTATACTTTTCACAGGTTTTGCGAATTTGAATTAGCCCTAATCAATTAAAGTGCCCATTTTAAGCCTAGGTGAAGAATTCAGCACTGGCGGAAAATATTTTCGGGTGAAATTGTTGGTGTTTTCTCACCTTTTTAAGATATTTTTTCACCCATGCCTTTTTGGCCCCACAAAAAGGGTGAAAATGCTTCTGCGAAAAAAGGCCAAAACCGTGAGAAAACACTTGCAATTGAATACAATAGGGTTGAAATAGTCCCGTTTTTTCTCCTAGCCCAAAAACACGGGACTAAATACCTCCCTATATGGACAAAAGTATTCGGATGCTTGACCATTACACCAACAGGGACTGTAATGACATTGCATTCATATACATATACTTTAATATGGAGTTGGTCCCTCTTTTGCAGCTATAACAGTTTCCAATCTTATTGGAAGGCTTCCACAAGGTTTTGGACTGTTACTGTGGCAATTTGTGCCCATTCATTCTGTAGAGCATTTATGAGGTCAGGCACTGATGTTGGACTAGAAGACCTGGCTCGCAGTCTCTGTTCTCGGTTATTCCAAAGGTGCTCGATGGAGTTGACGTTGAGGCTCTGTGCCGGCCAGTTAAGTTCTTCCACTCTGAATTCATTAAAACATGTCTTTATAGACCTTGCTTTGTGCACTGGGGCAAAGTCATGTTGGCATGGAAAAGGGCCTTCCCCAATCTGTTGCCACAAAGTTGGAAGCGCATTATGCAAAATGTCTAGGCATGCTTTAGCATTAAGTTTGTCCTTCACTGGAGATAAGGGGCCTAACGCAAACCCGGAAAAACAACCCCATACTGGAATCTCTCCTCCACCAAATTTTCACAGTTGGCAAAATGTAGTCAGACAAATTCTCCCAGCATCTGCCAAACCCAGACTCGCCCATATCTAGGGTGGTCAATCCTGGGATCGGGATCAGAGTCTCCAATCCAGTGATTTCAGGATTAAACTGCGCATACTCACTCTAATGCCGTTCAGTGTCTGAGCACTTGCTGAAATGCTGCCCAGCTGTTTTTAAAGGTAACGCTGCGCAGGACACACTCACCACATGTTCGGCTGACGCTTGCCCGGCTGCTCAGTGTGACACCCCCGCTCTCCCTACCCTGTTCACCAGCTGCAGTGCCTGTCCCGTTCCCCAGCCCTACTGCTCGCTGCACCGACTAGGTAAGTAAATGTGCGCGCCAGTCAGTTGGGGGGGGGGCATGGGAGGGTTTTTTTTGTTTTGTTTTTTAATTAGGGATACCAGTCCTGGGATTGAAAAAATGCTCAGGGATTGGCATCCCTACCCATCTCACTGCCAAACACAGAGACATGATCAGTCTCTCCACAGAACACATTTACACAGTCCAGCTTTACTATACCCCGCTCCATCTGACGCTTGGCGTTGGATTGGTTATGTGAGGATTGCATGCAGCTGCTCACCCATGGACATGCATTTTATAAAGATCCCGCCGCAAAGGATGACATTTTATTAACAGTCTTATTGCAAAGGTGGCATTCTTTAACATTGTCACACACAAAGGGGGCATTCTGTCACAGTACCATGCTTGAAGTCACTGAGCTCTTCGGAATGATCCATTTTGTATCACAGATGTTTGCAAATCAAAACTGCATGGCTAGGTGCTTGATTTTATATGGGTCTGATTGACACCTGAATTCATTAATGAACAAATACATTTGTCCATATAGTATATCTATAATTAGATCTCTTTCTATCTACTGTATCTATTTGGGGCATTTGCTGCCATGGGGCAGAGAAAGGACAAAATGGCAACTGAGAGGAAAAATGGAGGCACATGTGAAGAGGAAGTTGAGAAGGATGCAGGGCTGGTCCCAGATGAGGAGCCAGCCAGAACTAGACATACTGTAGGGGCTGGTGCTGGGTGCAAGGCAGAGAAGGGACCAGGAGGTGGGTAGAGAAGGACTGAGGCAGAGTAACCAGAAAGGTGATCATCTCCATCTTGACCACTCCCATGTTAAGCCTAGGTGGCAGTGAATGGCAACCAGTACATTGACTAGCATAGATTGTTTAGCCTCGGGTGCCAAGAAACTGTACACCATTCCTGGTTGCATTAGACCACTTTTATTTCCTTGTTGGGTAAGCCCATAACTTTGGCCAAGATTATGCAAAAAAGCTCAATTTACATGTAAAATGTATTAACATTCTAAGTACTAATGGTTAGTGCACTAGTCTGTGTGTGGCCCTAAAAATCTCAGCAGGGAAGCACCTCTCATTACATGTAGTTAGGGTGTTGCATATACACTTCTACAGTATTTCCTTGAAGGAAAAATATTACTAGTCAGGGCTCCAATGATGCGTAACTTTTTCTTGTGTAATATCTGTAGAGCACTTTGCTTTGTTTTCAAACATGTTATGTACAAAATTGCAGTTTTTGAATTTCAGCAGTGTTGTTCCACCGCTAGCAGCCCAGGATTGCCAATCGCCAGTGGCTAATTTATTATTGGGGCTGTTAATGCTGTTCCCTTACAATAGTGACACACTTTTCGCACGCCAGCACCATAATTTACAATGTCTTATGTGTCAAAGCTGCGTAGCAATTATATTTACCATGATTTAGTATGTAGTGAGATAAGGCACTTAATGTGGGACCAATTATGTCACCTGTAAATCAACGCACTTTAGATAAGAGCATGATTTAAGTGATGGATCTTTACATTTTTTTTTTTTTTTACGCAGTGTAACCTGCCCTCTAGAGATTATATATTATTCTGTAACTTATAGTAATCAGGGCTATTTTTGTGCAGGCTCTAGCAGGAACTGTGGCCCTTATTCTAGTTCACACTTTCTGACAAAATATTTCTTAGATGGACAAAACCATGGCCCTTATTCTGATCGGTGCGGCCGGATCCGAATATGCGGCCAGGACCGTGCGTGCGAAACCCCGCCTTCCATACGGATCGCCAACTCCGTCCGTACGCGGTAAGAAGCTGGCCGAACGGACCACACGTGTATTTTTCATGGAATACGCCTCCTCCATCCCAGGGAACCTCCCCCATCATTCGATGGTCGCAGACCATCGAATGCAGGACCGAGTGGTCCACCAGCTCCCGCAACCTCAGACCACATGGACATTTTTCCGTGCAAAAGCAGGGATCTGGGCGGGCAGCTGACATCCGGCGATGTCATATGTCCGCCCCCTACACGTGCGTCATGGCTGCATTACCATACGTACGCCCAGCGTTTGCATGGGAACGCCCATGAAACGCGGGGCGTATGCATATGGTAATGAGCCCAAATAGCCCTTCATGCCCCTCTCCACCCCCTGTTCGGAGTGTTCACATTTCATGCGGGATTTGGCCGTACGCCCCGCTCGCACATGCGCAGAGACGCCTCTGCACATGCGCAGACACAAAACATCGGCGGCACGAATGCACGCGGATATTACCGCACCAACCAGAATAAGGGCCCATGTGCACTGCAGATGAGGCAGGTGTAAAACCCCACCCAAATCTAATTATCTCTGCACAAGTAACACCTGCCTCACCTGCAGTGCACATGGTTTTGTCCATCTAAGAAATATTTTGTCAGAAAGAGTGAACTAGAATAAGGGCCACAGTTCCTGCTAGAGCCAGCACAAAAATAGCCCTGATAGTAATATGTATTTAAATATAAATCAAGATAGGTAAATGTCGCACATGTGTAGAATGCATTTCAGTGTCCCTATGCAAATCAAGGTCTATAAATATGAAACCCTTTGGCTTAAATAAACAAGAGTGAATCTGGAAACACACTAAGCTTGTCGTGAGACATCACGTTTTTGGGCATAATTCAGACCTTCGGGACACATTTGTTCTCAAAATGGGAAAAAACATGCTGCACTGCATGTGGGGCAGATGTAACATGTGCAGAGAGAGAGCTTTGGGGAAGATATTTCATTTCTGTGTTACACTGCAATATAGATTTCAGTTTCAACACACACCGCCCAAATCTAAATCTCTTTGCACATGTTACATCAGCCGCACCTGCAGTGCGGCATGATTTTGCCCATTTTGAGAACAGATTTGCCTTGCAATCAAGTCTGAATGAACCCCTCTGTGGCCACATCTGTGTGAATGACCACTTGCTGTAACTTGGTGAATAACAGAAGAATAACCGATGTTTCTGCACTTTGTAGCACAATGCATTGCGTCCTTTCACACTATTTTGCATTGACAGTGAATGAATCCCGCACTAGGCATGCACATTAAGCGGTATTCAATGAGGCTGATTCGCCAGGTTTTTATTGCGATTTTGTGCTGTAAGGCGAATTTCTGACTAAAACGGTGAATCACCCTATTCAATGACCAGATGGTGAATACATTTCAAGGTTTTTTCGCCATGATTCACCGAGTAGCAATTGCTATCTTTTTATGGTGAAGTGGAAGGTGAACTTTCAAAATAAAGTGTTTTGTTTTTTACAATTGGTGTAAAAAAATCTGGAATTTTATTCTCAGGAGGGGCATGCTATTTTTATTCATGTGCTGTAAGCACATGAATATATATTTAATTTAAAAAAAAAAAAACATTTTTTTTTTTTTACACAGACCAGCCAGCAGGGGGCCGGAGCCGAGCCGCTCATTAGATATTCATATATTCACTTCACCCGATCATTACATATGCATGATCGGGTGTAGTGAATATACCCGGTCCCCTGCTGGCACCCCTGGGGGGGCAGCCTGTGCTGCCTGGCACCCGGGGAGCCCACCTCCCCCCCACAAACGTTCTGGGGCAGGCAGGGAGACTTCCATCTCCCTGCCTGCCACCGTCCTCAGGCTCCCTGCGGCGTCCGCCGCAGGAGCTCAAAGTCCCTGACTCGTTGAATACCGGAGCCGGCGAGGCTCCGGAACGCAGCGAGCAGTGGTGAATGTGCAGCGAATCCTAAACAGGATTCGCTGCACGTCGCCAGTATTCACATTGAATACTGCCCATTGCGGCATATATATCAGTATATATCAGTTGCTTCAGTGCATTTTACTTTACTGCCTGGGCCATCAGTATAGATGGTAGGTTTTATCAGAGTGCCACAGGTTGCCTTAATTATAAATTAATGTAGTTTGTGGCTTTACTGTTAAAATTCAAAAACATTTAACCTACGAAATATTTCTCCTTTCATACATTGCTTCCCAAAGGAGCAGCAAACACCCCTAAAACAAGTCATTTTCCACTCCCGTCGCTGCCTTAATCGTCTTTAACCAGCATGCTGATTTCCTATTGTCAATCATCATCTTCAGTCGCATAACTGTACGGTGGTCTTACAATCTCCGCACTCAAGAACTCAGCTGCATTCCCAACACCGCTACAATTACACACACACACAAGCCGAAGTTTGCTAATCACTACTTTCCGACTTCATTTTCGTATGTTAATTAGAACAATTTCCAAGGAACCATTTGCTGAGCTTTTAAGTAGGACGCTGCTGAGACTCTTGTGCCATACTCAGCAATTGTACCCTTCCTGCCCTTGTTTGCGGGATGTGCTCTGCTTTCTGTGGGGTGTTTGTGTAGGCAGACGTGAAAGCTGTTCGATAACCGTTCAATTAGGACAAATGTGAAAATAAATATTTGTTGTAGGGCTGTTGTTTTTTTTTTATACATTTCATGCTTAATATTAGGAAAGCATTAATGTGCAACGACAATGTTACTTGTACTTTTGTAGCTGTGAGCTATTTTTTTTATGCTGCTGCAGCCATAATCCTATCAACCTTAAGCATAGCTCCGAACTGTGTATTGTTATTGATGCAGGAGCCGGCTAAATAAGATCTGACAATCAGCTGCTAGTGGGAAATACACTCTCCTGCGGCTGATATATCTGCAGCCCCCCAGAACACAAGAAACATTGATTACTTGCTGATTGTGCGATGTTGTGATTAGATGCTGCTATATGTTCCACAAATAATATTTGTCCTGGTTATCGTATATTTCTGGAATTACTTCCAATGTTTAGATCCTGTGAGATCTTTTACGCCTAGGCTGATGAAGTTTGCTGTAACAGTATGCAGAGCCCCACTGGGTTCCGGTCATGAATGGGGTAGGGGTCATGGCCTACAAACGGTTGATGGTGCACAAAAGACACACTGCCAGAGTCTTTGGTTTGAATGTGCAGGCACCACCTTCATGAAGATATTGCTGGGAGGATAGTGGCAACCTTAATATAGGCATACTTGGGGGGGGGGGCAACCTCGGGGCTACTGGAGTGGAGGGTAGTTAGTATACAATCTATATGAAGAACTGAGGAACATTCATAGACACTTGCTGATAGACTCTGAGGGGTATATATATTACTGGGCACTGTTTCTCCAGGTGAACCCATGCCCCCCCCCCCCTCCCACACCAGTATTAAGGGGGCAGCAGCAGTGAACATCAGCCCAGAGAGGGCACCACTCTGCCCCAAGCCTCACTGGACATCAGGCCGGAGCTGGGGACTGCCCAGCGTTTTATGGACCGATGGAAATAAAAGTCAGTTCAGAAATCATTTGATGGTTGGCGACCATCAAAGGATTTTTATCCACTTCGGCCGCATGTGAGGGGATGTGTTCGCATACATCCGCTCGCATGGTACCGAGGGGATTCGGTGGCGGGCATCGTTAAGCCACTTGATAAGCAACAAACGACCGCTGCTTAGCGAGCGATACTGAATCACCCCCATTGTCTTTTCTTATGTTACTGTGATTAAGTATGTTCATATATATCAATACCTCCCTCCCGGGCCACCGAGAACTATGCCGGGCACCAGTAAAATGTTGTGGGCATGGCCTAATTGCGGGAGGTGTGGTCACCTCCCACGATTAGGCCATACCCCCAAAATGTTTAAGGTGGGTGAAAAAAACACTCTAAAGTTGAGGGGGGGAGGGTAATTGCCCATCCCCCCCACCTCAGCAACAGCACATGTGCTGTGCTAACAGCAGGCTCACACGGTCAGGGCTATACACACCTCGGCCTGCGTGGCATTACAACCTTGCTTTAATCACAGTCTTTCACTACTCATACACTTCTCACCAGAACACACTGCTGTTATACAAGGAATGTTTGTAAAGCTGTGCACTACAATCTTAAAACCAGAACCTTTCATACTAGATGCCAACCATATCAGTACAATGTGGTTTCTAGAGAACTCATTTGATATCGGTAAAAACATAGCATTTTTACACAATGGGATATAGAGCTGCTTTACTGTTCCACTGGTATGCTGGCAATGTGCGTCTGCTGGAATGCAGTGCCCACAAATTCTTTCAGACCAGCTGCTGGGAAAGGCTTGCAGCCGGATCTTTGTCCGGCAATGTTTGTTAAGTGCAAATAAGCTGTGAAGTAGTTTCCTGAGGTGGCCCAATAGCTGTATGTATTGCTTGTTCTGTGATTTTTGCCCATCTGTCCATCTGCCCATCTTGGTAAACAAGCAAGTGCGTCAGTCTACAGTGGAATATATTGTATATTTGAAAGATCTTTAAAGGTAAATATTATACTGCCATAGTACACAGTTGTTAAAGGTAAATTATATAGCCAATATAGCGTCAGATTCAAGAGCACATCAAAATACCATGTACACAAATCAGTGATGCAACAAACAATGCATTAATAACTATTCTATACTAGAATAGAATTATGAACAAGTGAGTACCTATTGATATTGCAAGAAAGGGGAACAACTGTAAAACACAGTTGAAAATAAAAAAAGTGTCAAAATGTAAAAACATTTTCAAGGCAAAATAACCTAACACTGTGGTTCCCAAACTCTACCATATAACTGAACCTACGTTTGACAGGTAGAACATGAGGACATACACTAAAACTGATGGTGGCGGAGGTAGGTTCAGGGGAAGTATTAGGAAATATTACTTTATTGAAAGGGTAGTGATTAAGTGGGATACCCTCCCAGCAGAGGTGGTAGAGGCAAAGATAGAGCAATGTGTATATATATATAGTGTTCATTCTAGCACCCGCCATCTTTGAAAACCCATGCAGTTCCTCTTCCCTGCCTGGGGTGTCGCTGTCTGCTGTGGTCTTTCTAGCACAGTTCTGGTTTGCATATCAGTGCTGATATACAGACCTACACTGTGCCAGAAGCACTACAGCAGGGAAGAGGAATTGCATGGATTTTCAAAGATGACGAGTGCTAGAATGAACACTATATATATATATATATATATATATATATATATATATATACATATATATATATATAAATGGGGAGAGGTGTGTGTATATATATATATGTTTGGGATATCTTTATAAAGAACGAAAGAACACATGGGGAAGATGTATTAAGCCTTAAAAATAGAGAAACGGGAGGGTGATAAAGAGTGATAAACATACCTAAAGTTCTGATCTACCATCAAATTCTATGTTTAGGTCAGGGCCAGCGAGATATCCACAGTATAAGTACTACCTTATCCTAGAGAATTCCTTTCTTTCAAACCAAGGTTTCTGCAAAGTCTATGGGTGCCAGCACATGAGGCCCTGGGTTCAGGGGGCCCACACCGCACACACTGCACCCAGGTTTTGTTACTTTCCTTTATGAAGTCCTGCACTGGAGCTGCAAAATGGCGACGTATGAATTTTGTCTTCAGTACATGGTGGAAGGTGGCCCACCCATGGTGTGCACACGGGCCCCCTCAGCAAGCTTGTGGCATTTGTGCAAACTTTGCAGGGTAAACTCCCATTTGTTACACACCTGATGCTCCGCTCCCATGTGCTGCTGGATGGCTTCAGTGACACGTTCCAGGTTGAAAAATAGGGGGGGTTTAAATAAATTAAAGTAATAATCATAATTTCAGAATACTTCTCCCGTTTACATGTTTGAGACCAAAAGTATGAGTTTGAGTATGAATTTTCCGTAATTTGGAATTTTTGCATACGATAATGAGAATGTATCTTGGGGATAGGACCCAAGTATAAACACAAGAAGCATTTATGTTTCATGTACACTTTAAGATGTACACACTTAAAGATTAACATACATACATACATACATACATACATACCTATCTACACACATATCTATCTAGTTATCTAAGGATTTATGACAATCAACCATTTGCAAACAGACAATGGTCGTTCAGACAAATCGGTTAAATTAGTTTCATTTAAAAAATTCTCTGAACACTGTCCGTTCTCCAGCACGTTTACATTAAACCATACAGTAGGTGTTACTATCTTAGTCGTGCAAACAAAATTTAGGATTTTAGTTACCAGATTTTCAGATAGGTGAGATCTATCTATCACCCATAATTTATTGAAATAATAAAGCATTTTATCCAGCACCGATCCCTTGCTACTTCCAACCTGTGAATAGAATTTCGGGAGTGCATGTAAATTGTTGAATTGATTTTCAGAGGTAGACTGTAAAAGCTCTCCCTAATCAAAACACTAATTTTCATCAATGGATTATCTTTTTATTATAAATACATCCCGTAATCTTTATGAAGGTTGTTCATGAAGTCAAATTTAACCCAATAGTTCAATCACTATTCCAGGGCTGGGCAACACCGGCCCTCCAGATGTTGATGAACTACACATCCCAGCATGCCTTGCATCAGTTTCAGCATGGCCACATAGCAAAACTAATGCAAAGCATCCTGGGATGTGTAGTTCATTAACATCTGGAGGGCCGGTGTTGCCCAGCCCTGCACTATTAAGTGGCAATGATAATAACCACAGTGCCACTGGACTGCTGATGGTGCTTACTTAGCTGTAAGATGGACTTGGGTGTTGCCGGCATGATGCATAATCAAGCTCCACCTACAATAGTGAGCAGGGGACACGTGGGCAGATGTATTAAGCCTGATAAAGCGGAAGGTTATTTGCCAGCTTCTAATTGTCAAGTTACAGCCTGGGTTTGAAAAATGACAGTTATCACCTTCCACTTTATTCCAGGCTTAATACATATGCCCCGTAGTTAGCATTGTAGGACAGCATTCCTTGCCGCTACCACTTGTTCCTCACCGCGTACTCACCTCTGCCTTCAATGCGTTCCCTCTGAGCTTTTTTGTATGCACTGAACAATAAGCATGACATTTACACTTCATAAGTAACCCAACTGGCATCATAATTAACAATCATTGTACTCTGGCCCCGGCTTTGTAAATACGCTGCTGTTTCTTAAGTATAGTCATTTAATTAAATAAATGTGTCATAAAGCATTTTACCTTGTAATTAAATTCCATTACGGGAGCTAGCACTGAGAGAGAGAAAACATGTATAAGGTTTGTATGTCTTCCCTGCTGAGGTGGTTGCTTAATTAAAGCAAATTACAATTAAATAATATGTTAGACCTGATGATTGTATAATGCGTCAATCTGCATTTCTCCGTAATAAAAGTTCTTGTCGATCCCTGATTGACGTTTTGGCTTAATGAGAGCTTTGCCGCAGCTTTTTCAGTGGTTGATATGGGATATGCATTCATTTTTCTTTCAACAATTTCCCCTGTATTTTGATTTCCGCTACCGCCGAGCATCAGTGCAAAGAAAAGACCAGAATGTATTTTATTCTGATGCAGACCTTTGGTCTAATGCAGAGACCTTTGGGAGCTGTGATATTTGTACTGGTTAGGTTTGATTTTAATTTCATAAATGCAAAGGGATGATAGAACATAACCTCCTCTATAATACACGTAATCTATAAATAATGCAATACTGTTACATCTACAGTACTTTACATTGTTATTTTTTTATATATTATCATGTGAAGAGAATGATTTATCACTTAGCAACGTAAAGGAAATATAGATTTGCTTTTACATTTGTTAACTACTGGCTGTTTTCTAATAAATGCATGAGTTATACAGTTATTATAGGTCCATAAAGATAGACAGTAACATTGCATTACCACCCATTCAGGATTACTCTGGGCAGTCCCGAATATATGTAGGAGCAGTGACTAATTCTGGGCGTCCTATGCCGGGAATTGGTAGGGCCATGTTAACCCCACAGTCGACTGCAAAAAGTGTTATATCTATACAAATTTCTTTGTAACTTACCGTCCATGACTGCTGATGGAACAGGTCAAAGATCAAAAGCCCAGATGTCCTTGTCCTGCTCAGTGTGAAGTCATTGGGCAGTAGTGTTCTAGGCTGTGGCAGGAAAATGCTATATGCAAAGTCGGTGCCCATCTGTTGTTGTAATGTGACACTATGGGCGGTATCCAATTATTTGCGATCGCTGATTGTGGGGTAATTGGCTTGCTGGAGCTATTCAATTAGACCAGATAAGCAGGAGATTGCCACTTATTGGAAATTTTGTTTCGCCTGGCTCAGGCAGGCATAGCATAATCTCTGGAAGCAGTCCCGGTGAAAACGGTGCTGCAGCGGCTGAAAACACATGTTTTACTGAACCTGTGTGTTTCCAGGACAAACTGTGTTTTTCATCGGGCGTCTAATTGGATGTGCCAAAAAAAAAATACATTGGCGAAACATCGGGGATAATTGGAATGGATTACCCCTCTATGCATTCATGTTTCAGCATCCACTAGCATCCATTCAATGAAAAGACCTGCTATTTCCTGTTGAAACAGTATGAGGATGCCATTGTATGCCAGAACACGAAAAAAAACAAAAAAAAAACACCATATTTAAAAAAAAGTGTCTTTGAAAAAAAAAAAAACACTGAAACCGCAAAACAACACATTCAGTATCAATATCTTATTGCAGCAGTAATAAATTAAGGATTGACCGGATAAATCTTTATTCTCATCCTGGGACCGGGGTCCATTCCTGCGATGTATTAGTAGTATAGTAATTGCTAATGTGATAACTTTACTTCTGCATTTGATACCCAGGTGCGCATCACAAGCGTAAGAATCGGATTAGTCTAGAGTCCCAACACCTGTCAGAATACTGACCCCGACATCACAAGTGTAAGAATCGGATTAGTCTAGAGTCCCAACACCTGTCAGAATACTGACCCTGACATCACAAGTGTAAGTATCGGATTAGGGATAAACTGGAGAAGGATAGAATACTCGCCTTAGGCTGTCCGATTTACCGTGCTCTGCCCCCCGCAGAAAACTCTATCTTCAAATGGTCTTAGCCGCTGTAACCTATGGGCTAAACATTACACAAACTACCGGGAGAAACCCTTGTTGGTGCTGGTAATAGCAGATGAACATACAAGTGCAATAGACCACACATGTACAGTAACGCCACGGACTCCCAAATGAGGAGTGAAATAATTGCATTAACAATCCTTTCACTTCTAAAGGGGCCGGGGAGATGAGCGTTCTGAGCGACGCTAGATTGCTCAGCACACAGCGCTATTACTAGATTTATCCAGCATGCTGAATATTAATCTCCGTGGCTATAGCAACGCGTGGGGCTGTGCATCACTATCGCTATGCCCCTACACACGGATGTAGGGGCGTTTTCTAAGTCATCTAGGGCCTTATTCTGGTCTGTGCGGACGGAGCCGAATATGCGGCCAGGACCGTGCGTCCTAAACCCCGCCTTTCGTACGGATCGCTCACTCCGTCCGAATGCGGTAAGAAGCTGTCCGAATGGACCGCAAGTGTATTTCTCATGAATACACCTCTTCCATCTCAGGGAACCTCCCCCATCATTCGAAGGTCGCAGACCATCGAATGCAGGACCGAGTGGTCAGGCAGCTCCCGCAACCTCAGACCACACGGGCATTTCTCCTTGCAAAAGCAGGGATCTGGGCGGGCAGCTGACATCCGGCAATGTCATATGTCCGCCCCCTACACGTGCGTCACGCATTACCATACGTACGCCCAGCGTTTTCATGGTAACGCCCATGAAACGCGGGGTGTAAACATATGGTAATGAGCCCAAACAGCCCTTCACGCCCCTCTCCACCCCCTGTTTGTAGTGTACACATTTCATGTGGAATTTGGACGTGCGTGCCGTTCGCACATGCGCAGAGACGCCTCTGCACATGCGCAGACACAAAACATCGGCGGACCGACCGCACGCGGACATTACCGCACCAACCAGAATAAGGGCCCTAGTGAGCTCGCTTAGAAAATGCCCTGGGATCCCCCGTGTGTAGGCCGCATTACACATCACAAGGTCAGAGCATTCCAGCGAAGCTTAATTAGAGATTACAATTATCAGGTATAAAACCTGATCATTTCTAAATATGTGGGGACTAGATAGTTGTTAGAAAATAATGCATTTCCTAACTCACTTCAATGTGTTTATTCGTCAGTCTATCTTTGAAAAACATAAATAATGTTTGTACTAATATATTATAAATCATTCCCTTTCTAATTACATTTACACTGCATGAAATTTTATTTTCATACCCTCCTAGAAGAAATCCTTCTAGTACATAACTCACTGAATAGACATTGAATGTTCAGGTTATGGGACTGTGTATCAAACCAGTCAAGTGTTCACGCAATTGGCAGCTCAGGGAAATCCCTCCAGTATGTCTGAGTTATCAGTTTAGGTTATTTAAATGTTAAGTAGCTTTCGTCTGATGGCATCGTCTAGAATCTACCTAATCTCCGAGGGCCAGATTTGCTAACTATGACGTTTAACATTCTGCCAGGGATACACACACTTCTCTGAGACCTGTGTTGTTGTTTTTTTTAATTATAATAGTAGGGGGGGGGGGAATACATTTATAATATAGTGGCGTAGTAATGCATTTTGGGGGGATATTCAGTTAGCCAATAGTAGCTAATTCACTTAGCCAATAGTAGCTAATAATAATGATTATTTTCATCTCTCACAAGTTTTTGCATTAAATGAAAGCACCGTAAACATATATAATGCCTATACGGCTCAATTCTAATTCCCCTCGCAGAGCAAATAAGTTTGCCTATACGCCACATTTAAGCTACCTCCAGACTCGCAGATTTATGTCTGCATGAAAAAAATCCACTAGTCCAGGGCGGGATTGGGCCACGAAGGATGCAGCGTTTCCACGTCATTACAGAGGAAATCACCTTCTTCGCAGCTAATTGAAGCAACGTCATAATATCTGTTTTTTTTGTTGAGCAAAACATTGGACAAATCTCTGTTAGCACAGGACAGACATTTTTTTTTATAAGGCATCATATTTACAATTACAAATGGTGGACGTTAATCGAGTTCAGCAATTTTTTTGTCCACTAAAATACCTCAAAACTCCTAGAGGCACAGTAAGAGACATGTCTTGGAAAAGTGCTGGGTGTTCCTGGGTGGTAACTGGGAAGTGGCTAAACGGCTCCACAGCGATTGCCGTCTTTTATTATTATTATTAAACGTTTTTTATAGCGCATAAATATTCTGCAGTGCTTTACAGAGAATATTTGAACATTCACATCAGTCCCTGCCCCAATGGAGCTTACAATCTATATTCCGTACCACATGTACACCCACACACAGTCATTCTAGGGTTAGTTTTTGTGGAAGCCAATTAACCTACCAGTATATTTTTGAAATGTGGGAGGAAACCGGAGTACACTGAGTAAACTCACGCAAGTACGGGGAGAATATACAAACTGCACAGTTAGGGCCATGGTGGGAATCAAACCCATGACCCCAGTGCTATAAAGCAGTAATGCTAACCATTACACCATCCGTACTGCCCATATAGAGTGTGGTGCAAGTGTCACTGAAGTGTTTGCATACACAGGCGCTCAATTGCTCACATTGGAGGCCATAGGACTGTTGCAAATTTCCCTGTTGTCTAATGATGCACCAGGCGGTCCATGGATGCTGATAATGGGCATCTCAGCCCTGGCACATTCATACATGGATGTACATGAGTGTGGTATGACGGCCCGACAGTCTGAATTCTGACTGTCAGTATACCGACATTGGAATCCTGACCACCGGTACTCCATCAGGGGGCGTGCAAAGACGCCTCGTGTGGGCTCAATGGCTCGCTGTGCTTGACACAAGTTCTATTCTCCCTCATGGGGGTCGTGGACCCCCACGAAGGAGAATAGCCCCAGTAAGTTGGGATCCCAACTGTCGATCATTTGAACAGTCGGGATTCTGATGTCAGTACTGGCCATTGGGATTCTGACTGTCGGGCCTTCATCCGGCACCCATGTACATCAGGGAGGGCTTTGATAGCGCTATTTGCATAAAGCTGCTTCTGTATCCACTTCTAAATTAGATGCAATATCAGATTTTTGGCTTAAACTGGTGGATTTAGGAAAAAAAAAAACGTAAAACTTATATAGAAACACTACAGTTAACTCTTGTAAAAATAAATAAAAATATGAGTGCTGGAACGAGTGCTGCGTAGTATCTGTGCTGTAATCTCCCTGACAAACCATGTCTTCTACAAGGGTGGGATTACCCCGTAGAAAAAGCGTTGACCCTTGCTATCGTTTGCATGATGTTTATAGAGAAGTCTTTTTATTCTTGCATTTTTTAGTTGCTTCTCTTTCCTCTAAGTAGCAAGAAGACAGATGACCCATTTTTAAAGTTAATTAAGCACAACATCCTTCATCGCTTTTAATTCCTTTTTAAACATTGCAGAAGCTGGGAGATGTAAAGTTTGCCTTTCCACTTGACCTCATAAAATAAACTGTTTCATCGCAATCCATGACCCATGGATACATTTTGCTCCCTTCTTTTCTCAGACTGACATCTTTTTCAACGCCATCTAACAGGGTCACAATAGCGGAAATATTTTTGACTGCTATGTAAGACTTATGGCATCCGAAATACAAGCTTGGAACTTTCCTTTTTCACAGCTATATTTTCTCCCAGGGTTTGCCTGCTCACTAAAGAATTGTTCATCGGAGATGTGGGTTTTTTTTATTTCCCGTAATGAAATTCAGTTCTGTAAGCAGCTTCCCTTGCAGCAGAAGGCCATTTCCACTCAGTGTTTTGGATGTAAGCTGTGATTTGGTGAACTGTCAGATCAAATTGTACTTTGTCTTGGAGCTCGATCAGAATGTGCTGTCTCATACAGTTTTGGTAGTTGTTGCAATTCTTAGTGATTTAAAGCAATAAATGACAGTACATTGTGTATGTATATATATATATATATATATATATATATATATATATCAGAACTGAAATTCCTGTACATATAAAACGTGTGGCTTAAAGTAAATGTGTGGCTTAAGGATTGGTGTAGGAAAGAGGGATTCGTGTTCATGGAACACTGGGCGGACTTCTCGGTCAGGCGCCATCTTTTTTGCCGTGATGGATTGCACCTGAACGAGGAGGGGGCTGCGGTGCTGGGGGGAAGGATGGTTAGAGGGTTGGAGGAGATTTTAAACTAGGCGACGGGGGGGTGGGGGCAGCAAGACATTATGGGACCATCAGGGAGAGAAGCCGGACTGGGATCAGGAATCATATGGGGGAAGGAGATGGGGGGGGGGGGGACGGAGACATAGACAAAGTCCTGGGACATAACAAGGGTATAATCGGGGGTAACTCTCAGGGTGCATCAGGAATGTCATGTAATAAAATGTTATGTTGTAACAGTCACGTTACCCCATTACAGTTCATAGGTACAGATGATCTTAGTATACGGGAAGGAGGGAATGACAGAGGAAGAATTCCTGGAACTATGGAGAGGGCAGGCAGTGTGCATGGTGGGGAGGCCTGTAGAGAGTCTATTGAAGGGGAGAGGGGAAAGAGGAAGCTAGTAAAGAATTCAAATGGGTCCTGGGGTGAAACTAATCACAATATTAGAGCCATATCTAAAAATAAACATAAATTAAAATGCTTACTGGCTAATGCAAGAAGCTTAGTGAGTAAAATCGGGGAGCTTGAAACGGTGATCAGTAGGGATGACTACGACATCATTGGTATTACAGAAACATGGTGTAATGAGTCGCATGACTGGGCATTAAACATGGAGGGATATACACTCTACAGGAAAGACAGGGAAAATAGAAGGGGCGGGGGTGTGTGCCTATATGTAAATAATAACTTAACATCATGTGAGAAAAATATGAGCACAGACCTGGAAGACGACAACTCGGAGACAGTGTGGGCAGAGATAACCGACAATAATAAGAAACCAAAAAACAAATTTATAATAGGGGTATGCTATAGACCACCAAATATAAATGAAAGGGAAGAGTCTCTTCTTTTAAACCAAATCAAACAAGCATCAAATCAGGGTCAGGTATTAATTATGGGGGATTTTAATTTACCCGACATTGATTGGGAAAACGAAACAGGTAAATCAGCAAGAAGCAATGGGTTCTTAAGCTTACTTAAAGACCAGTTTATTACACAAACGGTAGAAACTCCAACTCGTGATGAGGCGCTCTTGGACTTAGTATTAACAAATAACACAGACTTAGTTATAAACACAAAAGTAATTAAACAATTAGGGAATAGTGATCATAATAGGCTTTCACTGGAAATCAACTTCAGTAAATTACATCAAAAAGGATCTGCAAAAATACTAAACTTCAGAAAAGCGAACTTTGAATTATTCAGGGAAGCCCTAACAGGAATTGGGTGGGAAACGGTTATGGAGGGAAAAAATGCAGAGGAAATGTGGGATACTCTAAAAAAGGTGCTTGATTCACTAACTATTGAATACATTCCTAAAGTAACTAAAGGTAAATTCAACAAAAAAAAGCCACCATGGTTGGACAAAGAAGTAAGGTCAGCTATCAACAATAAAACCAGAGCCTTTAAATTCTATAAAAATAACTTGAATGAGGAGGCGTTCGCAAAATACAAAGAATCAAACAAAACTTGTAAAGGGGTAATCAAAGCAGCTAAAATATTATATGAAGAGTGCATAGCCACTGAAAGCAAAACCAACCCAAAGAAGTTTTTTAAATACATAATTAGTAAACGTTTAATTAAGGAAAACATAGGCCCACTAACTGATACTAGTGGAAAAAGTGTTACTGAGGACAAGGGAAAAGCAAAACTGTTAAATAAGTTCTTCTCATCAGTATTTACTAAGGGAGAGCAGACTGTGGAACGAACATTTACCACAAACGGGACAAATAAGCCAGATCTCATTGTGGATTTCACGCCGAAAGAAATAATACTGAGGCTAAGCAAACTCAAAACAAATAAGTCACCAGGGCCAGATGGGATTCATCTGAGGGTATTAATGGAATTAAGGGATAAACTAGCTACCCCCCTACATTATATCTTTAGCAAGTCACTATCGTCAGGTATAGTACCAAAAGATTGGAGAATAGCAGAGGTAGTGCCAATATTCAAAAAAGGAAAAAAGGAAGATCCAGCTAATTACAGACCCGTTAGTTTAACATCAATTGTGGGTAAACTATTTGAAGGATTTTTAAGGGATGGTATCCAGGAATATTTAGATCATCACCGTCTACTCAGTACTAACCAACATGGGTTCGTGAAAAATCGTTCATGCCAAACTAATCTACTAGGGTTCTATGAAGAGGTTAGCAAAAACCTCGATAATGGAAATGCTGTAGATGTGATTTTCCTAGATTTCGCTAAAGCATTTTATACTGTCCCACACAAGAGATTGATTAATAAAATGGAGAACCTAGGATTGGGTGAAAATATCTGCAGATGGGTAGGGAATTGGCTATGTAATAGAGAACAAAGAGTGGTTGTGAATGGTGCCGTATCAGATATGATACCGGTACTAAGTGGAGTGCCCCAGGGTTCGGTTTTGGGGCCCATTTTGTTTAACATTTTTATTAACGATATTGGGATAGGGTTACTCAGCAATGTATCCATCTTTGCGGACGATACAAAACTTAGCAAAGTCATCAAATCACCAGAAGATGTCACCATGCTTCAAAATGATCTTGCAATTCTAGATGAGTGGGCAAAAAAATGGAAGATGAGGTTCAATGTAGATAAATGTAAGGTTATGCACTTTGGGAGACACAACCAGTGTGCAAGTTACAACCTTAGCGGAGAGGAACTGGGTAATTCCATACTTGAAAAGGATCTAGGAGTCCAAATAGACAGCAATCTAGGATCTAGTGCCCATTGTAATGTAGCTACAAAAAAGGCCAACAAAATTCTGGCATGTATTAAGAGGGGAATGGAAACTAGGGACTCAAGGGTAATTATGCCACTATATAAAGCATTGGTGAGACCTCACCTAGAGTACGGAGTACAGTTCTGGGCCCCACACTATAAAAAGGACATCATAGAATTAGAAAAAGTCCAAAGGCGAGCAACAAAGCTTATTAGGGGAATGGAGAATTTAAGCTACGGGGAGAGATTAAGCAATTTGGGACTATTTACATTAGAAAAGAGACGTTTAAGTGGGGACATGCTCAACATGTACAAGTATATCAAGGGCCAATATAAGGAACTGTCACACACCCTATTTTCTACTAGAAAGGAATCTAGGACGCGAGGGCATGAGTATAGATTAGAAAAAAAAAGATTTCATTCAGCTAGTAGAAAGAATTTCTTTACGGTCAGAACAGTCAAACTCTGGAACTCTCTTCCCAGAGAGGTGGTAACGGCTGGCTCATTAAATGCGTTCAAGGCAAAGTTGGACAAACATTTACTTGGGAAAAACATCCATGGGTACAAATAAGAAATATAATTTGTCTGTAAAATACCAGAACCTACCAAATCAGCAATGGATATCTATACCAGGTTGAACTAGATGGACGCAAGTCTTTTTTCAGCCTTACCTACTATGTAACTATGTAACTATAAGGCGGTACTTGTTTCCTAGAATGGCCACAATCGCGGGCATCGTGTACCTTAAAGTTAAGGTACACGATGCCCGCGATGGACCCGATTTCCTTTGAAATCAGGTCCATTTTGCCGGCAAAGGCAAAATCGGGGGCATCTCGTCGGTCGCGTGCATTAACATGGCCACCGACGCGATGCCCGCGATTTTGCCATAGGCTTCAATGTTAAATTATTTTTAACATTGAAATCGGGAGCATCGCATCGGTCTTGTGCCATTATAATGGCACAAAATGAAATGGACTTGATTAAGTCCATCTCACATAGGAAACAATGTGAAATGGGCCAATATGACCCATTTCACATTGTATATGGCCCCGTCGTCACGGGGCGGCGGTGCGCGTCCTCCGACCTTTTCATACCCCTACTATCCACGTCAGCGTGGAGTTGAGAATATAAAGTGTGGCGAGCGGGCGCGTATACCTGTGAAGTTATACGCGTCCCCTCGCGGGGCTCGCTGCGCTCGCCACGCTTCGGGCGCGGTGGCTCGCTGCGCTCGCCACACTTTATATTCTCAACTCCACGCCGGTGTGGATAGTATGGGTATGAAAAGGTCAGAAGACGCGCACCGCCGCCCCCCCGCGGGCTCGCTGCGCTCGCCACGCTTCGGGTTGGCGTCAATCGTGGGGTAAAATTGGGGGTCTGGGGAATATTTTACATTGAATCCAATGGAAAATAGGGTCCCAGGGACCCTATTCACATTTGATTCAATGTAAAAATCGGGTCGATCGTGTCGGTCGCATCGCATGCGATGCGACCGACGCAATTTTTCCGACATGACCACCCGATGCAAATCGGTGTGGCCGTGCTAGGAAACAAGTACCCATAAGGCTTCCAGAAACGTCTACAATTTTATTATTCCAGGCTCTCCTTGTGTTAATGTATTCAACCAGTTAAGAAGCAAGAAGTAATGAGTGTTCCGAATTATTGACATACTATTTATATTTCCCATCGTCTTGTTCACTGTTGATGAGTCACCTAGAACCACTTCACAAGTTATTTGCCTATAGCAAGACACCTTTCACATAGAGCACTACTTGCTCACATATACTTGGATGTCCTGATGAGTTTCAGCTTCAATGAGAAAAGTCTTATTGGCTGTGGGTGTTGCAGTGCAGTTGGATTGGATGGAACATGATAGGAGGTGACAGACATAGATGATATGGATAAGTATTAAAAATGACTACAATAGGAATCAACAGAATGTTAATCAACAAAATACATGCCAAGGTCAGGGGCAGTCAATCACCTCCTAAATGCCACGTTACAGGCTGTGTTTGAAAAAAAGTCAGTAAAGAGCTGATTGGCTGCACGTTTATCTCTCTTTATCACCCTCGCATTTATCTCTTGTTAAGGCTTAATACATCTGCCCCATTATTTGTTACTATTTGGTGATGAATACTAACCTATACTACAAAAAGGGAGTGGAAAGTTGGGGGTTTCTTAATCCCAGATCACCCCCTCAGTCATCATTCATCAATTAGGTTGTATCATTTCTAAAACGGTATTCCTTGCTGAGCTGCAATATAATTCCTACACATGTTTAAGGTCTATGTAATAGGTTACAACTTCCTGGCTATGTGGTATTGGGGATCTTGCTACTACATTTAGAGGGTCAATTTTTGTAAAGGTGAAACTTGATTGGTTTTGCCTTAAAACAAGTTGACACATTAATTTCAGTATGCAAATAGAGCCATCCAGCCCTTTAATAGGATTAAGTGAGTAATAGGATTACTCTGCTAATCCCCTACTATATTGTATTGCAGCTGAGAACAATAGGCCTTGGCTCACCATGGATATCCAGAGAGGGCTGGCTGAGGTTGGCTCCATCTGTATAAAGTTCCCAAATCATACTGGACCTTGTCACACATACCCCTTTATTCATTTCATTCCGATTAATAGAAAATAAAAAGCATTATCTTTTTCAAGTGCATATTGTGCTATGGCATTTTCTGAAAATTCTATGTTTTATGGGGAAAAATGAAAGCTATAATTTGTGTTTCTTAAAAATATTACGGATACTGATCGGGATGTGACCAGTGCAAAAGCGCTGGTGGACAATGCGCGCTCCCGTGGGTCGTTAACGAGCCACTTCGTCATCTGCGCATGTACAGACAAGGGAGCAGATAAAGCATGACCCCCACTCCCTCCCATCCAGCGCCACCATTCATCACCTGCAGGCATCGGCAAGTATGTATGCACTTGCCAATACCGGGTCCCCGCATCCGCCGATATCGTTGAGTGTGTACGAACCTAAATTCGATGTCTCCTGTTTTGCTTACTCGTTTATGTGCCCCGTAATTTGGCGCTACTGATCCCTTGTGGTGCCATATTAATTAAAAATAATAATACAGATGTCCTGGCTAATGTGTATGTTATCATTAGAGCAATCCGCTAAATAAAGTTACATTTTTAAGTTTGATACTTTAATTATCTGCTGAATAAACTAATTTTTGCTTTTTATATGTACCGTTTTAGAGATCATGAAAATAGGAGAAAAAAAATAAATAATCTGAATAGCCAGCAATAAGGTTCATGTTGAATCAAAGTACTTACCAAGTAGCAGTAAAATTGCATTATTCCCAGAAGACTTTGGTCTACTCTTTAGAAAACAGACAGGTTTCTTTACTGGCTCTCAAAGGTCAAGTCCCTGTGATATTTTGTGGACACTGAGAGATGTAGGCATGATGACAGCTCCTGATGGTAATTACTGTGACCTTAAATACATTGTACCAAATAAAAGAAGGGCTTGCAATGAACAAAAAAGATGGAAAGAGTTCAAACAAGAAAAAGAATAGGTCACACTATTTTCTGGTAATTGCACACAAGTGAAGACAATGCGGGTAATTATATGAAGTCAAATATGAGATTTACAGATGACCCATTCTGTTAGTGCTGCCTTTACAGTATGTTGTATTACTCCTATCACCTACATTCATTATAGGATAAACCTTTATATCCAGTGTTCCAGTGGAGGATAACTTGGGGTGGAGCAAGCTTTGTAATTAGATTATCCATTACCATGCCCGTGTTACACCGCTCTCTCCCGCTCCTTCCTGTACTCCTGTTTGATCAGAGCTACATAGGGGTGTATTCAATGCCGGGGGCGAGCTGTGACAGCGAGCAGTGCTGCCTGCTCGCTATCACAGCTCGCCCTGTCGGTATTCACCTGACCCCCCTGCATATGCCTTTTCCCCCTCGCTCCGTTTTTGGAGCGAGGGGAAACCGGCGTATGTGGCCGCAGAAACAGTGAGACTCTCGGCTAAATGCTGTGAGCTTCCTGCATTAGCCGCGAACCTTGCTGTTTGGAGGAATCCTCGCCGTCCTCCGACAGCGAGGATTTCCCCGGAATATTGAATAGAGTTAGTGGCCGGCGCGGGGGTTAAACAGCGATGATCGATTGTTTTCGGCGATCCCCACCGCTTAACCCCCTCACCAGCTGCATCGAATATGGGCCTAAGTGCTAACTATTTTAAGTCTTACCTACTGTACTTTTCTTCTCCAAAAATGGAGCACTAGGGCCCTATGTATATACTTTAGTGTGCCCTAAATATATACATGATATTTTGTTTACCCTTAGTTATAAGTAGACCTTTTTGGAAAAGATTACAATATTTCAAAACTCCTATTCATTTAAATGAGGCAGTCACAGCCTATTTATTTGAGTCTCCGTCTGCCAGCCACTGGGGGGGGGGGGGGGTAGATGCCATTGCTGGGACATGGAGACTTCATTCGTCATGCCTACACAATGAATGATGTGTCTCAGTTCCTGCAGGACAGGTTGTTCATCTTTCCACCTGCTGAAGGGATCGTCAGGCTCAATGAATGACCCATGTGGGCACCCACATCGGATCATCATCAATTCCACACGGTAAGTTTTTTACAACGATCAGTTGGAAACAGCCTTATTGTTTCAAAAAATCTTACAGTGTGTGGGCATCTTAAGGCAGGTAAATCAAAAATAAAATGCTGCTCCCGTTAGTACTGGCCAGCATTGGGAGGCAACCCTGCTCCCCCTGTCTTCCTCCTCCAGTGGTTGCACTGAATGTCGAATGTGAAGTAATCATGCTCAACGTTATCAGTAAGGCGCACCGAGAGAGATGAGGTTGTGTAGGTAGGGGCCCTACTATGGCCGGGGGCCCATAATGCTGCTAAGATGACCCTGCAGTGCTCATGGATCTTGCAGACTTTTTCAGAGTATACAAACATTATTTCTATTTTTATACAATGAACAAAGTTGGCATACTGTATAAGTAGCTAGCATTGGATTCAGTTGCCATTGTACCTGTGCCAGTATAAAATTCTCATGGTTCTTGTAAGTCCCTTTTATAGCGATATATTATGTAGTATTACATGTTTACAAGAACAACAAAAGCTTCTGTTTTACCGCAGTAAAATTTTTTTTTTACCGTTGAGCACCTACCAGGGCTGTAGTCACTGTTTATAGCTCAGTGCAGAATAATTATTTGTGTTATGGGACTGTCTGGATATTGTTCTTTTCATTACTTTTCTCAGCCATCCCGTGAAGACGGCTTTCAGCTCACAGTCTCTCTGCGGATACAGGCTTCGTGTGTGACTCCAGACATAATAGAAGTTAAGCAGCAGAAGCAGATTTATGTTGACAGAAAGTATTAACCAAGAACTTAATGTAAAAGCAGCAGAAACAGCTGGCTAAGGCCGTTGGTGCAGAGCTCCCACTGTTATGGCCGGTGGCTTCTGTTATTTATTTTTTATTTCTCCTCTAAGGGAGCTCCATCCTTTGACTTACTGGAAACTCACCCGGCTATCCGTCTCGTTAAACTTCCTGTTCAAGATAGATACAAATGTTCTGCAGGAAGAAATATGCAGAAGAAATCACACATAACAGTCTCAGCAGAGAATAAACCTAGATTTACCGTTGATTCCTGCTGAGATTCGTTTTTGTCTCTTGCCATGAGCATGAGTAATATCAGTGACGGCAAGTAGAACATTAGCCTCTTTATCCATTAATGTCAATATATTAATCCTGCCCCGGGCCTCCCCAGGATGGATTGCTATAATTTAGTGTGTTTTCCCCCACACAGCAGACTATCTTCACGTCACATGTGGCAAATGTTTGCTATAGGCATCACCGATAGGACCTTATCCATCTAATCGGTCTCATGTTTTCTCCCGATGAATATTCCATTTCAAGGTGGTTTGACCATAGGGACAACTGGGTCATCATGTGGAAGATTGCGCATTCAGGTTGCAGAGTCTTTTAATTATTTTAACACACATTAATATGTTTTCTTACTGCTTCATCTATTACTTTATGCTACTACAGAACTGACAAATCTACTTCATTTACTATTTTAAAATAGTCTGCGGTGATAGTTGATTGCAGCTCCTACTTTGTATTTCCTCTCACACTGCAGCGCCACAGTGTCACGTTGTCTCCCAGTTCCACAGTGTCACATTGTCTCCCAGTTGTCTCAAACCGTTTACCTGATGTTGCAGGAATAACCTCAGAGCCACAAGGAAAATACCAGTAATGTGTAAAGTAAATAAGCATTGCTTATTCTTTTAGTGTCCAGTTACATGTACAAAAAGGATCATGTTCTGCATAGTATGGCTTCTACTATGCATATTAAAGCTAAACTGTTCTGCCCATAGATAAAATACAACTGCCGGTGTGGGGTTAAATTGCACAGACCATATACCCCATCATCCATAATTAGTTTTAAAATGTTTAGAAAATTTAAATAATTATAACTGTCTAAAAGGATATGAATACTTGCCCTAATTTTATGAAGCCTTAGATACAGGCCTATGGGGCCATGCAAACCAGATCATTCCTTTATCACTGGTTATTTTATATTGTAACAGAATTATGCCCTTCTATGCTATGGGTTGGGAGTAATAATTACTCCCAACATACAGTACTCATGGAAGAAGCCACATTTTATGGGAAGTGGTGCAAATGCATTTATGGGAGCGGTTTATTTGCATTCAGGAAATTGACTGGCTGCTCTTGCATGTTTCGAATAATTACTGGGAAGCAATTTACTTTTTACAGAGTTAATCTAGGACACACCCCTTTCTAAATATTAACGGGCTGATTCAAATAACCTTTCAAAACCATCAGATAACTTTTGAAGGCAAATTCTCCTCCCACCTTATGGAGGTGCAAACAGATTAAGCCAACTGCAACCCTGGGAAAATGCACAACATGAGCTGCCCAAGATTGAATCTGATCCTACATTTTATATGTGACCCACCTGTACTTTGACATGATTTTACTAAAGTGAAAATGTATCCTTTTTGATTTGCTCCTAACAATCAGGTTCTAACTGTATACTGTATTTTCTTATGATTTGTATGTAAAGTATTCCTTGCTTTCCCTGAAAAGTATTATTTTATGCATAATTTGTCAACATTGAAGGTAATTTCCAAGGACGCTGTGCTGATAGACAAGGGAATCTAAACATGTCACATGCTTATTGCAGTCTAGTTGAAGGTTGATCCTGTACAATTCCCGTTATAACGTTTGTTTGTGATTATGGTTACAGTTTAGATTTTAGTCAACACTTGTTAATCTCCCACAGGCTTGACAAGGTGAAGGGTTGGGCTATTTACTCCATGCGGCCAATGTACAGTAAATGTTGTCCATGCTCTTCTGAGAACGAGAGGATACTTGCCAGGCAACTGGGAGATGCAGGAGGGGAAGGCCCACGTGGTATATACAGTTAGTTGCATTGTGCAGCAGGAAGTGGGATGCCATTATTGCCATTGCCAACGATGGCTACAGTGCAACTGGCCACCGATAGTGGCATTCTATGCAATGGATGACCATCCATCGTTTTACCTATCAATGGTCATCTATTCTTTGACTGATTGGCAAATCACAACCTGGGGTGGGGCATCACAGGTGTTGGGGGCAGAGCTATACTCCCTTTTGGAGAAAATAAAAACTATTTGGTTATGCTTGCCTTTGATGGACGGAACCTATCTTGTTCTCCCCAATTGTAAAACTATTCTACATTGGCCATAAACCGTTGATGATTAGTAATCATCGATGGCCAGCCCTAGTTTATCTGCAAATCACATCATCATGCTCCTAGTACACCCACAGCTCTGGAGAAGTGGGCAGGTATGGGAAGTTGAGAGTCCGGTAGATCATCCCGTAATTTGATAGTCTCATGGACATTTGGAGAGAGAAGGTAAAGAATTTCCAGAGATTGTGCCAAGAAGAATTTTAGTAATTTGTGGAAATTAAAAATTGTACTATTTGTATTCCTTTAGACATCTTATCAATTCAGACATCTACAATTCTCAGTGTCTTTATCAACCTGTATTTTTATTTTCTTATAGTTCAGTTAAACAGATTTAATTTTAGCATTATAATGTATTGTTTTACCATAAACTCCATGCTCTGGCATGAACTGTTTTAATTAAAGTTTATACAAAGTTTCCTCTTTATAGATTATAACTGAGTTATCTTTCTGTTGTAACATCTTTCCATAGGGAAAGTGAGCGCCAAGTCACTTAAGAATATAAGAAATAGGATTTTTATATTCCCATGTTTAGCCAACCAAACTTTTTAATAACAAGTAATTTTTTCCTTCAGCGCTTCCTTCGTGTTTTACCATTTCATCTTTTAGCTTCAAGGCTTCTTCTTGCCATCACCACAGAGCTGTTTAATGATGTCATGAATAATTTTTGCCTTTACCCTTGTTCCATTTACAGTCAGTTCTTGAGAGACCTGAGTATTGTCTCCCAGGAGGTTACCGTGCTCCAAACTTTTATCACAGGAATAAGTGACAGCATTTTATCACATTAACTGCAATATGTTGATCTTTTTTGATGTTGCGTATTGTTTTTAGACTATCTATTATTTATATCATCTTTATGGTTCGTCATGGAAAAAATGCTGTCATTTTTTTATTATTTGAAGGGTTTCCTACAAAAAAAAAAGCTAAGCGAAAAAGTGCCAAGTGTGTTCTAGTCTATGCTCAAGTGGTGGTTGTTTTTTATGTTCCGTGTGTATTCTTTTAGTCTTGCTGTAACCCATTAACTGGTGGAAAAGGAAATTAAAAAAAACTGCGCAGAATTTGTTATGATTGAATTAGGCCAAGAAATGATATTTAAAAATCCTTTTAAACCGTTTTGTGTTTATAAAAAAAAATTGCAATTTTAATTTACCAGCAGCTTCTCATCTGAGCTACAAGGGTACACACTGGAAGGGGTGGTGTGTGTGTGGGGGGGGGGGGGGTAATTTACATTTTCTGGGCTGCTGTCATGTGTGGTGTCCTGCAGCAGGACAGGCACTGGGGGAGGATGCAGGAAGGCAGGCCATGAGGTCCCTCTGTGATAGCAACTGCTAGAACAATATCATCCGGTAACCACCATATTATTTGCAACCACATCAGGTAATGTGCTACCTGTTGTGGACACCTGCAATGTGGCCACGCCAGGCTAGTGGCTAAAAAAACAACGAAAAAGCCATGTGTGTCTAGTTCTTTGATCAACAGAGACTTTAATGATCTAGTTTTGGTGCCAAAACAACTCCTACCTGGCTGGATTTTCCAAAAAGAGGCGTGACCTCCATTTAAAGGGTGTGACTGTGTGGTCTTGCATGGACGCTGCTACTTGCCAGCCATGCCCCCAGTCCTTCTTTCTCCCGTGAATAGACACTGTGAACATGCGCACAGCATCTATTCCCCTTTGATGAGCAGACCAGCGAGTGACACGGGTTCTCCTAACTTCCCCTCCAACCACTGGGGACACCTGCCAGCAGATGGGACAGCAGGACAATCAGAAAAATATTGGGACTACTATACAAAAATAGAGTTGTAGGTTTTCTTTCTTGTTTAAGTACAGTCAGTGCATCTATTGCATAATTTCTCTAGAACCAGAGTTCCACCTCTACCTTGTGCCTGAGACATCATCTTTCCAGTGCACTTGCCCAGTGACAGTCTGTTATCATTGTACCAGCACCATATTTCTGAAGATACCACCTAAAAGATGGTGCAGGATGCAGATTACAGGGAGAGGCCACTGCATGGCATCAGAGGGGTCTGTTCTAGGTGCAGAATTGAACGGGCTCCCATTGAATCAGGGGCTCCTTGGCACTGCACACTTTTAGCCTATTACAGATACACCCTTGTAAACCCTCACTAGCCGGAGATGAAGTGTGTAGGGCTTAAACATTTTAAATGGGAGGGGTAGCAACTCCAAAATTCATACCTCCCAACATATTAGAATTCTAAATCAGGACCCCCTCCATGTGACCCAAAGAAGGTTGGCCCCATAAGCCACACCCCCTGAATAAACACTTTGAATGCAGCCCCCCGCCAGCCTCCATTCTTCACTGAATAGTGAACCACCTTCGCCGGCAGCACTGCTCAGTCCCCCAACTGCCTACGGGACACTGCCGCACTGGGACATTCCTCGAATAGCGGTACTGTCCAAACTAAAATCAGGACCATTGGGAGTTGTGTAAATTAAGCAGTGCACAAAGTACAGCAACCATATGGTGCTTTAAGAACTCTTGTACTGGGAGGCTGGAATCAAATTCCCCTCAGTGTTGGAAATTAAAATCATGTACCAAACATAACTAGAACTTTTCAACTACACTTTAACTTGCTGGAGCTCATAATAACATACTTTTGTCCTCCTACGTGTATACAATCCACTGACAGCCATCTCCTTATATGCCAGAGAAGTGAGTAATAACATTAATTACCTAAAGTAATGTATGAATGTTTTTCCCCCTGTGGTCCTAACTTCATCTAATGCTATGAAAATTTTATGTTAATTAATCTCCATAATGATACAGGACCTGGTGTCTCTCTTCTCTGATGCTTGTACTTTCATTGATTGCAATTATAAGAAAATCACCGGTACTGTACTGAATGTGTCTTGAGTCTGCAATAAAAACACATACAGGTGATTTAGTTATAATTTAAAACTTAACAAAATGAGGGTGATTAAGTGACAAAAAAATATGTAAAGTTTCGAGACTGCTATTTGCCGAATAGAAATTTTTTTGTTCCTTTTAAGTTAATTCATACTTGATATCTTTTATATTAATATAAGGTATATTATTTATTTAGTTGACCTTTATATGCTGTAGTGCCAGTTTATTCCGTTGAGCTGTACAGATGGGAAGTAGCAGGTGACGTACAGACAAGGGGGTAATTCAGACCAGATTTAATTTAGGCCACCGCCCTGCTGTGCGATTGGTTGCATATGGCTACACATCTATTTGCAGCCATGTGAATATGTCTATAACCCATCATAACAGGTTCACCATCACATTATTTTTTGATGGGTACAAGTCATCATAGGCTCAGAGTAGCCAGAGGATATTTTCTTCTGATGAAACCGCTGCACCCAGATAGCAGAGAAACGCGTCAGGAAAAACGGGGTACATAGCACTGCTCATTATAATTGCTGATCCAACTGCACCACCTCTGGGACCGGTGTCTCCCCACCCACAGCAATTTTGACTGAGATGTTAACAGCTGAATTTACACCGCTCCCTGTATACGGGGGCTGACTGCTCGCTGATCCCCGGACCATCTATAGGTGGCGCATCATCAGGCGATGTCAGCTGCTTAAGGCGGACAGCTAGAGCCATGTCCCAGCCTTGCGTCCACACTGCCGACCATCCACAAGGCTCACGACTGTCGCTGGCTCGCAAACACCGATACCATCTACAAGCGGTTTGTCATCAGGCGGTGGCAACCGCTTGCAGTCATCAGCTAGAGACACAAATTATCCTGACTCGGGCCTGGGTCTGCTGGGGGGAAGGGGGCTGGTTCCCACTGCCCCCTCCCTCCTTGCAGGGAGCCAGGGAGTGGGAAGTGAGAGGACCGGCCGCCAGCTCAGCGCACTCTGATCAGTGCACTGTGCTGGGGAGAGAGAGAGCTGCAGTGGCAGCCCATCGTCTCTCTCCCTCTGTGTGTGTGAGGAGGCACCCTCACCCCAAATTACAGGTGTTTTTTACACAGGCCCGACCAAAGGCCACACCCCTTTATGCAGGGAAGGGAATGTCACCTATAACAGAGAACTGTAACAAAATAAATGAAGGGGGGATACTTTTCAAATGCGGCAGTTTAGGATGGCTCTTCCACATGTGTGGCAAAGTTCCACAGTGGCTGCAATTGCTGTAAGCGTGGTCAGACGTTTGGAAACTTACACTTTGCAGTTTGGTTAGTTTATAATATACAGTAACCTAAAAAACAGCTGAAATAGTTTATGCACATTGTCCTTTATGCCCATGTTTATGGAAGACTTTTATTCCTTCCCAAATTGCAACTATTTCACCAGACTTGAGTGTCTCTCTCTGACGTCTATTTCACGTGACTCCAATCACAGGACTGTAAGCCCAATAGCACTTTATAAAGAGTTCAACAAAGTCCCAAGGAAAGTGATATTAGCCACTCAATTGTTTCTCACTAAAAACTGGTCAGAAGTTTTTGTTTTATTATTTAATAAAATATCTAAAATGTATTTTTAAAACATTTATTTTTATATTTTATTAAAATAATATATCCCCCCCCCCATACATCCAAAGCATAGGACTCCATTGTAAAATACTCCCCTCGCTTTCAGTAGAAATAGCCCATCCAGTGGCAAAAGAATTCTCAGCATTGTCACCCATGGATCCCCTACTGGTAATAGCTGCCTGTAGTAGGGACCCCACCCCCAGCGTCATTTAGAAATAGGGCTGAAATCACCCTGTGTGTATGAGCCTTAAAACTATATATTTTTGTAATAATTGCCAACTAGCAAAACAGTCCACGGCAGTTTTCACAGACACACCCCCTTTTCACCGATCATCTGGTGGGACATTGGATCCCGCCCGCCGATTAAACAGTCAGGACCCGGGATTGAATACCCCTCAATGTACTGTATTTAAGGAAATTAATGTGCTAGGAGAAAGCAGTATTCTGTCTATTCTTATGGTCTTCTTTCCAGGAGCCAGCGCTGTCGGTGCCTGAGATCCCCCAATAACTGTGCTACCTCTTCCCATACCTACACAGACAATGTTTTTAATCTTATGGAGGAGCTCTACCCAATTTGAAAAAGTTGGCTCCGATGGTTCCACCATCGCAGCCTAAAGCTGGCCATACACTGGTGCGATTTGGCCACTTTGTCATCCAATTCTGACAGATCGGGCCGAGAATTCTGGTGGAAAGTGGAGCACTGAGGTCATGGGTTCAATACCCACAATGGCCCTAACTGTGCAGTTTGTATATTCTCCCCGTACTTGCGTGGGTTTCCTCCGGGTACTCCGGTTTCCTCCCACAATCCAAAAATATACTGGTAGGTTAATTGGCTCCCGGGAAAAAAAAATTAACCCTAGAATGTCTGTGTGTGCATGTACATGTGGTAGGGGATATAGATTGTAAGCTCCACTGGGGTAGGGACTGATGTGAATGGTCAAATATGCTCTGTAAAGCGCTGCGGAATCTGCGTGCGCTATATAAGAAACTGCTAATTAATTAATAAATAAATAATTATTTTAGTTATATTAATGAGGGCAGCACAGCATGTGAGAGGGGAACGGTCATGATGGGGAGGAGAATAGTGACAGGAGGCACAGGATGTGAGTGGAAGGAGCAGGGTCTCCCAACAGCACAGAGCAGCAATGTCATACTGATGGAGGAGGAATGTGATCTCTCTATAGGAAAAAGAGTTCATCCAATACAGCTTGGTTCTCTTTATCTTTTACACCGGCCAACAATGACCATTTTATCGTTCTGTTAGAGTGAAAATAAATCTGTGTACAATTTTGTTGCCTGGTGCAGCTCGATGGCATTATTATGTTGCCAGTAACATGCTAAGAATGTTTAAGTAAGCGTGTAGTAATTATGCTTGCTTTTGGAACTGCACTCAAAGAATATGTAAATGTGCAAATATTATTTACTCTTCAGTTGAGCTACAAGCTAATGCCTGGAACTTCCTAATTACCCAGGGCCATACACATGTCTTTCATTCTGTTCTCCAAGATGCGTTCTGTGAGTCAGTTACCAAATAGGAAGGAACAAGTTGTCATGACATCAGAGTTGTCAGGGCTCGATGAGTTGGAGAGGATCACAGGAGATGTTGCATCGTAAGCATCACTAACCCAAATACAGTCCTGTGCTTGTAAGCTGTGCTGCGTTCTTTTTTCTTTTTTTAAATTGCTTCAATGTTACAGGTTAGTAACGGAGTCAAAATAACTGTCAGAGAAATATTAACATTTACGGGGGGGGGGGGGGTAAAAAAAAGCAACACAGTTTTTTTTCTGTATGGTCTTGACTGAGTAATGCACAACATTGGGGGTTATTCTAGTTCATTCTTTCTGACAAAATCCTTCTTAGATGGACAAAACCATGTGCACTGCGGGTGGGGCAGATGTAACTTGTGCAGAGAGAATTAGATTTGGGTGGGGTTTTTCTTCAAAGTGAGATCCATATTGCAGTGTAAAAATAAAGCAGTCAGTATTTTCCCTGCACAGAAACAAAAAAACTCACCCAAATCTAATTCTCTCTGCACATGTTACATCTGCCCCACCTGCAGTGCACATGGTTTTGTCCATCTAAGAAGGATTTTGTCAGAAAGAATGAACTAGAATAAACCCCATTGTAATGAATGTCCCTATCTGTTTGGTGTTAGTGATTCGTATTGTAATGTATGTCAGCCTGGGTCCAGGATTTGCAGGGCTGTATTGTACACATCCAGGAGATATATAGTTTGCCATATATGCTATGCTATAATATGGGTCCAACACATTTTGCATGTACCATACCATTGATGGTTAACATTGACACTCCAGCTGTTGTTGAACTACACATACAAGCATGCCCTGCATCAGTTTTAGCATGGCCAAATAGTAAAACTGTAGCAGTGCATGCTGGGATGTGTAGTTTAACAACAGCTGGAGTGTCAAGGTTAGCCATCACTGTATTATACTATTCTTGGGGGGGGGGGAGTTTACCACGTTTACTACTATTTCCGGTACTTATATGTTAGTTGGGCGCCCACTGAGCTGTTTGCTTAGTTTTCCGTGTCCCCTCGCAGGGCTCGCTGCGCTCGCCACACTATATAAAATCAACTCCATTCCGACGTGGATAGTGGGGGAATGAGCGTACTAACTATAGTGGGCGCCCAACTAACATATAAGTACCATATTTCCTAAATGTAACAAAGCCGCTGCCGCCCCCAAACCCCCACCCGCCTATACTAGCGTAACTTGTCTGAGGCACTAGTCCCATCCAATTTACTTGAACTACCCCAACAGCTCCCCGGGAGTCCTTCCATCCAATTTTGTTCTTGATTCGCTATTTCTACATAGCATGTAAAAATAGCACGGAAGAGGTGCTGGGGGAGTTCGAGGGGAATTGGATGCGATATATTTTGCAGCTGCTATAAAGTAGCCGCAATGTGCACTGGCGCAATTGGATTACAAAGTGGCCAAATCGCACCAGTGTATGGCCAACTTTAGGCTGCAATGGTGGAACCATCGGAGCCAACTTTTTCAAATTGGGTAGAGCTCCTCCATAAGATTAAAAACATTGTCTGTGTAGGTATGGGAAGCACAGTTATTGGGGGATGTCAGGCACCGACAGTGCTGGCTCCTGGAAAGAAGACCATAAGAAAACAATATGTTATTCTATCATTTTTTATGTGCTTTTTAGGCATTTGCAGTTAAGGGGATACTGTAGGTCAACGTTACCATTTGGTGAACTCCTATATTTGCTGGGGCACATAAAACTCTGGATGAGTTGCACTTGGAATGCCGGATGCAGCACCTCCATGGCGATTGTGTTTGGCAATTGTTTACGGTATCACAGCATGGCTACCGCTCCATCCTCTGAGTTGCTATATAGAGCAGCGTGCAGGAGTGCCAACAGCTCTGCCAGGCTCAATTATTAGGAGGGGCATGGCCAGCAGGGGGAGGGGCGGCGAGCTCCCCTCTTTACAAATTTTCAAAAATGTATATTAGGTTTGCGTGCTCCAAACAGGGAGGCACCAATGTAAGGACCTATAGAAGGCAGGGGATGAGTGTAGTGGCTGGTGCAGTCACTCATACTGCTTTCAGACCGCACTCTAGACCCGGGTTATTGCTGTGTTCTTGCGGCCCCAACACGGGTCAAGGTGCGGTCTTAAAAGGCCACCACGGGTCGAGCAACACGGGTGTTCAACCCTGGTAATGACCAGGGTTGAACACGGCTATGACCCGTGTCAAGTACAGTGTGAACGGGTGCCTGGGTTGAGCAACCCGTGTCCCGTTCACAGTATGGAGGAGGCAGCACTGTCAGCTCCATGTACTGCCTCCTCCCGAGCCCCCGATGACGCGCCTCCGCCCCATGTGACGTCACCGACTCGGCAATATGCCGTGTCGGTGTCTGAACTTTCAGACCACATTGCCGTGTTGCTCTGGGGATGGGACCCGTGTCCTAATCCCGTGTGCGACATGGCATTTGCGGTCTGAAAGTAGTATCAAACACGCACATTATCCCGCAGGTAGAGAGAGTAGTGACTGCTTCTGCAGCTAACCTCTCTCCCCGCAACAACCTAGGGCTATTGTCTGTAACGGGGAGTGTGTGTGTGGGGGGGGGGTGTCAATATGGAACCTCGATGGGTTGACCAGACCAGTGTAAAGAGTTTAACAGGCAGCATGTGCCAATGTAGGAGGGGTGTGAACATGCTCGAAACTGGTGTCATTAATGTTCATTGTTTCGCCCTACAGTAAGTTAGCTTCCTACACACGCTGTAATAAATGTAAAATTGATTAACACAAGCTTTAACAATGAAAAAAAGTGTCTGTACTATGTCAGTGTTCTGTATACCTTTATTTTTAATACAGTTTTGGCATTTATACTTAACAAAGCCGTTATTTAAATGTGTCATGAGTTATAGTTGTTCCAGGTTGACACCTCTGCTTATTCATTCTCTCACAACACAATGAGCTGATCAGCCCCAGGATTTACAGCGCTGCTTGGTATCTTATTATAGGATTGCCAAGCATGGCTCCATATTATCATTCATTTCCCAAAGGTACAGCACAAAACAAATGTAGCAATCTAAAGTATTTTTATAAATGTGTCCTTCTTTTTTAAATGCATATTGCTGTTCTGTTTGATGTAAATCAATCTTACTGAATATGAGGATAACACAAAATATGTGTTGTTGTGGCATACACCTGTAGTCAGAGGCAGATTAAGGGGTAGACTAGAAAATGTAGTAAAAGTTGCCCGACATGGGCTCCACCAGGGGTATAACATGCCCTGTAGCCATTGCAGCATCACTGGATGGCCAAGATGGAATAACAGGACTCTAAGGAACTTATTCTGGTCCGTTCGAATTGGCTCCTTCGTTGACACGGGGCCGATGTTTTTCGTCGGCCCAGACACACTTTTGCGCATGTGCAGATGCAGGGTGCGTGCAGCCCCGGTGAACAAACTGTTTGCTTGATACATGCGCCCAAAATTGTGGGGGCGGCGGTGCAGGGGACTCTGCCATGGAAATCCCCGGTGACATGGGCTCCAGAGGCGGGCTGCTGACATCACCGGATGTCAGCTGCCCGCCCACTTCCTTCAGAATGCACACGCACATCTGAGGTTGCTCTGAGCGACCTTAGATGTGTGTGTGCCTTTCAGATATGGGTGTCCCCCCGCAGCCTGCGAATGGATGTTAATGTTAGTCTGTACTGCTGCTGCGGCTCTGAGTTTCTTTGCCTGGTTATAGGCTCCTGTCAGGGTATACCCATCTCTAGTCTAGGTAAAGAAATTGCACAGACTGTCACTATGGAGGTTATTCTGGTTTGACGCGTAACTTTCCGAATTCTTTCAGAGCGGACCGCACGCCACGCTGTGCGGACATTCTAAGAAGAAACGCCCACAGGTCCTCCGCATTCGGACGGACTCACTATTTAAGTGTGTGTTTACGGACAGCATCCAAACCGTGCATGTGCGGTGGCCACACACATATTCTGCACGGTCTTACAGCGTCAGAACGGACGTGAAGCTGCACGTACGCACCGATGCAGTGTATTTCCGCAAAACTCACGACTATTCTCTGAACTCATAAATCTGTCACATGACACATTTATGCAATTAGGCAACCTCATAAAAAAGGGTTTGTTTGTAATTGTAGTGTGCTTGCAGTGTAAATGTGTATAAAAAATACAGCCGTGCTTTCAGCATATATTTGTGTGTTTAGTAATGGTCCTTTTTGGCTGCAATGGTTCCAATTGAAGCAATGAAAAGAGTGTAATTAATGAGTAATGAGTAGAGGAGTGGATTGTATTGTGTTCAGCTGACAGTGGTTCAGGTGCGGGCGTACTAATTGGGCGATCTGAATGCCTAGCGCATGACCGAGTGGTGTCCGCAAAGTGAAACTTGCTTATGAAGACCGCCTATTTCCTGCCTGTTGGTTCATTTGCAGGCGGTGTTCTGTCCGAATGCACGCCTACCAGAATTAGTGCACTCCCTCGTGTACGCCCATGTTTACGCCCAGTTTAGCCTTTGAAAGTACGCCTCTGTGTACTTCCGAATGACGCCCATATTACACCCATATTTCCCGAGTGAATGCGGTGCACATTTCTGTACGGTATTAGTGAGAACGAGTACGGAGACCGTCCGTGGCACATGCGCATAGCGTTGCCTACGCATGCGCAGACGGCTAAAAAATGCCATCTGAAAGAATTCGGAAATTTGCGCATCGACCAGAATAATGCCCTATATCATCTTGAAATACTGACACTAATAGTTGCTTGGATTTCACATTATCAATGGCTATACCACCCACAGCCTGGAGGCCATTGATGATGATGATGATGATGATGATGATTACCACGTATGGCTGTGTGTAGAACAAATTTTGTACCATACATGGTAATCATCATCAATGGCTGCCAGGCTGGGTACCGTACTAGCAGGATATATGATCAATTTCTGGGGGTACAGTGTGAATTACAATGATATGATTTCCTACCTTTCAAATCAAGTGGGTAACGTTGGCGTATCTGAATATATTTTAGGGTAAAAGTTAAAAAGTTCCCTGACCCCTGCTCTATGCTGACAGTGTACATGAGGCTTTTATCCTCTTATGATTGGGGCAGCCTTGGCAGTATGACACACTTCCCATGCCCCAACCGGTTGCCCATTTGCCTTACCCTCCTATAGGTCTGCCTATAGAGCTTCTAGAGAAACACCAAGCCTTGTTCTAAATACTTTGGAAAAGCTAATAAATGAAGTCATCTGAGAGGAAACAAATATTTTAATACTTTTGGGTATTTAAAACATAATATGTTGTGTTATACTTTTGTTTTCACGTGTTAATTAGACCAATTTCATGGTTTGTTAATTTCACAGATGTTCTCCAATGAGCACCTGTCCTCCAAAATGATGAATGTAAATATTTTTTTCATATTCTTTTTTGTTTCTATGTGCTGCTTTTCGTTTTATACCTCAGTAGGGCAACCCGATAAGCTAATAAATAATGTGTCCGTATTTTTATTGTAGAGGTCCAATGGAATTTTGAACTTTTGCTAAAAGTTGAATATTGGGGTCAATTCAATTCAGCGAGCTGTGAATAGTGCCGGGAGGGAGCTCTTGAAGCTATTTAATGCAGTGCGCTACGTCGGAGAATGCCGGTACTTGTGTTTAGTCGTGAGAGCCTGCATTCTCCGCTGCAATGTGGTTTGTGACAGCATCGCGGACCTAGTTTTGCCGGATTTCTGCTTTCGCCCCAGGAGTCCACTGGTTAGACTTAACATTGCGCTGATATGAATAGCTCTGGGGGGGGGGGGCTCCCTCATAGCACTATTTGTAGCATATTGAATTGTATCGACCCCATTGTTTCATACAGAAATTGATGCTCACCTATTACATACATGTGTAGTAAGTGTGGCTACTTTGCTGGGTGTTCTAGGCTTTAGTGATCACAAACCCTGATGATTAGATGGTAATACTGTGTTGCTACATTGATTTTAATAAATATATATATTTTTCACAATACATTTAGTAAAAAATACACATTTCATTTCCCCACGCTCACACAGTAGTCTTTCTGTTTCCTCCCCTGAATCTGGTTTGTGACCTGACCGGTGTACCGCTGTTGTCTGACATGACTACTGGCCTTTCCCTGGATCACATGAAACATCTTCAGTACATCTGCTGGTGTCCTGCCCAGACTTAGGGGGTTATTCAGACCTGATCTTTGTTGTGCAAAATTGCAGTGGCCTGTGATCAGTTAGCCACCGCCTGCCGGAATGAAATCCTGCGCCGGTCAAGTCTGCAATTTGCCAAAATTTCGCCGATCGTCTTCCAGCTGCAAATCCATTGGCAATTCACGCATGATTTTTAGTCCGTGCATGTGTGCGTAACTCTGACACTTCCACGTCTGGGCAACAGAGACAGGCTGATCGAGGCCGGAGGGGACATCACTGGGCATGCCTATGGTTTTCCACGAAAACGTACAGTTACCACCCACAAACGGCAACTTCCTGTCAATCAAACGGCCGTCCTGGGCTCGCGCACGCTGCCACCCAAACACGTGCACAGTCATTAATCAATTGGCTTCCAGGTCTAAAGGGGTTACTTAAATCATATTAAAGTAATTTCCAGGGTACTGGGACTGCAAGGTGTCAGCAGCAAAGTACCAACTTTCTTGGAAATAAGTGGTATTTATATAAGTGGAATCAATATATAAATGCATGCTCCTTCAGCGGGCAGTCCTTCACATTCTACCTGCAATTAAAATAAGCTGCCAATAGCGGTGTTCTATTGTCCCATAGTGTAACCCTGCATTCCTTCTCTTGTTGTAATGTTGCACTGCATGTTCTGAATTATATATTGTTCTTATCTTGTCATTTCCAGTGGGTCAGCTAATTCTCATTAATATTGATATGACCTGCCCGTGTCAGTGTACAGAATAGGCATTCTGCATTCAGGCCTGTGATTGACAAAACTTATGTGTGATCGATGTTGCCATTAGGGGCTTAAATTAAATATTTATTTTGTGGTAACTGTTCCGCTTCAATCATATTATAGTCTCTTATACAATCTGGACCTTAATTTTAATGTAATCTGTCTCCCACACGTTCGATGGGGGACTGATGTTTCGCATTCCCATGCTGTCGCAACCATGCAGGGATCGCGGCGTGGGGAGCATTTCAAGTCAACCAAAATAAGGGCCTCTATGACATCTTATTGTGTACCCTCTCTAGCACTGGGTAGCCCTTTGCCCCCGCAATAGTCCGATTCTTCAAGGCATGGATTCATAAATGTGCTAGAAGCATCCTTCAGATGGTCCATGCTGAGAGTGGTTCATGCTGAGAGTGTCCTGGTTCTTCCTAGTCACAAAAAGATGCAAGATGCTAGCAAAGTCTCACGGACCTTGTGCTTCGAGAGGGGCTGTTTGGACCAGTTGCAGCAATGACGTATGAGGACACATCTTTATGACACTCTTTCTAATCAATTCTGTGTCAGTTCACGTTACTGCTTTACATTTCAGTCCACTCATGCCTGGTGTAGCTGTGGATTTTAAGCAGTGTTGCCTGTCCACAGGAATTGTAATCACTGTCAGAATCAGTACTGTAGATAGTCTTGCATTGATGTGGATTCTGTTACATGTTTTTGGAGTTCAAAGCATGTTCTTAAAAATGTACTTATTCTATAGACAATATTGAATTTATAGACATAAGTGGCTTAATTTTGTATCCAGTGGAGAAGCATTCTAGTAAAAGAAACAGGATAGCATATTTTTCCGAGTTTGCTAGGATTTAATATCATTATTTGCAATTTGTGACTAATTTTCTCCAGCATTTTACCTATAGAAGTTCTAAAAAAAAAACATAATTTAGAGATCCACATTTTGCATTTATTTAGTGGCTTTCTCACTGTCCTATATTTACTAGTTATTGGGCAACATGAAATTTTGTTTGTGATGTTACTGAGGTGGTTACATCACAACTAGATGGCAGAAAATGGTTTGTTAGCTGTGTGCTCTACTGCACAGATCCAGTCTTCCTGCTTCCCAGAAGGGGTTCATGCCCTATCCCAAGATGGCTGCATAGATCTCTATGGAGCATGAGCAGTGGCCATCTTGAGACTGTGGTAGAGAATCACAGTGGAAGGCACGTCTTCCACTTAGTTCTAGATAGACTGGAGAATACATGTGATTCGCAATGAGGCCCGTGTTCCTGCACCACTACCTAGTACCTACATTATAGTTTAGTTCTGTATATAAAGCATAATGACGGGGATGGAGAACGAGGGCCATGCTGCATCATTAATGAGGTCCTCAGTCATCTGCACTGAACAGACGAGAGAGGGGGACGTTAACAATGCGCAGAAGAGCGTTTAGTTAACGATATTGAGTGTGTTCACTAGATGAGATAGTAAAATATGTTTTTGCCTTAAAACAGATATGTTTTCTGGCACACAAAAATGGCTCAATTTGAAATGCCCAAAGTTAAACAATGTATTTATTTATTTATTTACAGTGTCTTATATAGCGCAACAGATTCCCTTGCACTTTACAATTGTTAGACAGTGATAGAACAAACTGGGCAACAACAGACATACTTGGAGGTAAGAGGGCCCTGCTGCAAGCTTACAATAATATAGGGATATAGGAGGGAAACACAAGGATAGGCACCAGTAATAGCATAGCAGTCCCACCGAGTTACAAGTCCAGAAGGGAAGCTATATAATACATTAAGGTGCATATACACACGGTACAATATTCCAGTGCGTTTTGAACTAGATTGCATTGCATGCATTGTGATCGGGACCTAGTTCATAAAGCAAGGGCTGCACAGACTTTAGCTGCTGTGTGATGGGATGCCCATGGAAGCTCGAATTGCACAGCACCCTTCACACCATGTATGGGCACCTTCAGAGGGTTATGCGTGTGGAACTTAAATATTATAGGCTTGCCTGAAGAGGTGAGTTTTCAGGGAACGCTTGAAAGTTTGGAAGCTAGTAGAGAGTCTTACTGTGTGTGACAGGGCATTCCATAGAGTGGTAGCATCCCGAACAATTCTAAAAAGTTCCATTTTTTTGCACCTGAAAATAAGTATTGGAGCAAATTGAATTCCCCCTGTTGTATTGTATTGTATTGTACATTATTTTTTACAAAATAAAATGACAAATAATTATTTAATCTTTCTATGGTTGTTTTTTGTTTCATTTAAATGTTGCAATCCCTAGCCTATTTTCTGTAGTATTTCCAGTTCCAGACGCGATCAGGTAATTTGGCGGCTTATTACTGCAATAATGTGTTCTGTTTAGGAAGACTGATAACTGATGTATTGGATGTGCTTAGTCTGTTACCTTGTCAACCTTTAGTAATGAAGATGGAATAAAGTAACAACTCTCATGAAAAAGGAAAAAAACAAAACCCGTTTTTTATCGAGTAGGTGCTGAAATACAAAGGATATGAAAGGTGACCAAAGGTCTTTAGAAACTAATGGGCCATGAAATAAACAGACTAAAAGAAAAAAAGGATCAGTGTGTGAATGTGTACGTGTACATTTTTTATTTTTATATTCACTTTTTTCAATCATTTAGTATACTCAGCTGCAGTGGCAGAAGTTCATCCCAGTTGCTTTGAATAATATTATATGTTTGCTTCGGAATGTATAAGACCACTTCCAGGGCCGGTGCAAGGCATCGGAGCACCCCAGGCGAGTCGGGATGGGGGCGCGCCGGTGGAGGGAAGGTTGGTACCTGTGTAAAAAAACTTCCGTCCCCGGCGTCCCTGCTGAGTGCTGGTGCGTGCAGGGGTGTCCATGCCGCCGGGGGAGCCTGCGGCGCTGTTATTGTGTATAAGCTTGTCGCGGCCGGCGGGGTCCCTACAGTGAATAGAAAATAACTAGCGCCGCGCGCATAGCGCTAGTTATTTTCTATTCACTGTAGGGACCCCGCCGGCCGCGACAAGCTTATACACAATAACAGCGCCGCAGGCTCCCCCGGCGGCACGGACACCCCTGCACGCACCAGCACTCAGCAGGGACGCCGGGGACGGAAGTTTTTTACACAGGTACCACAGTGCTGGGGGTGAGGGGCGAACTGCCGCCCTCCAGGTGCCGGCGCCCTAGGCAAATGCCTAGAGCTGCCTAGTGGTGGCGCCGGCCCTGTCCACTTCAGTGTATCCAGACAGATTCTTTCCTTTGCAATCTCCAAATCTGTAAAACATCCCAGCACCAAATAAAAGACTCATAATGCAATACATTTTGGTCGACAGGGTGTAAAGGTTGACACAGGCTTTAGGTTGACCTTGGGAAGGTTGACACTACTTTTTCAAGTATTTTGTCCCGAATGTCAACACCTTCTAAGTGCACCGCATCCCCTCGCATGGCTCACTGCGCTCGCCAGGCTTCGGGCACACTATTTTATTCTCCAACCTTACTATATGGTAGGGCATGAAATACCGCCTGTCAGCTAAAACCTATGTCATCCTTTTGACTGTCGACCTACCCGTGGTCGACCTAAAGCTTGTATTGACCTTTAGATCCTGTCAACCATGGGTACATCAACCATTCATAAGTGTCAACCTACTCACTGTCAACCATTGGCAGTCGACCTAGGGCACGGATATAATGTTAAACTGTATCAATGTGTAAAAAATACATACACATTACATTAAGGTAATGGATAATCTGCATAGTTGTCATAATCCAATCACCCAAATGTCCAAGGAAAAGATTGTCCACTCACTGTGCTTTCACCTGGAATCAATGGGAGCTCCTGGCAGCAGTACTGTTACCTGGAGGATGGGTGTCTTTAGAAGGTGTACAGTATGTACCATGTGAAGGTGCTCTAGAGGATGTTGAATCCTGATTGTGATATGACACTCACCATAAAGCTGTGCAGTAGCCCAGGGGACCCTTCTAGATGTGCAGCACTCTCAGCCAGTCTACAGGGACCAGAACATACAGTGGATTTCCCATACTCCAGCTACAGTATAACAGCAGTCGGTCAGACAGATTCACCACCAGATGCAGGTGCATCGCCATTTGCATGATAAAGAATCCGCAGTCACCAGTGGGTCTTCTGTAGGGTATGCTCTCTGTAATGGAGACCCTTGGGAAAGGGGATTACACAGGTGCATTGGGTTCCAGCACAAAGTAGAGCAACAGCAGGTGCACCGTCACTTCTGCAGCATATTTAGGAGCATTTAGTGTATCAATGCACTAGGAACTATGCATGAGAAGCGAAACGGCCTCATTGTGTATACCATATATACTCGAGTATAAGCCTACTTTTTCAGAACATTTTTTATACTGAAAAAATCCCCCCTCGGCTTATACTCGAGTGAGGGTCCCACTTAAATCAATACGTTTTCCCAGTTTTTTGTTGTAAAATTAGGTGCCTCGGCTTATATTCGGGTCGACTTATACTCGAGTATATACGGTATTTGCTTGTGGACAAGCCACATAGCATGCAGGGATGATATTGTTGCATACTTGCCTACTTTTGAAAACTAGTTTCAGGGAGATTGTAGTTGGTAATAACATTTTGCACAGCGCCCCATTGAGGGGGCGTGTCATGATCCACCCAAAAGGCATGTCTAGTTCCATATATGGAGAGATTGTGGAAAGAGATTGTGAACGTGGCACCTAGAAGCGTGGGTGTGTGCTGCTACATCTGAGAGGAATCTTTTAAAATGACTTATATCCAAATGTAGATGAGCCCCAAAGCAGTTAGTAAGAGATACTATACTTGCTAAAGTGCTGGGAAATGGCGCTGATGATTCAATGTAAATGTATGTATTTCTCATTCCTTTTTTCCCCAAAAAATATTACAGTGTAATGTGGGCTAGGTGACATGAGGGAGATTGCTAGACTAATGAGGGAGAGAGGGAGATTGATGCTATTTCAGGGAGTCTCCTGCAAATGCAGGAGGGTAAGCAACTATGTACAGTATTGTTGCATGTGTCCAACAAAAACTGGGCACCTTTATTTTAACACTGCAAGATAGAGTTGAGCTAGAACAATCACCCTTCCCTTTGCATTTATCCTAGACATCCAGTCCCCAACCCCCTCTCAGCAACCTTGACTATGCAGCTGATATTTTGGGCATGGCAAAGCTCATAGAAGGAATAGGTTTGCAAGTGCAAATTCAGCAGCCCTAGTAGCATTTCCAGGAGGGGTTTTGAACTACGGTTCCACACCACAAGTAATATATTTGGTATAGTCATATACAGTATAAGTGACGCCCTATTTATGGAGAGTAACCAGCCAGTGCCGTAAGTTCATCCCAGTTGCCCGGTGGCAAGATAAATATCCATGCCTCCCAAATAGCTCAATCAGTAAGGTGTCTGACTGCAGTAAAACAGGTCATCTAATAAAGGGTGTAACACTTACAAAAATTATGTTAGGAGGGGGAGTCAGCCACAGAAGAGATATAGATGACTTTTAACCAACTGATTCAAACTCACAGGGAAGGAAATGTGCCCCCTTGGGAGCAGGAGCCCGGTGGCAGATGACACCATTGCCTCCCGGAGTTACACCTCTGTAACCAGCTTAGTGGGGGGAGCAGTCTGTGTATGATGTTATGCTGTGTACAGGACTGTTTATAGCAAGTATGTCTTTGTGATGACCACGAGGCTGCTGTATTGGGCACAGGGCTGAAATGAGTATTGTTACACTGGGCACTGGACTATCTGTGATGAACAAGGGACAAAGCGCAAGTAGCTCAAATGATTTGAAAATACAATCTACAGCAAATTTTTGTACTTGTGTATTATCAGGGCTCCCATTACGTAGTGGTGTATTGAGAATACCAATACAGCACTATGCTTGCTACGTAAACTACGTAAGTGGCACTGGAGCCCTAAAAATACACAATGATTAATATCCCCACAATCCACATCATACCCCCAGTATCCACGGCGGCGTGGAGTTGATTTTATAAAGTGTGGAGAGCGCAGCGAGCCACTGAGCCTGAAGGGTGGCGAGGGGACGCCTATACTCGTCCCCTTGCGGGGCACGCTGCACTCGCCATGCTTCGGGCTCGCTGCGCTCGCCACACTTTATAAAATCAACTCCACGCTGATGTAGATTCTGGGGTATCACGTGGATAGTGGGGGTAAAATGGCGGGTCTATACTTACGCTCCTCCGGCCCGGGCACCGTGTTGATCCCCGCGATCCACGGTGACTCCCCGGCTGTTGCATTCAGTCCCCCTGCTCCGGCACTCGCCATGGACGTTGTACGCAATTAGCGTAGTGCCGCTGGGGGAGCAGGGAAACCATGTGATGCGCCGCCAGCGGCACTAGGCTGAAGTACGTACAGCGTCCGCTGCGGGTGCCGGAGCAGGGGGACTGAATGGATGGAGGGGATTGACGCGGTGCCCGGGCTGGAGGAGGGTAAGTATAAACCACACCGCCCTGCTGCCTCCTGTATTATCACGGTGCCAGCTATGCTGACAACGTAGCTTAGCCTACGTTGAAAACGTAGCGTAGCTGGGCGCCCTGATAATACACAAGTACCCACATTTTGATAAATGTATGAGTATTGACATATAGTAGGTGAGAAAATTCTGGAGACTTTACACATCTGTGTTCCGGAAATACTATTTGGCAAAGGAAAGTTCCATTAGAAGTAGCTATTGGACTGGATGATTCTTTGTATACTGAGATAAAGTTTAGGATAGGCTGCTTAGGAGATTGGAATCGTAACAACACTTCATTCCGGGGGAAAAATAGAGCGTGATTTGTAGAATGAAAAAGCGAGTGTGTCTGTGTTCATGATGAATTGGAGAAGAAGCAGCCTGTGAAGGGGAACGCCAATTATAGCTTGTTACAGTCAAGGTAAAATATCAAAGCTTGGGATGCAGTGTTCTTATCAGGTGAACATTTCAAGTGCGTTGTGCGCTTCTGTTAGTTTTAGTTTTCCTGCAGAGTCTGTGAATCCTAATTTGAGAACAGAAGCGCAGACTTGTAGTATTTTGTACAATTACAATACCCAAAGCAGCATACCTAAAAAGGGTTTTCAGCCTTCGGAAAATGGAAATGTATTTGTCTGCACATGCTCTACATCTGTTATTAGCTGCATTGCTTTCTCTTAGAACTTTCTTTGGCGTTTTTAAGTTGTGTACTTAGATTGGGACACAAAGTTGTGGTATGGTTATAGTTGTATCCTCAGTCGGGATGCAGTTAAAATCCCGGCGGTCGGGATCCCGGCGTTCAGAATCCCGACCGCCAAAATCCCGACACATTCTCCCTCCGTGGGTGTCCACGACACCCCTGGAGGGAGAATAAATTAGTGTGTCGAGTGTAGCGAGGCACCGGGCCCGCAAGGGGGGGCGATCCACGTCCCCCCCTTGTCGGCATTTCGGCTGTCGGGATTCCGGCATCGGGATTCTGAACGCCGGGATCCCGACCGCCGGGATTCAGTACTGAATCCCCTCAGTCAACCCAACACAGCAGAGCCTTGCCATTCCCAACAGACATAGGGCGATAGACAGGTCTTAATTGAGTAGCCCGATAACTATAATCCGTCATATATTATTCTGTATGCCCGTTTGGGGTGGGGGTGGGGGTGGGGGGGAGCATTGGAGCTAATTGTATACCTTTGATAGAATATAAGCATGTAGTCGCTCCACACTTAAACCTTTAACACCAATATAAAGAATTACAATAACAAGTAGTACCTGGGCCTGTCATACGATGTCACACACAGTCCAATAGTAGTAGACAGTATGGATGGCATTCTAAATAAAAAGGCTCAAAACCGGTGGGTAATGGTCAACGTTTCAAAGCAATTAATTCTGCTTCGTCTTCAGGACGAAGACGAAGCAGAATATATTGCTTTGAAACGTTGACCATTACACACCGGTTTTGAGCCTTTTGATTTCGAGTACCATCCATACCGTCTACTAGATATCTATATCTATATATAGATATATAGATATATATATATATATATATATACATACTATATATATATATATATATATATATATATAGTGGGGTTTTGTGCCGGCACTCGACTCCTAGTCAAGTTATAACGTGCCCGGTGCCTCCAAAGCTGAAGCCGCCGCAGCAGGTCCAAAATATAGAATAGAAGGAAGTGGCACTCGGGTCTGGGATAAATGATGACACGTAGCCGATTTAACGGTTGACGTTTCAGCCCTTTATTCGGGCTTTTCTTGTAAGCTGTTTTGAGAAAAGCCCGAATAAAGGGCTGAAACGTCAACCGTTAAATCGGCTACGTGTCATCATTTATCCCAGACCCGAGTGCCACTTCCTTCTATTCTATATATATATATATATATATATATATATATATATATATATATATATATATATATATATATATATACACTTAACATCGGCACTCACCTTTCCTAGTTTTGGGGTGCCCTATGGCTAGTGACCACATTGTTTAAACAGACATTGGATGGGCTCTGCACACACTAAATTAACTGATAATAAATAGTGGAGATTTGGTTCATGAATTGATCAATGCATTTAAGCCTGCAGCCCCCGTCAAGGGACCCACTGTTCTGCAGGTCCTACCACTATCGCTGAAAATGGCTGCAATACACATAGCTATCACATCACCGTTTGATACCAGGCATGCTATCAGGTCTGAAGCTCACAGCAGACTTTGCTTTTATAGGTGAGCACCCTGTTTTTAACTAAGATTCCATAGCTTGTGTTAGCCATTTCCCTAGATGATTAGTGACAGGTGTGTTGGTAGCTGCTCACCTATAAAAGCAAAGTCTGCTGTGAGCTTCAGACCTGATAGCATGCCTGGTATCAAACATTGATGTGATAGCTATGTGTATTGCAGCCATTTTCAGAGATAGTGGTAGGACCTGCAGAACAGTGGGGTCCCTTGACGGGGGCTGCAGGCTTAAATGGATTGATCAATTCATGAACCAAATCCCCACTATTTATTATCAGTTAATTTAGTGTGTGCAGAGCCCATCCAATGTCTATATATATATATATATATATATATATATATATATATATATATATATATATATATATATATATATATATATATATATATATATATACAATATAATGCCTATAATAACAGATTGGAATGGTATACTGTTAATGTCAGCATCTTCTGTGCATTCCTGAAATAGGATGTGCCATTCAATTGAAAACAATTTTTGCAGTGATTTCCTAATATAAGCCCCATATATAATACATCCTATCAAATGCTGACCTGAAACAAATGTGCTTTGTTATAGTTATCATTTATCAGTACCTTGGGAAGATTAGCCTAATGAAAACTAGTGACTCTCTAATGATGGGACCATGCAGATATTCCCTGTTACAATGTGTAAAGTAATGGTGTTCACAAGGGATGGATGTCAGGAGAACTTTCTTTTCAGCTCCCCATTTCTTTTTATCATCTTGCCTAGAGGAATGCAAATTTTGGCCAGTGCTGTAGTGAGGTAGTTCTTGCTCCCCTGCCTATCTCCCTCTCACTATCTCTCTCGCTATTTCCCTCTCTCTTCCTCTGATGCTGTCTCTCTCTCTCTCTCTCTGCCTGACACCCTCTCTTGCTCTCTCGTTCCAGTCTTTTTCTCCCTCCCTCTTCCCAAACAATCCCTCACTCCCACTCACAGCCCTCCCTTTCTCTCTTGCTCCTCCCCTCTCTCTGAAGCCCCTCTGTCCCCTCTCATTCCTTTCTCTCTGACACACCCTCTCTCCTTTCTCTCATTCCCTCTTTTTCCATGAAACCCTCTATCCCCTTCCCTGAACCACCCTTGCCTCTCTCTTTCTCACTGCTCTCTCTACTTCTCTCTGTATCCCCTTAACCCCCTCTTTGTTTCTCATTCCCTCACTTTCTCTGGCTCCCCCATAAGAGGCATTGTATTGAAAAAGGAAGGGCTGATTCAAGATTTTGCTGTGGGTCTCACAAAGTTCTAGTTACACCCCTGCACAGGGAGTACTTTAATTGTTATTGGGGATATCAGCAGCGGCTAAGAAATGTGTACAACAAAGATGCATACAGCCCTCCATTCCCAGTTTTCCTGAAAATTATATTTTTAAGTGTTTAGGATGGGTTCTGTTCTCATTGAACAGAAAAATTGACAGACCTTATTTTTATACACGGTAGAGCGCTACATTGCCTCTATATCCCCAATACTTAAAGTGTGGAAATGTTTCTGAGGTACAGGTGGGGCCGCCCTCATCTATGCTGTGTTATGGGCCACAATGGCATTTGGGACTTGTTGTGCCCACACTCCACCTGTTCATGGGAGTGTACGCACCCATGCGATCTCATAGATTGTGTATGCAGTGCATAAGTACACCTGTGAGTTACTCATTTGCTGTGGTACAGATGAGCGGTGTCATTGATATTTCTGCTCGAGTATTTATTTCAGGTTGGACAAACACAAGAATGCGTCACAGCACTTGGTAGAATCTCTGTAGAACGTCTGCGTATGAACTATATTTGTATCTCTCCCAGTGCATTAAATGTTATTAAGTGAATTCAGAAAACACTGAGTAATGGAAAAATCACTCCACGTTATTTGGTTCGAGGACATGGTAATGAAGGCAAAAAGTGTAGTATTAAATTCATTATTACACTAGATGTCTTTATATGAAAAATTAAGTTTATTTTTTCTTTCTATGTAAATATAAGTCGTTGCCCACATCATGTGGTAGATAGAACAGCAAGCACCTGCTGCACCAATGGTAATTCTGCCTTCAACATTCCTGATTGGATGCATTTACAAATGGCCCCATAATGTACCACATACGGGACCTTATTCTGGTGCGTTCGCTCGCATGCGAGCGCAGTGTTTTTGCAATGCGCATTTCTGCGCGTGTGCATGCGCCGGGTGCATGTGGACACGGCGAACAGACTGTTCCCTCCATGCGTTGGGGGGAGTGGCAGGTCGGGGGACTCAACCATGGGAACACCCAGGGTTTCATGGGTGTTCCCATGGAAATCGCCCAGTGATGGGTGTTCCCACCCACTTCCTTCAGAATGCCCACGCACATCTAAGGTTGCTCTGAGTAACCTTAGACGTGCGTGTGCCTTCCACAGCATTCGATGGTCGGCGACCATTGAATGATGTGGGTGTTCCCCCGCAGGCTGCGAAGGGATGTTTATCTAAAACATCCATTTGCAACCAGTGCATGCGAACACACGCTGCGAATGGGTGGTGGCCAGGCCACCATTTGCAAGGCGTGGTTTGGTGGACTCGCAAGGCTGCAAATTTGCAGCCTTGTCAATCAGCCAGAATAACCCCCACAGTGTACGCAGGATTTTCAAAACTGCCAGAAAAATTACACTTTGGACCAGTGATCGGAAACCTTTGGCCCTCAAGCTGTTGTTGAACTACACATCCCAGCATGCTTTGCTCCGTGTTTGCTATTTGGCCATGCTAAAACTTTTGCAAGGCATGCTGGGATGCGTGGTTCAACAACAGCTGGATGGCCAAAGGTTCCCCATCACTGCTTTAGACCCATGCCACCCATTAGTAATTAGTTAACTTTTCAGGTAATCTTTGCTATAACTAATTAGCATGTGACCTTATGTCTCCTAATACGTTGTTACATTATGTAATACAATAACGTTTGCCGGAACAAAAACAAAAAAAAATCTAAGTATTTGTGACTCCTGTATCAGTCTGCTCAGTGTACTATTATAGTTGTGTGGTTTCTTCTACTGTAAGGTATATTATTAAACATATGGGAGTTTTTTTATTTCATTATCGTCAAAAATGCTGAAGGTCATACTTGGCCTGAGGTTACTGTATCTAATGAATGTGTTGATAGCGGTCTCTGCATTTAAAGTCCGCGTGGCATGCATTGCCTCGCAGTCCTTTCCAGGGGATAAGCTGCATGTCACATGCAATGTCTCTCTGACCCTGATACGCTTTTGAAGAATTATTAAGCTGACAAAAAAATACAATTGATTAAACAATGCTTAATTATTTTAATTAAATGCAATCCTCTGACAATAATGTGAGTGGAGTGTTTTAATAATTCCAATTAGGAGAAGCTTATAAATGGCTCTAGTTTATGAATAAAGCAAGACGGGAAATGTTCCGGAGAAATTAGAATTCCTCATTGATTTTTACAACTTCCAGAAGCCTGTATCCCTTTGGCAGCCAACAGAACTGTAGTTTAATTTAATTCTTCTGCTTTTGTGAGTTTTAGATCATTCAAGTAGCTTTGTGTTACGGACTTTATGACATTGAGTACTATGCTGGTCATACACTAGTCCGGGTTCTGGATGATGGAGTGACAGTTGGGTTTCCGATGATCAGTACACCGACATTGGAATTACTACTGTAAAATGCCCGGCAGTCGGTATCGCAAATGATGGGGATGTTCTCCCTCGTCGTCAATGATCCCCATAGTGGGAGAATATAACTTTTGGCGAGCCACCTGCTCTGCAAGGGGCTTAGTTGTGCTTGCCCCCCTGTCGGAGCACTCCTCGGGATTCTGATGTCGGCATACTAACCATTGGAATAACACCCCACTGGACCAACTTTTAACCAACCATCCAACTAGTTGGTTTGATCAAATAAAAATCTGGTACTGGATGGGAGCAAATGTAATTTGTAGTTCAGTAATTTTCTTAAAAAATCTGGAAATGGACAAAGGTTCTGTTGGATATAAACCATTTGAATGTTTTTGGCCATTTTCCTGGGTTTGTAAGCAAATACAGTAGCTGATTGTCATTTGCTCCCATCTAGTACCAGATTTTTAGTCCAACCAACCAACTTTTTGTGTTGATGGTTGGATGAAAGTTGGTGTAGTGTAGTGATGGCTAACCTTTTCAGCTTTGTGTGTCGAAAATCGTAAAAACGTGTAGCCTTCCTCGAATTGCGTGTCACTTCAAGAAATATCAATAATTTGACGCCACACACCGTGATGCCCATTACACATGTGCCACACACCTTGATGCTCCATTATACATGTGCCACAGACCATGATGCTCCATTATACATATGCCACACACCGTGATGCTCCATTATACATATGCCACACACCTTGATGCTCCATTATACATGTGCCACACACCGTGATGCTCCATTATACATATGCCACACACCGTGATGCTCCATTATACATATGCCACACACCGTGATGCTCCATTATACATATGCCACACACCATGATGCCCATTATACATATTCCACACACCGTGGTGCCCATTATACATATGCCACAAACCATGATACCCATTATACATATGCCACACACTGTGATGCCCATTATACATATGCCACACACTATGGTGCCCCTTATGAATATGAAAGTCAATGTGAAAGCGCAAGATATAATGTAAGAAGGCTGCACTTATACAGTCGAATAAGTTTGACGGAAACACAGCCAAAACCGAAAGATTTTGGCCATGATTCCAGCAATCTCAATCCAAAACATGCCGGATTGAGACAGGGAGGATGGCGCCTGGTGAGCAGCAGCAGCAGGATTTGGGCGCTGATTGAATAATGGATGCCGTATCCATTCCGGCAAAAGAATGTCGGAATGGATCAGACATCTATTGAATATACCCCAATATATGCTAACTGTATGTATGAACAATGTAATAGCCATATAAAATGATATTTTTTTTGTTCAGTATTTATTTATACATTTAAAATAAAATCCGTGCCCTGAATACACAACACATTCACTATTGCTCGAGAGATTTGGCTTGGCCCTGCATAAATATTAAATTGTAAGGTTGAGACACTGAACATTCACTAAACTCCTACTCATCGATAAAATTGATTGGACTAATTGTCATGAGACAGTGACTTAAGCTAATGAGGGAACGACATTACTGCCAGGCAGATAGCACATTGTAAATCTGCTAACATTTGCTAAGGCGTGAATCTCACATTCAGTATTTGGTTAAACATCTACTTTTGTTTCTGGGAAGTTCAATTTCTATCACACAGTAATAGATGGGTTGGCTCGAGGAGCTAGACCCTGATTACCCGTTCACGTTACCCAGCAACCTGTTCCGACCGTGGATTAAACCTTCTTTTAACCCGGTTCGGAATGCCTGGTTGCTGGACTCGGGTATTTTCAGAAGGCCGTTTCACACTGCCCGTCGACACGGGTAGGACCCGGGTTATATGTGCGATGTAAAAGGGGTATTACATACTGTATGAGGCTCCTTCAGGTGTGGGTGCCCAGTGGCTATTGTACGCACATCGGACCATGTGTTCTACAGTTCTTCCATGTGTTATACTACAGTATGCATACTATTCTCATGTTATTACAGCAGCACTTTACTGTGTGTTTATAAGCAACACTATATCACACCCGGCTACTTTTTCTGATACTGTATTTCTTTATTAGATCTTGTGTTTACATTTACATCTAAGTTAGAGGTATGGGTCGGGGGGGTAGTTTTTATGGATCCACATGGTTTGATTTTGGAGTGGTTGATGTAAAATAAGGTGCAGTGTTATTGAGATAAAGTTTTTGGCAGGATGTTATACACCTAAAGTTCACCGGAGGTGAGTGATGCCAGTCCAACGTGGATGTTTTTTTTTTTTAAAGGACAATTTTTTTATACATGACATTTTGCAGGCATACTCCACCTCTGGCAAACTCTGACTGTGTTGCATCCTGCAGTTGGTCATCAATTTTGGGGGGAAGGGAAGGAAAATGATCAATACTGTACATAATAAGTTACAGTTGGTTATTATATAAATAAATACAGTATCTTATGAAGTTCTCTTTCCTTGCTTTCTTCGTTTTTCACTTTATTATGTTTATTATTTTAGAATATTGCCTGTTTGTTTTGCTACTATTTATAGTCCAAACCAAGTTTGCCAGTTTTGTGTGTTTTCATCACATTCCAAACAGGCCGGCTGGCACTTTAGTCCCAGGCTCATTTGCATTGGCATCTCCAGGTGGGTGCCGGCCGCACCAGGTGGCGCCAAATAACAGAACTTCTCTCTGCGTCATCCTTCACAACTGCTTAGCCAATAGCAGAGACGGATGATGGATGATGCCTCTCAAGAGCACTTGTCATTGGCCAACACTATGTAGATAGACAAGAAGGAGAAGAAAGTGATATGATTAGAACATACTGGCGACAATTCAATGCGAAGTGCCACTAGCACTTATCACCCATGTGCTGACAACAAAGGTGCATTGGAAAACTTGCAATGCCGACAGGTGCCATATAGGGTTCCAGAACGGCACATTGCATCCGTTGCCCGCAGTTTAATTTCC